>NC_090652.1:7003856-7353856 GCF_040937935.1 Hyperolius riggenbachi
AGCGCAGGATTGAATAATTACCATTCACCTGTGTGGGAATCTGCATGTCTGCTCCCATTGGATGACCTCAGTATAAAGATCTGCTTCCTGCAAGGCTCCTCGGGCTATCATTGCAGATCAGTCTGTTACTCTGTCTGGACCCACTCGCTCCTAGATCTCGTGTGGACTGCACTGACTCCTGCAAAGGGGTCAGTGAGTCCTTCTAAGTCCTGTTCTGTTTATTCAGTAATTGTTATTTGCTAGTCTTGCATCATATATCGGTTCATCGCCAATATATATGCTTACTAGCGGCTTGTTATTTTCCTTGTATTTGTGTTACGTTAATACATCAGTGTCGCTGATATATACGTACTCTAATTGTTTACATCCTGTGTTCAGTCAGTCAGCTTCCAGCACGTTTTGGTAGGTTGGGCGTATCGTGATCACCCGTGCTTAGCTAGTCAGTCCTGTTCCTATTGCCTTGCGTGGATTGCGTTTGCTTCTGCGTAGAAGTAGCGAATCCTTCCTAGTCCTGCTCCACTTCTTAGCTAGAGTTCCTTGCTTATGTCATATATATCGGTTTATCGCCGATATATACATATGTCAGTTAGTCGTTTGTAGTTCATTGATAGCTGCAATCGTAATACGCTAGGAAATCATACCTATTGTATATTTGTGTGTATTACGTCTGCCTTCTTTGACTCCATTTCCCGACTATTCTGTCCTGTCCTTGTGAGGCACGCCACCGCTGCAACCGCATTGGCTGCCTCATTTCAGTCTGTCTTGTTATGGACGCTTGCTGTCACTTAAGCAGTGACTAGTTAAGCAAGCGTTCATTCTGTTACCTGTCCTGATCTTCTGAGTTCTGGTTTATGCACTCAGCACTACCTTGCGCAGAGCCACTACAGTGGAAGGATTGTCTGTGGCTGTTCGGATCTCCGCCTGCTCTGTGCGCCACATCTCCTGTTGGAGTCAGTCCTCTCCTCCACTAAATTGGGGATATCCTGGTTCCTTGTGCTAGCGTGTGTACCTCCTTCACGTCAGGATATACACCACGTGCTGACTGTGGAGAATATACCACTGAGCATAACAGAAATATTTTTAATTAAAAAAAATGTTTGGTTTGGGTCCGCTTTAACCAGTTTAAATTACCACTAAGGGGTTTCTTCCCCTTTTGGACCAGAACAAGTTTCACCTTACAGCACTCCTTACAGTAATTTGCCAATAACTTTATCTTATTTGCCCATTTGTCCTGATTATTACAACGTTTAAATTATGTCCCTATCATGGTGACAATATTTTGTATGTATGGCAACAATATTGTATTTAGAAATAAAGTTGTAGTCAGATTTGTGTCCGTCACTAATTACAGGCACTTATTTGCAAAAATAACAGTAATATTCCCTCATGACATACATATTAAAAAGTTGAGTCCCTAATGTAACTATTTATGTATTTTCTTTAAATGTCATTATATATATATATATATATATATATATATATATATATATATATATATATATATATATATATATATATATATTTACAAATGTTTTATTTTGGTAACTATGGGTGAGTGGGGGAGGTAAGGGGTTGATTTTAATGGAATATTTCTTTACACAGGAAGTTTAGCCTGTGTGTGCTTTCACTTTCATTTTATCAATGACCGCCAGCATCTCACTGATCCCAGGCACTTTGATCGGTGAATGGGAACTGTATTCCCATTCACTGATTAGCGTACTACAACTCTGCAGCCATTGGCGCACGCCGTGCATCACAACTAGAAGGCGCATATCTAAGCCCCTGGGATGGGGCATAGATATGGGGGTTAAGGTGTTCATTAATGGTACAATCTCTTGAACGATCAATTGTACGATCAATCAGATCTGGTACCATTGAGTCCTGAGAGACTGACAACTAAGGGCAAGGAGAGAAAAAAACTTTGTTTTCTGCACAACTGTTCTTATAACTGCATCTGCGCAGCCACTGATAAGGAATCATACAAAGTTTTGTTGACAACGATTTGTAGACAGTCCCTATTCAGTGTTTAGCAGGGTCTTCTGTACAGCGCCCAGTCCCATCCGGGAGGGGGCCCCATCCAAAATTCCGCAGGGGGGCCCAGGGATTTCTAGTTACACCCCTGGCTTTAGAACTGAATCTACATTATAAATGTTATTTCTCAGTTGTGGTGGCGAGCATTGCAATACTGTCTGCTTCCAAATGGCAGAACTGTACTGTGTGCAGGGCCAGATTTAGCATAAGGCTCTGTAGCCACATGCCTACAGGCACCTGATGATGCGGCTCACTCCCCTTCCTGGGCACCTCCCTCCTTCCCTATGCAGAGTCCCGAGGGGGCTGTAAATGCGAGGTTACTCACCCAGGCCTCGACATTCCACTGACCAGATCTCCCTTCAGTTAGGGGCGCCTCTAACTACTTAATACTGAGGTTCCTCTAGCTACATAATACTAAGGGGCACCTCTAACTACTTAATACTGAGGTTCCTCTAGCTACATAATACTAAGGGGCACCTCTAACTACTTAATACTGAGGTTCCTCTAGCTACATAATACTAAGGGGCACCTCTAACTACTTAATACTGAGGTTCCTCTAGCTACATAATACTAAGGGGCACCTCTAACTACTTAAAGTGGACCAGAATTCAGAACATCCTCTCTGCTCAAAAAAGATAAGCAATAGAATGATAGCCTTTAAACAAAAACATAACTTTTTACAGCCAATACAAATCCTAAAGTAAATCTGTACAGTTTCTACTTCCTGAGTCATGGAAGCAGACATATTGTTTACAGCCTGTGCTTTCAAATGAGCTTATCTGCCATCTCTGCCATAGGCAGTCATGTGACACAGGGGAGAGATCAAATTACAACTTGTGATTAGACACAAACAAGGGGGAATTAAACAGGCTAAACTCTCTAAATACATACAGGGTGCATTTCTCTGTTTTCCATTTGTCCTGTGCAAGAGTTCAGGTCCACTTTATTACAGTACTGGGGTTCCTCTAGCTACATAACCCCCTAGAAGCTCAATACTAAGGCTACCTCTGGCTGCCTAATACTAAGGGGCCCCTAAAGCTGCCTATGACAGGCAAGGGAAGTAAGGGAAAAGTGACAGCTTGGCTAGCCAGCATACTTGCGGTGTGGTTCGGTGGGGGTTTATAGGCTCATGGAGGGCGGAGTCCAAGGTGTCAGGACATCTGTGCCTATAGGCTCCTGTCATGTCAATCTGGTGTAACATGTAGTAATGAGTCCATTATGAATATCGGGTTCCCTCTGGCTTACCTGGTGCAGTTCGGAGGAGGCTGGCCAGCTCGGCGGGGATCTCCAGATGGGTGACATTAAATACTTCTCTCTTAGTCAGCTCCTGGAATATGAAGAGGAAAACACACCAGTTAGGACAGCCGTACAGCACCGAGTATGTGTGTGGTGAGTAGGGATGAGTGAGCGAGCAAAATTTCCAAGTATCGGCCCCAATCAGGTGAACGCAGCAGCCGATGTCACCATGTGGCCGGCCTGGCCAGATGAGGTGGTTCAGCCCAGAGGGCGGTCAGGCGGGAAAAATGGGAAAATCCCTCTAATCGGCCAATAACTTTTTCTCACAGTGCGTTACTGTACAGTCGGTATTTAGTTGTGTCCGACTCTTTGTGACCTCATGGAGCACAACCCAGCAGGCCGCGCTAGGGCAATAACTATATGGCAGTGATCTCACTGCCGCGATTGCCGCCGATCACGGGTGCTCCGCAATTAACAGCAATCGTGAAACGTGTTGCCTGCAGCATTTTGCTGCAATTCCCGAGCGATCGTGTTACAGTGCTTAAACAAGCGCTGATTGCAATTGTCGGGAATCACGAGAGTGTACAGTGATTTTACCGTGCTTATCACTGTAAAATAACCCGTGCAAAACGAAAGTGCTAAGTGCTTCCATTTTTCTACTTTGAAGTAAGAACGGGTCCTAAAACACCAGTGTATGAAGGAAGAGATCCAGAAAGGATGACTAGCAAATGTTGCTAAGTGATGAGCAAAAAATCTTACAAGCAAAAATTCTAACATGCAAATGCCCTCTCATCTACGTACGGAAAGAAAAAGAGCCTTTTCCAAGCCAGCAACTGGCAAGAAATGGACTGGCAGTTGACCATTAACTGGAAGCTAAAGGCTTTGATTAGGTCAATTAGATTGATGGATGAGAATTCTTTTGATTGATTGAGGATAATTCTTGCTCATCACTTGACACTGGCAGGAAATGTGACATATGAGGCAGGACAGGTGACAGAAATATCAGCAGCATTTTATTTACCTGCTCCACCTTCCTCCGCTCTTCTTCAGCCTGCCTGCGGGCCTCAGCCTTCATCTACAACGCAGAACACAAGAGTGTCAGCTACAGACACACAACATGTGTACATACAGACTGACACACAACATGTGTACATACAGACAGACACACAACATGTGTACATACAGACAGACACACAACATGTGTACATACAGACAGACACACAACATGTGTACATACAGACAGACACACAACATGTGTACATACAGACTGACACACAACATGTGTACATACAGACAGACACACAACATGTGTACATACAGACTGACACATAACATGTGTACATACAGACTGACACACAACATGTATACATACAGACTGACACACAACATGTGTACTGTACATACAGACTGACACACAACATGTGTACATACAGACTGAAACATAACATGTGTACATACAGACAGACACACAACATGTGTACATACAGACAGACACACAACATGTGTACATACAGACAGACACACAACATGTGTACATACAGACTGACACACAACATGTGTACATAAAGACTGACACACAACATGTGTACATACAGACTGACACACAACATGTGTACATACAGACTGACACACAACATGTGTACATGCAGACTGACACACAACATGTGTACATACAGACAGACACACAACATGTGTACATACAGACTGACACACAACATGTATACATACAGACTGACACACAACATGTGTACATACAGACTGACACACAACATGTGTACTATGCATACAGACTGACACACAACATGTGTACATTCAGACAGACACACAACATGTATACGTACAGACTGACACACAACATGTGTACATACAGACAGACACACAACATGTGTACATACAGACAGACACACAACATGTGTACATACAGACAGACACACAACATGTGTACATACAGACAGACACACAACATGTGTACATACAGACTGACACACAACATGTGTACATACAGACACACAACATGTGTACATACAGACTGACGCACAACATGTGTACATACAGACTGACACACAACATGTGTGCATACAGACAGACACACAACATGTGTACATACAGACTGACACACAACATGTGTACATACAGACAGACACACAACATGTGTACATACAGACTGACGCACAACATGTGTACATACAGACTGACACACAACATGTGTACATACAGACTGACACACAACATGTGTACTGTGCATACAGACTGACACACAACATGTATACATACAGACTGACACACAACATGTGTACATTCAGACAGACACACAACATGTGTACTGTGCATACAGACTGACACACAACATGTATACATACAGACTGACACACAACATGTGTACATACAGACTGACACACATCATGTGTACATTCAGACAGACACACAACATGTGTACTGTGCATACAGACTGACACACAACATGTATACATACAGACTGACACACAACATGTGTACATTCAGACACACAACATGTGTACATACAGACTGACACACAACATGTGTACATACAGACTGACACAAGTCATGTGTACATACAGACTGACACACAACATGTGTACATACAGACTGACACACAACATGTATACATACAGACTGACACACAACATGTGTACATACAGACTGACACATAACATGTGTACATACAGACTGACACACAACATGTATACATACAGACTGACACACAACATGTGTACTGTACATACAGACTGACACACAACATGTGTACATACAGACTGAAACATAACATGTGTACATACAGACAGACACACAACATGTGTACATACAGACTGACACACGTGTGCATGCAGATTGACACACAACATTTATAGTACACATGTTTATTGTACATCTCCTGAATTCAGCCCTTCCATACACAGGAGGCTACTAAACTGCTTGTACATGATCTAATCTTATCCCTTCTTGATGCCTGCAACACCGTACTCTGCGGTCTTCTACTACAACCTGACTGGCATCTCTCCGGTCCCTACTGATCTCTGATTACTGCTTCATCCACCTCTCCTCCCGCTCCTCTGATGCTGCCCCTCTCTGCCAATCCATACTGACCTCTGCTGCCTGCCTCATCCACCTCTCCTCCCGCTCCTCTGATGCTGCATCTCTCTGCCAATCCCTACTGACCTCTGCTGCCCGTCTCATCCACCTCTCCTCCCGCTCCTCTGATGCTGCCCCTCTCTGCCAATCCTACTGACCTCTGCTGCCCATCTCATCCACCTCAACCTCCTGCTCCTCTGATGCTGCCCCTCTCTGCCAATCCCTACTGACCTCTGCTGCCCATCTCATCCACCTCTCCTCCCACTCCTCTGATGCTGCCCCTCTCTGCCAATCCCTACTGACCTCTGCTGCCCATCTCATCCACCTCTCCTCCCACTCCTCTGATGCTGCCCCTCTCTGCCAGCCAATCCCTACTGACCTCTGATGCCCGCCTCATCCACCTCTCCTCCCACTCCTCTGATGCTGCCCCTCTCTGCCAGCCAATCCCTACTGACCTCTGCTGCCCGTCTCATCCACCTCTCCTCCCACTCCTCTGATGCTGCTCCTCTCTGCCAATCCCTACTGACCTCTGCTGCCCATCTCATCCACCTCTCCTCCCGCTCCTCTGATGCCGCTCCTCTCTGCCAATCCCTACTGACCTCTGTTGCTCGCCTCATCCACCTCTCCTCCCACTCCTCTGATGCTGCTCCTCTCTGCCAATCTCTACTGACCTCTGCTGCCCACCTCTCCTACCACTCCTTTGATGCTGCCCCTCTCTGCCAATCCCTACTGACCTCTGCTGCCCACCTCTTCTACCACTCCTTTGATGCTGCCCCTCTCTGCCAATCCCTACTGACCTCTGCTGCCCATCTCATCCACCTCTGATCCCACTCCTCTGATGCTGCCCCTCTCTGCCAATCCCTACTGACCTCTGCTGCCCACCTCTCCTACCACTCCTTTGATGCTGCCCCTCTCTGCCAATCCCTACTGACCTCTGCTGCCCATCTCATCCTCCTCTCCTCCCGCTCCTCTGATGCTGCCCCTCTCTGCCAATCCCTACTGACCTCTGCTGCCCACCTCTCCTACCACTCCTCTGATGCTGCCCCTCTCTGCCAATCCCTACTGACCTCTGCTGCCCATCTCATCCACCTCTCCTCCCGCTCCTCTGATGCTGCCCCTCTCTGCCAATCCCTACTGACCTCTGCTGCCCATCTCATCCACCTCTCCTCCCGCTCCTCTGATGCTGCCCCTCTCTGCCAATCCCTACTGACCTCTGCTGCCCGTCTCATCCACCTCTCCTCCCACTCCTCTGATGCTGCCCCTCTCTGCCAATCCCTACTGACCTCTGCTGCCCACCTCTCCTACCACTCCTCTGATGCTGCCCCTCTCTGCCAATCCCTACTGACCTCTGCTGCCCACCTCTCCTACCACTCCTCTGATGCTGCCCCTCTCTGCCAATCCCTACTGACCTCTGCTGCCCACCTCTCCTACCACTCCTCTGATGCTGCCCCTCTCTGCCAATCCTTACTGACCTCTGCTGCCCATCTCATCCACCTCTCCTCCCACTCCTCTGATGCTGCCCCTCTCTGCCAATCCCTACTGACCTCTGCTGCCTGCCTCATCCTCCTCTCCTCCCACTCCTCTGATGCTGCCCCTCTCTGCCAATCCCTACTGACCTCTGCTGCCCGCCTCATCTATCTCTCCTCCCGCTCCTCTGATGCTGCTCCTCTCTGCCAATCCCTACTGACCTCTGCTGCCTGTCTCATCCACCTCTCCTCCCGCTCCTCTGATGCTGCTCCTCTATGCCAATCCCTACTGACCTCTGCAGCCCGCCTCATCCACCTCTCCTCCCGCTCCTCTGATGCTGCCCCTCTCTGCCAATCCCTACTGACCTCTGCTGCCCGCCTCATCCACCTCTCCTCCTGCTCCTCTGATGCTGCCCCTCTCTGCCAATCCCTACTGACCTCTGCTGCCCGCCTCATCCACCTCTCCTCCCGCTCCTCTGATGCTGCTCCTCTATGCCAATCCCTACTGACCTCTGCTGCCCGACGTATCCACCTCTCCTCCCGCTCCTCTGATGCTGCCCCTCTCTGCCAATCCCTACTGACCTCTGCTGCCCATCTCATCCACCTCTCCTCCCGCTCCTCTGATGCTGCCCCTCTCTGCCAATCCCTACTGACATCTGCTGCCTGCCTCATCCACCTCTCCTCCCGCTCCTCTGATGCTGCTCCTCTATGCCAATCCCTACTGACCTCTGCAGCCCGCCTCATCCACCTCTCCTCCCGCTCCTCTGATGCTGCCCCTCTCTGCCAATCCCTACTGACCTCTGCTGCCCGCCTCATCCACCTCTCCTCCCGCTCCTCTGATGCTGCCCCTCTCTGCCAATCCCTACTGACCTCTGCTGCCCGCCTCATCCACCTCTCCTCCCGCTCCTCTGATGCTGCTCCTCTATGCCAATCCCTACTGACCTCTGCTGCCCGCCGTATCCACCTCTCCTCCCGCTCCTCTGATGCTGCCCCTCTCTGCCAATCCCTACTGACCTCTGCTGCCCATCTCATCCACCTCTCCTCCCGCTCCTCTGATGCTGCCCCTCTCTGCCAATCCCTACTGACATCTGCTGCCTGCCTCATCCACCTCTCCTCCCGCTCCTCTGATGCTGCCCCTCTCTGCCAATCCCTACTGACCTCTGCTGCCCGCCTCATCCTCCTCTCCTCCCGCTCCTCTGATGCTGCCCCTCTCTGCCAATCCCTACTGACCATCTGATTGGAGGGTTGTGATTGGTCGCTCAGAGCGCAGTTCCCTGTGCAGTGGATAAATGTGTGGCATACATCTGATTGGAGGATCCTGATTGGTTGCTCGGAGCGCAGTGATAAATCTGACTAGGGGTACTTTTCTGCAATTCTGGCCGGAATTTGGTGGTACCGGTCCGTTGCATCGGAACGGAATTGCTATAGCGCTATAGCGGAAATTCCGCGGAACGATATGTAATTCCGGTGGAATGCGGATTTTTGTACGCCAATCACAAGGAAGCCCGTAAGAAGAAGCTTAAAGTGAAAACAACAGGATTTCTTCATGAAAATAGGAATTTCTGCACCAATCAGAGGCTTACAAAAACCAACCAAACGGATTTCTGCATGAAAATCGGAATTATTTCAGCACCAATTACAGTCTTAACAAAAACCAATCAATCCTATGTTAGCAACCAACTCCCTAGCTATCTCAGCTATCCCAACCATTTTGTATAGGTCCCATAGCTTACGCGACACCTCCTGCGGCGGCAAAACCACCGCCATGGGACCACCGCCAGGTCCCAAAGCTTAAGCGACACCTCCTGCTTTGCCAAAACCACCGCCATGGGAGCACCGCTAGGCCCCGTAGCTTACGCGACACCTCCTGCGACGTCAAAACCACCACCATGGGACCACCGCCAGGTCCCAAAGCTTACGCGACACCTCCTGCGGCACAAAAACCACCGCCAGGTCTCAAAGCTTACGCGACACCTCCTGCTGCGCCAAAACCACCGCCATGGAACCACCGCCAGGTCCCATAGCTTACGCGCGACACCTCCTGCGGTGCAAAAACCACCGCCATGCGACCACCGCCAGGTCCCAAAGCTTACGAGACACCTCCTGTGGCACAAAAATGACGGCCATGGGACCACCGCTAGGTCCCATGGCTTAAGCGACATGACCGGCGGAACAGCCACTATGTCCCATGGGCTATCATTTAGCAAAAATGAGGTTTAATTTGCGATTACTTTAAGTTTTCCGCCAGAATGCGAAATTCCCCGGAAATGTAATGGTGACGGAATTAAGCGCTGGTGGAATTCCGCAATTCCGGCGGAACGGAATTTGCTCTTTCCGATCATCCCTAAATCTGACACAATTAGTGTGTACCCACCAGTGATGGTCGCTTGCTGGATGAACGACTCTCGACGATGGGCCTCCCTCCTTCAGCAAAGCGTACATGCTTCATGCTGGGTGTCCTCAGCGTGTGACTCTCTCCGGCCGTTACCTCTCCGCTGTGCAGGGAGCAGCTCCGATCCAGCCCAGGTAACTTCATACTTTATTTATAGCTGCACCGACCTGACCTTTCCCTCTGTGACTCTGCTGCTCCTCACCGCCCTGACTTGTGCCCTATTATCACACACCGCTGCACACCTGCACATGTTAAAGGGGAAGGAGACCACACTGTGCACACCTGCACATGTTAAAGGGGAAGGAGACCACACTGTGCACACCTGCACATGTTAAAGGGGAAGGAGCCAACACTGTGCACGCCTGCACGTGTTAAAGGGGAAGGAGCCCACACTGTGCACGCCTGAATGTGTTAAAGGGGAAGAGACCACACTGTGAACACCTGCACATGTTAAAGGGGAAGGAGACCACACTGTGCATGCCTGCACAAGTTAAAGGGGAAGGAGCCAACACTGTGCACGCCTGCACGTGTTGAAGGGGAAGGAGTCCACACTGTGCACGCCTGCATGTGTTAAATGGGAAGAGACCACACTGTGCACACCTGCACATGTTAAAGGGGAAGGAGACCACACTGTGCATGCCTGCACGTGTTAAAGGGGAAGGAGCCCACACTGTGCACACCTGCACATGTTAAAGGGGAAGGAGCCCACACTGTGCACGCCTGCACATGTTAAAGGGGAAGGAGACCACACTGTGCATGCCTGCACATGTTAAAGGGGAAGGAGCCCACACTGTGCACGCCTGCACATGTTAAAGGGGAAGGAGGCCACACTGTGCATGCCTGCATGTCTTAAAGGGAACCCAAGGTGAAATGGATATGGAGGCTGACATGTTTATTTCCATTTAAACAATGCACATTACCTGGTTGTCCTACTGATCCTCTGCCTCATTTTAGCCACAGCCCCTGAACAAGCATGCAGCAGATCAGGTGACTGAAGTATGACTGGATTAGCTGCATGCTTGTTTCAGGGTTGTGATTCAAGCATCACTGCAGCCAGAGATCAGCAGGACTGCCAGATAACTGGTATTGTTTAAAAGGAAACAGATATGGCAGCTTCCATAGTGCTCATACTTTGGGATTCTTTTAAAGGGGCGAGTCACACTTGTCATAGCGTTTCTGCAATTTATCATGTCTTTTTTTACTGGAACTGTCATGCAAGGTTTTGCAAATTTAGTATGCATTTGTAGGTGAAATTTCATTTGGCGATTTTTCCGTGGATTTTGAATGCAGTTTCTTTGGGTGCAGGTACTGGTTAAGTGGGTGCTTGGTGCAGATAGTTGGTGCCATGTGGAGGCTGTGTGCAGGTGTGAGTACTGGGTGCAATGTCAGGCCTGGGTGCAGGCACTTGGTGTCATGTAAGCGTTAGTACTGGGTGGCAGCTTTGGGGGGGAGGGGGGGATGTTGGAAGAAGTAGAGGTCAGTGTGGGTGCCGCAGGAAGGGGAAGTCATTGGGGGTGCTGGGGGAGGGAGAGGTCAGTATAGGTGCTGGAGGAGGTCACTATGGGTGCTGCTGTCGACAAGAAGGGTGCTGCTGGGGGAAGAAAAGTCAATGTAGGTGCTAGGGGAGGGAGGGGTCAGTGTGGATGCTGGGGAAGGCAGGATCACTGCAGTACTAATGCTGAGGAGTGAGAGGTCAGTATGGGTCCTAGGTGGAGGGAGAGGTCCCTGTGGGTACAAGGTTGAGGGAGAGGTCATTGTGGATGCTGGGGGAGGGAGAGGTCACTGCTATCAGAGAGACACTATCTTACCTCCTCCCACACAGCTGCAGGGATGGTTACACTAAAATTCCTGTATAGCACCTCTTTACTCCAAAGTGTCCCAGATGGGGAGGAGCCTCCCGCAGGTGTAGGCGGGGCTTCCGTGAGAAGGGGCGGAGCTTATCACAGCCAGGGGCATAGCTTTGTTTTTGCAGCCAAAGGGGCCTTTTTATGGGAATTTAAAAAGGGTCGTGCTTGGGCACCCAGAGCCCCCCCGCAACACCCGCTGCCACGGTGGAGGGGGCAGGACAAGTCCTCTTCCCTCCTCTTCAGTATACAAGCAGCATACAGCCAATCACCATACGGCTTCCGTCCCTGTTACACGACATGCAGGGACGGAAGCCACCAGGCGATTGGCTGTACGCTGCTTGTATTCTGAAGAAGAGGGGAAAGGATGTGGATTTTAATACGTGTGAATCCTGCATTAATCACTGCCATTAATTGCACCTGCTTCTTGACACCGGTTCTACTGACCAGCAGAGTTGGCCAAGGCCTCCTTCAGACAAGCAGATGAACTGCATGTTTGTTGAATCATCCTAATTCCCAGCTGCATACAATTTGTATGAGATTTGTATGCGAGCCAGAATTACAAGTTGTGAATGAGGCCTCTTTTCCCCTGCCCTGCGTTTTCCAATCTGATTCTGATTGCTAACGGATCGCAAAACGCTGGGTACAGTTAAACTAATGTAAACTAATGTAAACAGCGACGACCGTGCGATCAATCTTCTCCCGAGCGCAATCGTCGTCCTGCCATGTTTTGGCTGCGACTGAGCTTTTTATACTTTGTACAGAAGCGCAGTCGCAGTAGTTGCAGTTCGGAGGCGATTGTGTTTCGTAGTGGAAAAGAAGCGCTCAGCTCGATCGCAGCAAGTCACACAAATCTATCAGCTGATCATACTAATCGTAAGTTTCTTTGTGAGTTCTGCTAATAATCGCCACACATCGCCTTTCATGTAGGGGCGTGACCCGTAACACAGTTGATAAACATTGGCCTATCCTCCTCCTCTATATATATAATGTGCGTACATATTACGCAGCGCTATGCGATGATGAGATGATGCTTATCGCATTACACTGTATAAAGTGGGCGGGTCTATCACCTCGCAGAACGAGCGCGGCTGGATCAGTGACGGTCAGAACTTACAGGTCATATGTAAACAGGCTGCACCTTAGTATTTTGTACATAAAACATTCACTGGCTTGTGGACTTTGATTCCTGCAGGGTGTGAATAGCTGTGATATAAAATAATAGTATGGTGGCGTAGTGGTTAGGACTCTCGCCTTGCAGCGCTGGGTCCCCAGTTCATATCTCAGCCAGGAACTATTTACACAGGGTTTGTATGTTCTCTCCGTGTCTGTGTGGGTTTCCTCCGGGCACTCCAGTTTCCTCTTACATCCAAAACAATACAGATACATTAATTTGTTTCCCCCTAAATTGGCCCTAGACTACGATATATACACTAGTACAGCTATATAGCCACAGCAGTGGCTGAATAGAGTACTGGTTAAGGGCACTGCCTTTGACATGGGAGACCAGGGTTTGAATCCTGGCAGAATTGATCAAGTGTGAAAGGGGCCACAATTAATTTGTAATGTAATGCAGTGGCTGGATAGCGTAATGGTTAAGGGCACTGCCTTTGACACGGGAGACCAGGGTTCGAATCTCGGCTCTGTCTGTTCAGTAAGCCAGCACCGATTCAGTAAGGAGACGATGGGCAAGACTCCCCAACACTGCTACTGCCTACTGAGTGCGCTCTAGTGGCTGCCTAGCAAGCACTTTGAGTCCAACAGGAGAAAAGCGTTATACAAAAAAAGGAATTATTATTATGTACCGTGCACATTGGGTTATTATGACTGAAGCCTATACATCACGGACGCAATGCGCAAATTTGAATGCGGCCATTGTGGGGCCATTGCAGCATGTTGCTGGGCGTTTTATAACTTACACTAAAGCACAGGGTCAGCTCTCCTTACAGTATAGGGGAAAAATAAGTAAAATCGAGATAAGTTTAGTTAATCAGCCCATGGCATCTCTGTTTATATGGCAAAGACCAAGTTTGTGAGCTTTGGGGCCCTTGGCATCAATTATGTGTGAATGGAAGCAGTTTATCCATCAGACAAATATGATTGGCTGTTTGTGGCTCCGCCCCTTTTATGCATTTGAACCCCAGTCACCCAATGACCGACTGTAACAGGTTTGAGGCCTCTGCCATTAACAGTGCAAGAATGGCAGCAATTTACATTTCCCCTAGAAATAGGTGAATTTTGATTGGCGGCTGTAGGCTCCAACCACTTTCCTGAATATTTATTCCAGTCACCCAGTGACCAACTGTGCAAAGTACAAAACCCTGCCATTAACAGTGTAAGAATGGCTGCAGTTTACATTTTCCCATTTAAAATGAAAGGCTGCAATTTGATTGGCTGTTTTATGCTCCGCCCACTTTTCCTGGATTTGTAACCTCGGTCACCAAGTGACCAACTGTGCCAAGTGTGGGGACTGTGGCTTGATTACTGTGAGAATGGCAGCCTTTTACATTTTTTCCATTGACGTGAATAGGTGGAATCTGATTTGCTGTTTGTAGCTCCGCCCACGTGTGCAGGGGAGACCTGAGACCTCCAGAACATATCATCCCAGCTAGTAAGGGACCTATATACAGAGTCTTGCTGAAATAGGTCAAGGCGTTTCGAGTGATGACATACATATTTATGTACTCATATATCATGACACCTGTATGAAACTCTCTTACCCTGAGATATCGCCTCCGGTTGACATACACGCGGACCAGCGCCCGGAACCTCAGCATACACTTCCTGAAGTTCTGGAACCTCCGCCTGCCAGAAAAGGAGAAAGGTCAACGCCCAGATTTACTGAAGCTGAGTTCTAATTGGTCAGTGCAGGTTGCAGCTCTCCGCACAGTACACTATGCGTTGCTAAATAAGGCCATGTATGCAGAAGACGGACCATACCTGGCCATGTAACCACGAGCCAGAGCCTGCAGCTGAATAATGCGGAATCGCAGGGTCTGGTAGCGTTTTCGGGTGAGGAACCCGCGGCTGTAGCGCTGCAGGGTCACGGCGGCCTTGTTCATCAGCTGATCCCGCTTAGTCTCCAGCTGCTGGTAGACATTCTCCTTCATGAACAGCTGGAGCAGAAGAGAGAGATGAAGGATCATTAAAGGGTACCCGAGGTGACGTGTGACATGATGAGATAGACATGTGTATGTACAGTGCCTAGCACACAAATAACTAGGCTGTGTTCCTTTTTCTACTTTCTCTGCCTGAATGAGTTAAACATCAGGTATGTAAGTGGCAGTTCCTGTCAAACCTGAGGAAAGGAGGAATGGCCTCCTGAAACTAGTTGTATTTGTTACATTAAAGAATCAGTTACTTCCAGCACGTGTTTTTTTCCCCCTACCCCATGTCCTTTATAGATGTTGGATTATTATGGCTCTGTACAATTAACAAGCTGACATATCAGTACATTCCAGCGGTTCTGGAGGTGTGTTTAGCATCTAAGGGTACAATGATTAATTTGCATATATTCAGCAGTGGTGCTCTGGGAGACATCTCAAGCTCACTCCAACCTGAATTATCGCAAATTCTTTCTGTTTTAGGAAAGCAAACTTTTGTTTTTCTTAGCATCTTAGTAAGGGGGCTTTTAGGACCATTGTAGTCCCTTACACACTCCAATGAGTTCTGGGTCACCATGAGCTGGCTGGTTAGTGTGATTTCTCCCGTGACAATTTTTTTCTGATCATATCATCACGCACGCACGCACGCACACCTCCCCACCTCCCCGTGTCAATGATCGTCAGGACTGAACCTTAGCTTAGGGACTGAACTTTTTTAATATGTATGTCAATAGGGTATATGGATGCAAAACTGAAAAAAATGCACTTTTATTTTCAAATAAAATATTAGCACCATACATTGTACTGCGGAAATATTTTGAACGTTTTAATAACTGGGACAAATGGGCAAATAAAATGTGTGGTTTGTAATTATGGTAGCATGTACTGTTTTAAAACTATAATGGCTGAAAACTGAGAAATAAATGATTTTTTTCAATTTTTTTCTTCTTTTTCCTGTTAAAGGGACTCCGAGCAGTGCAGAAACTATGGTAAGATGCATATCATTTTAAAGCTCTCTTTCTCCTCTTTCTAATGATATATAAACCGCCGCCCTACGCCTTTTAGTTTTCGCTATTGTCGCGATTGAAATTGCCGCGGCCACAGGGCGACTTTTTCTGCAGAATGGAGCTGCTGACTTTAGGAAAAAGTCGGCCTGTGTAATACATTGTAACTATGGAAATATGGATATCATTTTAAAGCTCTCTTTCTCCTCTTTCTGACGACACCTAAATCGTCGCCCTACGCCTTTCAGTTTTCTCTATTTTCACGATCGAAATCACGGTCGCGGCAATTTCAATCGCGAAAATAGCGAAAACTAAAAGGCGTAGGGCAGCGGTTTATATATCATTGGAAAGAGGAGAAAGAGAGCTTTAAAATGATATGCATCTCTCCATAGTTTCTGCACTGTTCGGAGTCCCTTTAAATGCATTTAGAATAAAATAATTCTTAGCAAAATGTACCACCCAAAGAAAGGCTAATTGGTGGAGAATATAAAACTACTGGTATATAGATCATTTCGTTGTGATAAGTAGTGATAAAGTTATAGGCGAATGAAAGGGAGGAGCGCTGACAGGTGAAAATCGCTCTGGTACAGAAGGGGAAAAACCCCTCAGTAGTGAAGTGGTTAAACCTGTTTGTGAGGTAACAGTCACCTTGGAAACGCCTATGCAGTACATGTTGGCGGTGACGGTGGGACACAGTTTTTTCAGCAGAGTCACACAGATCTGTCCGTCCGCGTGGATATTACGGCCGAGATCCATCACACAGCGATATCTGCAGGAATAAGATTAGTCAGGATCAAATCAGGGCACCCCACGGGGGAAATCATACTCACCCTTACAAAGCTCCCCCCTTACCTTGTAGTGACCCCCCCTCCCCTCAACCACCATAGATAAGAGGGTTCATCTAAAGGACCAGCATACTCCGTGGCGCTGTACAGAGTAAGACACTAACATGGGGTATGTAATAACACCAATAATGGTATACACAATATACAGCAGACACTGGTACATTAGACAGAATTAGTGGACATAGTAAATACAGTGATAAATGTCACATGATGATCTAAATATATAGTAAATTCAAAGGGGGAGAGAGCCCTGCCCTTGTGAGCTTACAATCTAAAGGAATAGGAAGGAAACCAGAGGTGCGGCAGTATACAAAATATGTATACCTAGGGGTAGTGTGTTTTTAGGCTATATTTAGTAAGAGAGTACAACTTGGCCAGAGGTTGGAGGGGAATGGCCTAAGGTAGAGCGTATGCATTTAAAGATTTCAAAGGAAGGAGAGTGACGGATGTGTTTTGGAAGGGGATTCCAGAGGAGGGGTGAAGCACGTGAGAAGTCTTGTATACATGAATGTGAGGAGGTGATTCTAGAGGAGGACAGAAGGAGGTCATGTGCAGAGTGGCGATTATTTATATAACAAATACGGCCAATGTGACTCCACCCCCTATTTCCCCATTACAACACCTGCCCTGAACTAGTAGTGTTGATCGTAATGGATAGATTCACTTTTGTGAATTTTTGTTTATAATTTGTACAGTTACAAATCTTGATGAAATATGATTTTGCATTCAATCTCTATTTCATTTAATTTTGCAAGTTACACCTACAGAATTAACTGACGCATTTTGATAAAATTTTCTCATAGATGAGTTTATGTACAAAAATGTGTGGGCATGCTTGCCAAATTCATTTCCATCAAATCGATTAAAGTCAGCAGGCATGAGAAACATATTTTCACATAGAAGAATATTTAGTGGAATTCTGAGTAAATGCGAAATTATACATTCCAATGACAATACGTGTAAAATGAATTTCTCAAGTCTGTAAATTTCGCGTGATTTTGCATCATGATTGCGATTTTTGCTGCGGCGAAGAATTCAAACTCATCACTGGGTGTTACTATTTGTAGCTCAGCTACAGATGCCCAACGTTAAAGGATACCTGAAGTGACATGTGACATGAGGAGATAGACGTGTATGTACAGTGCCTAGGACACAAATAACTAGACTGTGTTCCTTTTTTTCTTTCTCTGCCTGAAAGAGTTAAATATCAGGTATGTAAGTGGCTGACTCAGTCCTGACTCAGACAGGAAGTGACTACAGTGTGACCCTCACTGATAAGAAATTCCAACTATAAAAACACTTTCCTAGCAGAAAATGGCTTCTGAGAGCAAAAAAAAAAAAAAGATAAAACAGGGAATTTCTTATCAGTGAGGGTCACACTGTAGTCACTTCCTGTCAGGACTGAGTCAGCCACTTACATACCTGATATTTAACTCTTTCAGGCAGAGAAAGAGAAAAAAGGAACACAGCCTAGTTACGTATGTGCTTGGCACTGTACATACACATGTCTATTTCATCATGTCACATGTCACTTCTGGTATCCTTTAAGAGGGCCAGACAGTGATACATAACAGCAGGAGCCGGGCAAATAATGAAGACCACTATTACTTGAACACCATAAAAAAAAAACATATCCAATGGCTTCAATTCATAAAGCATTACCGCATGCAGTAATGCAGAAAACAGCTGACTTTGCCGAGCACTTAGCAAAATGTCCATTCATAAAGGCTGTTACCGCATGAAAAGCTGAAGTTACCCAGCAGTGAGGTTAACCACTTAAATCCAACTGGACAAATATATTTGCAGGAGCAGCTCAGCGGCAATCTGGACGGATATATTCGTCCTGCAGTGCTGCGGCGGATGCAAGCGTGTATACTTGTTCACACGGCTGGGTCCCAGTGGCTATTACAGGGGATCGATTGGGAAAGGGGTAGGAGTGTCCCCCCCCCCCCAGGCAACCGATCCCCTGTGAATGAATCAACATGCCTCAAATCACAAAGCATGTTGATTCATAAAATGGAACGTGAAAAATATCTAAAAAAAAACAACGACCGAGCACTTCCTGGTAGCTAACAGGAGAGTGTTTAGTGCCACCTAGTGGGCAAAAAGTAAAACTAAAGTAAAAAGAAAAAAAAATACATTATACATTTCACAAAGTTTTATTAACCCCCACCCTCCCCTGTAGCTACAAAAAAAATTAAAAATGTAAAAATAAAGTGACAGTTAAAAAAAAATACATAAATAGTTATCTTAGGGACTAAACTTTTTTTATATGTATGCTGTGAGAGTATATTACTGTTATCTTTTGTCTATATGGGCTTGTAATTAGTGATGGACGCAATACTGAAAAAATGCACCTTTATTTCCAAATAAAATATTGGCGCCATACACTGTACTAGGGAAAAATTGTAAACAATGCAATAACCGGGACAAATGGGAAAATAAATCTTTTATGCACAGTAGAACATCTTATTTTAAAACTATAATGGCCGAAAACTGAGAAATAATGATTTTTTTTTCAATTTTTTTCTTATTATTCCCCTTAAAATGCATTTATAATAAAACAATTCTTAGCAAATTGTACCACCCAAAGAAAGCCTAACAATTCTTAGCAAATTGTACCACCCAAAGAAAGCCTAACAATTCTTAGCAAATTGTACCACCCAAAGAAAGCCTAATTGGTGGTGGAAAAAAACAAGATATGGATCATTTAGGTGAGATAAGTAGTGACAGGGGAAAATTGCCGCTATTCTACAGGTGAAAACGCCTGCGAGCTGAAGTGGTTAATTACTGACTTGTGTGGTAAACACCTCAATCGATTTCAGCAAACATCAATTCATGAAGATTAGAGCATGTGGTAAAGCCCAGAAACATAAGCGGTGATTCCTGGCAGCTCTGCTGTGGCGAAAACCAGCTTCCACATGCCTTTTCAGTTCAATAGCCCATGATAGCCTATTACTGACAGAAGCAGAGAGCCAATAGCAACTACCTCTGTCTCCTGCTACTCCCTCTGATAGGCTGCAACATCTCGGGAGGGTCAAGCTTCTCTACCCCCCCCCCCCCCCCCCCCAGGCAGTGGAGGAGAGAGTCGCAATAAAAGATATTTCTCCAGCAGCCCTTCAGACGTTTAAACCTTTGGGTTCCTGTTTGAAGATGCGGGGGAGCTAGTGGGGAAATCACCTAAGCATGGCATGTGTAATGTTTATTGAGAGTTCATCTATACACAGGCTATTAGACAAAATGTTAATAAAAACTAATAGACAGATTCAGAGGGAGAAGAACAAACGTACATCTGAAGGGATTCTGGGGATGCCTTTTACTATTGTAATGCCGTCAGTGGGAGAGCAGCATGTCATTGTTACCACACAGGTCTTTTTGGTAAATTACTGAACTTCTACCGCACTTGTGAAAATCGTCATGAATTGCCAAGCAATCTAAAATACCGACCTGATTTTTTTTTTTTTTTTACCAAACAGTAGTGATTACTGATGATTACCAAGTAGCTAATGATTACCAAGATTTTGATATAGTTTACAATTTTACTGATCAAACAGTTTGTATCAGATGCCACCTAGTGGTCTGCAGTTGTACTGCATGGTACAAGAAAAAATATCAGTGTAATGCTAGGTCCACACAATGCAATTTTCAGACAAATTTACAGTCAGATCGACTATTTCCAACATGTCCGATCTGACTTCCGATCGATTTTCTGATCGATTTTCTGTTCACTTCACAATTGTAAAACATATTGAACTTAGAGAAAGGTGTGTAATGTGTGATTAGCTGTGATTGTACCTGCTGAGGAAGATATGGAAGGGAATGCGTACAGGGAAGCCCTCCTTTCTGATGCGGATGGTCTCCAGGATCCCCGAGTACTTCAGCTGGCTGACCACAATGTCTGCTTCAAACATCGACGGCTCCTGCAGACAGAAGAGTCCGGCGTTATCAACCACCTCGCCTTACACTTCATCATAGCGTCTGATAATGTGGGCGCCAGCAGCTGTCCGCACTACGAATATCGGTAATGTAAAGCAGGTAGCCCCCGGTAAACAAATGACATAGTAACTATAGAGTTGTTCTTAAGTTGAATTTGTATGTAAGTCAGAACACTGTGGCCCCCAGTGTCCCTATGTTCCTCCACCGGCCCCCTTGTGCCTCCAGTGTCCCCCCTCTGTCCACCTGTGCCTTTACTGTGCCCCTCTGTGCCTCCAGTGTCCCCCTGTGCCTCCAGTGTCCCCCTCGGTTTTCCTGTGCCTCTACTGTGCCCCCCTGTGCCTCTAGTGTCCCCTTCTGTCCCCCTGTGCCTCTACTGTGCTCCCCCCCTGTGCCTCCAGTGCCCCCCTTTGTTTCCCTGTGCCTCTACTGTGCCCTCCCCCATGCCTCCAGTGTCCCCCTTTGTTTCCCTGCACCTCTACTGTGCGGCCCGTGCCTCCAGTGTCCCCCTCTGTCCCCTTGTGCTTCCACTGTGCTCCCTGTGCCTTTAGTGTCCTGTCTATCCTCCTGTGCCTCCACTGTGCCCCCCTCTGTCCACCTGTGCCTCCCTGTGCCTCCAATGTCACTCTCTGTTTCTCTGTGTCTCCACTGTGCCATTAACTGAGAGCTGAAAATGTCCCACGCAGTTCCGACAAGCTGTCATTCTTCCTCTCCTTCAATGTTAAAGTAACGTCATTTGGACTGGCCAGCCATGTGTATGGGTGGGTTGTTTGTAAGTCACAATGTATGTAATCTGGGGACTACCTGTATTACCGATATTCTATAATTGGCTTCCATTGTCTCACACTAACTCCCCCTACTTATGCTTAGCACTAATCTCCCCAATACCTAATGCTTACCCCCACTCATGTTTAACACTACACCCCCCAACCTAAACCCAGCACAATTCCCCAACTGCCCCTGGAGAGCGCTGGAAAATAAGGGCAGGGGTGGACCCCTGGGTGATATGTATACTTATTTCACCACATAAGATGTATTGATTCACAAAGTGGTGCTAACCCAGTTAGCACGCCTAAAAACTTTTAGGCGTGATAACTATAGCACTAACTGGGTTAGCACCGCTGTGTACACCTGATCCCGTGCAAAGTTTTGCGTGCACACAGCGCAGGTGCGCGCGAAACGGCGCATAGAGGTGAATGGGCGCTTCGCACGCACCGCACGGTGCAGCACGGGATTTTGCGCGCGATCAGAACTTATCACGCCTAAACTGAGTTTAGGCGTGATAAGGGGCTTTTCACAAGCGTGCTAACTGTTAGCAACGCTTTGTGAACCAAGCCCATAGAGTGTATAACATGATCAAACGTCTATAACAGGGGTCCCCAAAGGTTTTGGGTCGAGGGCCGGGTCAACATACATCAGACTGCTGGGGGGCCGGAGTATATATAAAATGATGTAGAAGGCTTTGTGGGCCAGACAGTGAAGCATACCCAGGTGACAACCTGCAGTCCAATTGGACAGCAGTGTCACCTGATGTGGAATTTGATTGGATGTGGATAGATGGTGCCAGCACTGCTATTCTATATGCAGACCACCAATGTTTAAAGATGTAGCTGACCGCATCTGTAAGTAATACATTTTGTGTGTGGGGGGCCAGTAAAAAACCCTCAGGGGGCCACATTCGGCCCACGGGCCTTAGTTTGAGGACCGCTGGTCTATAATATACAAATAAGTCCAGTAAAGAAAGTTTGTCAGTTACATTTTGCTTTTACCTTCTTGCTGTTGGGTTTGAGACAGCGAACAAAAAAGGGATTGCACCTGCAGGACAGAAAGACAAAACTGAAGTGAGAGAGATAAAAATCGCCAACAGCAACAAAAAGCATTGTAAATACAAATGTACAGACCTGAACTCAGAACTTCCTACTGCTCTAAACTATAAGCAGCAGCATAATAACGTTTAAAGAAAAACTTTTTTTGTTAGAGCTAATACAAATCCTGCAATAAATCAGCAGTGTGTCTACTTCCTGCTTTAATGGAAGCAGACATAGGGTTAACGTCCTGTGCTTACAAATTAGCTGCTCTGCCAAGGCAGAGAGCTGTCACAGCTGAGAGACTAAATTACAGCTTGTGATTAGTCACAGATGAGGGGGAGAATTAGACAGGCTGCTGTCACAGCTGAGAGATTAAATTACAATTTGTGATTAGTCACAGATGAGGGGGGGGGGGATTAGACGGGCTAAACTCTGTAAATACATACAGGGTGCATTTCTCTATGTTTCCCTTCTGTCCTGTGCAAGAGTTCAGGTCCACTTTCAGCAGCAAATATTTGCCATTCCTTTGCCTGTTGTATGGCAGATGGCAGGCTTTCTTTGTATTGCATATTGGCCAACATCTCCTCAGCGAGAGATAACATAGTGGTCATCCGTTTCAATTCATTATTTTCGAAGCAGCTCGCAACCTGAAAGAGTGTCGGTAGTACCTCTGGTGTGGAATAATGGATCGGGATGTAGTAGGTGTCAATCACAGTAGAGCACAAATCACTACTGAGAAATGAGACCTCTGTCCTCCATGATCCTACTCCTCCTCCTCCAGCCGTCTAATTCACCCACCTCTCCATTTTCTCCACCAGCTCCAGGAGAGATTGCTGAAACTTGGCTGCCACGGTCTGTGCCTTGTACTTGCGCGTCGCAGTGCTGCCCTTCCCCATCATGGTCTTCTGCTGAGCCATAACCTGGGCGTGGCTGAAGAAGAGGTTGGCAACCACCTGAGACAGAATTAGACTAGATTGTGGACAAGCACCATACACAAATAATAATCAAATACCTTATATACCTGCGTATAAGCCTAATTTTTCAGCACAATAAAAATGTGCTGAAAAGTTACCCTTTCGGCTTATATGTGAGTCAGTGGAGCGGAATGGATGGTGGAGCAGGTTTTGTTACTAGCAGAGGAGTGTAAGGATTGTGCACTAGTGATCCTGCTCTTGCCAGCTGGCTCCCTCCTGTGTCCATGCCCCCCATCCCCTGCAACATGGTGTGCAGAGTGCGCTGCTCAAGACTATTTGCATCCCCTGGTGTGTGGAGTGCAACCTGCAAGCAACGTGTCAGCGGTGCAGTGATTGGGGATTCTTCCTGTGTGGCAATCGCTGTCTCATATCTATGACGTCATCTAGCGGCGTCTTCAGACACAGCTGTATCATCCTAGGGCACATCTGGCTATGGGGAGAGGGGATGACTTGTATTGGGGGCACAGCTGGCTACTGTGACAGGGGGTATACTGTGGATGGGGCTTATACAGAACTCAATCACTTTTTCCTGGTTTCTGAGGGAAAAGTGGGTACCTTGGCTTATCCACAGGTCGGCTTATATGCGAGTATATATGGTAATTATATGATAAATAAATAACAGAGTATACTGGGGATGGGAATAGATTGCAACGCTGCTATATTTTTTAGAAAAGGAATCACAACAAATCAAATACATTCTTCCTAAGAAATCCAGGAAATAACCAGTGAAAAGTACTGTATATACTCGAACACAAGCCAACCTCATGTATAAGTCCACTTCAATATTCAACCCTCTTCAACTAGAATTTTTTTTATTGACAAGTATAAGTCAACCCAGCAAAGTTAATGGGGGAATTATGTATATTTATTGAATTTGATGTGTTAAGATTTAATTTTTTATTTGGCCACTAGATGTCCCCTCCACGATCCCCCCCCCTCCCCCAACCCCCAGTTTATTCCTCCTCCTGTGTCAGTACACAGAGAAAGTAATGCATGTATGTTTCACTTTCACTTTTGTCAATGACCCCTGGCATCTCATCAATGCCGATGATCACTGATCACAGGCACTTAGATCAGTGAATAGGATCTGTGCAGTAAGTAGTTAAGTCCTTATTAATAGCAATTTAAAAGATGTGAGTTATTGATCATCTCACTTTGATTTACAATCATTTTTACCTCCCTTCACAATCATTTTTTTTCTAATTTGAAAGAACCAGTTTCACTGACAAAACTGATTCGCAAGATTCTCGCAGACCAATCGAAAGTTTTGACGAAAATCTTGCGAAGCTGGCAGCGACAATTTTGCCCACCGCTGACAACAAACGTCACAATAACAGGATTTTCTTCAGAGCATGTTTTAATAGTGGCTTTTAATCGTCTCGTTACCTTGACTTTACTGTTGACAAAAAGATCCAAGACGTCTTGTCTGACCTGATCGTAGTTTTTATCCAAAAATTTATGCACCTAAAGACAGAATGACACACACAACATTTCCTTATAAGATTACAGAATTTTTTAAAGAGACAATATATAAATCATCGTAAAAGTGTTAACGCCCGACTCCAGCAAGTCCAACCGCTCCAGTTTGTGATGAGGGGAAAAGGTCTGATCTCTGTTTTCCCAGTGCAGAGAATGTAGCTCACATCCTGTCTATTCTAAGTGAGGACATTTTTTTTTCTACAGTTGGAAAAATACAACCTCTATTAGTTTTGTTTATTTACTGTTTTTTATTAAATTACTGTCCCCAATTTTCTTTCCTTAAGCTCAATCTACACGAAACAATTCTTTTTACGATTCAATTACGATTCTATTTACGATCCGATTAAATCCAACATGTCCGATAGGGATTCGATTCGATTCAGTTCGATTGGCTGTTGCAAAACAATGGCAAATTGAATTGAATCGAATCCCGATCGGACATGTTGGATTTAATCGGATCGTAAATAGAATTGTAATCGAATCGTACAAAGAATCGTATTGTGTAGATTGGGCTTTAGAACCACAAAAGTTCATGGTAAAGCCATGGGGGTCTCAAGGGCAGAAAGTGATGAAAGAAAGTAGCCCCTAAAAGAGGTTCTATTCCCAACCCCCCTGTGACTTACTGCCATGTGCTGGAATTCAGATGCCCTGACCTGAGTGGCTACATTGCATGCTTTGGAAGACCACCCTATGAGTGGCTACATTGCTTCCTTTGGAAGACCACTCTATGGGCCTGATTCACAAAGCGGTGCTAACAGTTAGCACGCTGGTGAAAAGCCCTTTATCATGCCTAAACTCAGTTTAGGTGTGATAAGTTTAGGTGTGATAAGTTTAGGCGTGATAAGTTTAGGTGTGATAAGTTTAGGCATGATAAGTTTAGGTGTGATAAATTTAGGCATAATAAGTTTAAGCACCAACTGGGTTAGCACCGCAGTGCACAGCTGATCAAAAGTTTTGCGCTAGCAAAGTCTGGTGCACTTCGCATAGAGTTTAATGCCGCTGCTTTGCGTGCGGGACTTTTTGCGTGCGATCTAAACTTATCTAAACTTAGCATGCCTAAACTTATCACGCCTAAACTGGCTTTTCACCAGCGTGTTGCAATGGTTATCACGCCTAAAGTCTCTAACTGGGTTAGCACCGCTTTGTGAATCGAGCCCTATGAGTGGCTACATTGCTTCCTTTGGTAGACCACTCTAGGAGTGGCTACATTGCTTCAATTTGGAAGACCACTCTAGGAGTGGCTACATTGCCTGCTTTGGAAGACCTATGAGTAACTACATTGCTTCCTTTGGAAGACCTATGAGTGGCTACATTGCCTGCTTTGGAAGACCACCCTATGAGTGGCTACATTGCTTCCTTTGGAAGACCACCCTATGAGTGGCTACATTGCTTCCTTTGGAAGACCACCCTATGAGTGGCTACATTGCCTGCTTTGGAAGACCACCCTATGGGTGGCTACATTGCTTCCTTTGGAAGACCACCCTATGAGTGGCTACATCACTTGCTTTGGAAGATCATCCTATGAATGCTTTGGAAGACCACCCTATGAATGCTTTGGAAGACCTCACTATGAGTGGCTGCATTACTTTCTTTGGAAGACCACCCTATGAGTGGCTACATCACTTGCTTTGGAAGACCACCCTATGAATGCTTTGGAAGACCACCCTATGAATGCTTTGGAAGACCACCCTATGAGTGGATGTGTGTCAAGAGACATAGAAATAGAAGAGAGGCTTGACAGAGGCGTTTGACTTGGACCCCGACTCATACTAGTTTTTACTCCTTTGATTGCCTGATGAAGCGGGATAGAACCTGCAAAAGCATTGCATTGTGCAGTACTTAACTAAACAGTATCTTTGTTGAACTTTAAACAATACAGTCTGTGTTTTACTTGTTGGGGAGGTAAGCCCACCACTGCTGCCCTTTTTAAACGTTTTTTTAAACATTTTTACTCTATTCTGGCACCTCTGTTAAAGCTTCTTTTTATATTGCCAAGTTCACCCCTGGTGGAGGGGTGTCACCTCTTGTTTCCTATCTACAGAGAGCTTAACCTGAGTGGGGTCAGGTCATAACATTCCCACCCATCTATACAGTGGTTGCCTTTGTGGTAACCCACGTTTGTGAGTATAAACTCTTGTACACCTTACTACTACCAATTGCTTCTTTAACCTATTTTGGTTCCTGGACGTAGAAACTACGTCCAGAAACCATGCGCGCTCCCGCGCGCTCCCGCGGCCGATCGCGCGCGTGCACGCGCACTCCTGGCCGCGGATTCGGTAGCCACGGAATCAATGTATCGGGCTATGGTGCCCGATCATTGATTCCTCTCCCCCGCTGAAAAAGCGTCAGCTTCTCTCGGAAGCTGCGCTTTTTCTGGCTGTTTCCTCCCCGATGCGTCACTCTAAGCGTGTGTTACGCTTAGAGTGATGTCATGTAAACAAACTCATGGCCGCCATCTTGTGGCCAAAAAGTAAAACTACAACTAAAATAAAAAAAAAAATTAAAAACAACACACAATTACATTATAAAACTATACTTTACATCCCACCCTCCCAAAAATACCCAAATGAAATGTTTAATATAAAAAAAAAACCATTACAATAAAAAAAAAATGTAAATATTTACCTAAGGGTCTAAACTTTTTAAATATCAATGTAAAGATAAAATATTTCTATATTTTTTTTAATTTTAAACTTGTGAATAGTGATAGCTGCAAAACGGAAAAAATGCACCTTTATTTCCAAATAAAATATTGTCGCCATACATTGTGATAGGGACATAATTTTAACGGTGTAATAACCGGGACATATGGGCAAATACAATACGTGAGTTTTAATTATGGAGGCATGTATTATTTTAAAATTATAATGGCTGAAAACTGAGAAATAATGATTTTTTCCGTTTTTTCTTATTCTTCCTGTTAAAATGTGTTTACAGTAAAGTGGCTCTTAGCAAAATGTACCCCCCAAAGAAAGCCTAATTGGTGGCGGAAAAAACAAGATATAGATCAGTTCATTGTGATAAGTAGTGATAAAGTTATAGGCTAATGAATGGGAGGTGAACATTTCTCAAGTGAAAACGACGGAACGCAAATGGGTTAATGCATTACACTATTTTGGGTTCTCTTTGTTCCTTTTTCTTTCGCTGCAAGTTCATAGAAAGCTCTACAAAGGTTCAATGTAACAGTTAACATTTACCTGATATGTGACTTTACCGGCAAAGTGCTTGATCCCGAACTCAGGCAGGGGCATCTTAGGTTTACAGTACAGCTCGCTGGTCCCGTGGTGGTAGTGACACTTCTGGAGGAAAGTGTGGTCTGTGGCCTACAAGACAATGTCCCACGTGAGGGTAAAAGCAAACCTGAAGTAAAACTAAGCCCATGAGGTAAATATAGCCCTAATTCTTTGTAGGACACTTCACAAGCACTGAGTGAGCTCTTTCTCCTATCTTGTCCCCCTTTCTACCACAGCTGCACTTACGGAATTAGAGAGCTTCTCCACTACACCAAAGTACATCCCAGATTGCTTCCTCTTAATGATAGAGGAACCCTTTTCTATAAATGTGCTTATTGACTTCACTTGGGAGGGGAAAACTGGACCTGGCAAATCAGTGAACAGTTACCACATTTACTGCATTGCTGGATAGGCTACTAGAGGCCTTGAATTTGATAATCCTGACTTCTGTCTGATTATTGGTGGGTCTGATCAGCCTTTTAGGAGAAATGTTTGCTGTCTCTCCCTCAGCCCAGCCCTGTGTGTCTCCCCCTCTGAAGCTGACTTGTGGTTCGCTCCGCACCGTACCATGTTCGTACCATGTCAATGGTTATGTGATCCCGCTGTGTGTGTTTACCTGTGGAAAGCCGCTCTGGTCATCCAGTATTCTCAGAATTCCATAGGGCTTCTGAGAAATAAGATCGATGCAGGCTTGGTTGTCACTGAAGGAGATCTCCCTCCAGTCAATCTGTTCTCTGATGTACTCTTCCTATACAAATAAACATAAAGACATACTAACATCAGTCTGATAACACAACTAACTGAAATGGGTAATTAGGGGGCCGCAGGTGGCAGCGGAGATTGGTTGTTGCCACAGGCACCCATGTTAATCGCTGCGATTAACCACGAAAAACTGCAAACTGCAGCTATAACAGGAAGTTTGGGAGCCTTAGGCATCCGATAAAAGAGCGTTTCCCTTTATAGCCGCCAATCATGGCTATTGAACTTCCCCGGCCGGTGCTCGGTAAAACACAAACTGCAGCTAAGGTGGAACAGATATTGGCGGGGACACACCCCTCTGCATCGGTTGGGGAGGTTGGATAGGTTTAGGCATCAGTGGAAAGGGCTCAGTTAGGGTTCGGTATTGGTTGGGGGATCTCAAAGGCATTGGTTGAGTTTGGTTGGTAAGGGATAGGCATGGGTTGGGGGGGGGGGGGGGGGGGTCGGTTAGGCATAGGCATCGGTTGTGGAGGTTGGTTAGGTTTAGGCATGGGTTGAAAGGGCTCAGTTAGGGTTAGGTATTGGTGGGGGGATCTCAATGGCATTGGTTGAGTTTGGTCTGTAAGGGATAGGCATTGAGGATAGGCATGGGTCGGGGGGAGCTCAGTTAGGCATAGGCATCGGTTGGGGGGTAGTTAGGTATAGGTTGGGGCTTGGGGGTTGGTTAGACTTAGGAATCGATTGAAGGAGGATTCAAGTGACAACGGGGTCAGGTTAGTAAAGTATTGGTAACAACTACTGATATTTTACTGCAATTACATAGAGAAGTATTATGCTTCAGGTCAACTTCAGCTGCTGTACTGTGTGCACTGTTCTATAGAGAGTACAGCACCAGCATGCTCACGAGTGCCGCATGTGACGAGAGCCAAAGATGAGTGATTCTCGTATAGACAGCAGACTATTAGCCGAAACAATCACAAATTCTAATGTCTATACCACCCTCTAGTGGTGGGAGTGGGTTAGCGCTCCCACGACTTACCTGCTCTTCTCGGAACACTATCTTATTGAAGAAGAACTGCAGGTACTCATTTGCATAATTTATGCATAGTTGTTCAAAGCTGTTGAAATTCAGATCCTGTGGGCGATACAAAGAGTGATTGGTTGTTGGCATAGCAGGGCATTTTAAGCGAGAAATTCATCGTCATAAAAGGATTGAGTCAAACAAATGATAATGACATTTTTTTTTGATTGATTTAAATTGATCAAGTCTTGATTGTAAAAGACAGGAATATTTGTGGAGCGTGGAGAGGAATCGATGACTGAACAGCTTTGTACTGTATTAAAGGGGAACTGAAGAGAGAGGTATATGGAGGCTGTCATGTTTATTTCCTTTTAATCAATACCAGTTGCCTGGCAGCCCTGCTGGTCTATTTCTCTGCAGTAGTATCTGATTAAAACCAGAAACAAGCATGCAGCTAGTCTTGTCAGATCAGACTTATAAGTCTGAACCACTGAAACACCTGATCTGCTGCATGCTTGTTCAGGGGCTATGGCTAATAGTATTAGAGGCAGAGGATCAGCAGGGCTGCCAGGAAACTGGTATTGTCTAAAAGGAAATAAACATGACAGCCTCCATATACCTCTCTCTTCAGTTCCCCTTTAATCCGTACATAGCCGATGGTGGGGGCTTAAAAGACCACTATTGCAAAAATTATAAAAAAATAAAACTAAAAATGACTGATACATAAGAGAAAGAAAGTAGTAGGAAGAACAAGGGTTAATAGTTGAAAAACAGCTCCCAGAAGCACAATAGTAAAAAAGTAACTGTCATCTGCTTTCCTGAAGTGATGAAGAAACTTCATAGCAGCTGAAGGACCACATCTCCAGTTTCAGACAGGCACAGCAGAGGACAGCCTCTGTTGTGCCTGTCTGAAATTGCAAAGGGGTCCTTCAGCTACTATGTTTCTGCATCTCTTCAGGTAAGCAGATGACAGTTACTACTGTGCTCATGGGAGCTGTATACGTCATTGAGATGGTCCAAAGACTATCAGCTCAAGGAGAGGCCGAGGGGAATCTTTACTCATAGCTCCCAACTGTCCCTTTTTTGGAGGGACAGTCCCTTTTTGGGAGCCCTGTCCCTCTGTCCCTCTTTCACCCTCATTTGTCCCTCTTTCAGGACTTTGTCCCTCTTGCTATATAAATATATATATTTCTCTACTAAAAATGTGTTTGATTGACTCTAAACTTTATTCCCATCCTTTAAATTGATATATTACTAATTTTAAAATGTTACTACGAAGGAAAATGAACCAGGATAGAAAGGACCAGTGTGGTATGAATTATAAAACAACATATTTTTCTTATGAAATCTTTATGGTATGCGTGACTAGAGGTGTTGCTTGCTACTATACAATACATTAGAATGGAAACGCTCCCAAAATGCTGCCTGTCCTGCGATTGCAATTTGCCTAATCACAATCGCTCTAGTGGAATCGGTCCCTTCATTTACATTGGCAGAGCGTTTAGGGAAATCGCTAGCGATTGAAAGCGATCCCTAAACGCTAAAAAAAAAAAAACCCGCTCTAGTGGATTCCAGCCCTTAACCCTTACTCTTCCAACCACTTTCTTTCTCTTGTGTATCAGTAATTTTTTGGGTTTTTTTTATACATTTTGCGGCCGTGGTCCGTTTTTTTTTTTTTTTACTGATTTCTGTTTAAGTATCGAGTGGTACAAGGTGGTAAAACATTCTCTATGTACTGATTTTCTTCAAGGCATTAACAATTGTTTGTCAGAACAGTTGACCATTACTGGATTTAGGCCCCATTTACACTTTTCTAAATTTGCTTGCATCATACGAACTTGAGATTTCGCATTACTCGCAATCTAATGTATTTCAATAGCATTGCATTTGACCTGAGTCTATCTTTGCTTTTTTTTTTTTGCGCATTTTGCGATTACTCTGCATATATAGCTCAATGCAGGTCTGCTTTTTAGCGCATGCAATGTGCAATTTGCATTCAATGTGAATCGATGAAAACACATAAAAATTTCACTTGTTTTACAAACATTGTATTTAGTTTTGAAGTTAGATACATTCTCATGTAAATTAATTTCAATGGCATGCAAGGAAAAAAATCGCAATCTGAAAAATCAGATAAAAAAAAGCGCACAAGAATGCAAAATCGCAGAGGAAAAAAAATCAAAGGACAAAACCCTAAAAATAATGACAAAATTCAGAATGGGAAAAGAAAAAACACGGAATATCACATGCGGAATTTGCACTGCCTAAGGCCCGGTTCACACTTGCGGTTCTCTGCCAAACGGACCGGATGACCTGACCGGATCCGGATCGGAACCGTACGGTTCTGATCCGGATCCGATCCGGATCCGGTCAGGTTGCATCAGGTGTTCATCAGGATGCGATCCGGATCCGTTTGGCAAAAGTTAGTACAAACCAAATAAAATGTTGGGGTCTGGGAGGTCAGCAGAAGGTGGACCTGTGGAATCAGGCCCTCCGCTGTTTAGCACTCACCTCCACCTCCGACATGCTGCCAACATCTCCAGCACGTTTAAAGTCACTGCTGCTCCACTCCAAAATGCTTGCCCATGTGTCCCCATCCAAAATCGCCGCAACAATCCGCATAGGAAGTGGGGTAGAACATCCGGATTTTTAGCCAGTGTGTTGTGCGCTCTCCGGTTCTCATTGCTTTGTATTGGCCGGATGGTGCAGTCCGGCTCCGCTCCGGATACGGCTGCCGGAGGAGCCGGACCAAAAAATAGCGCATGTTGGGTCTTATGCTGGAGTCCGGATCCGGTCCGGATCCGGTCCGGACGAAACGGACGCATGTGAACGCACGCATAGGCTTTCATTGCTATGTCGTGCGTCCGTTCCATCCGTCCCGCATGCGGTCTGGCTCCGGCACGGCGATTCCGGACGGCCACCGCTAATGTGAACCGGGCCTAAGTGATGTCACTGAGCGAACACACTTGCCACAATAGTGCGCATCTTCACTTCAGGAGACGCTCACCCCCACACCTGTAATTACAGCCAATGGCCACTCGAGAATCTGTATTTTTTTTTTGCGTTTGTCCGCATTCCATTTTTGTGCTTTTCTCCACAGAAAAAAAAAATAGCCAATGTTCTTTTTTCCGCATACCACCTGTGTTTCTAATGCGGTTGTATTTTACCACAAAATGAAAAATTCCAATTAAAAATAAAAATCATGCATGGAATACAAAAATAAATGTAATCCAAGCACAACGGAAAAACCATAAACCGGCTGCAGTATCACGGTGGCAAGCGTGTTCCCTGCCTTATACAAAGGTATCATTTACAAAAAAGGTTATTCTGATCCTGAAAAAAAGACACGTTACGTTATGCTGCCAGTTTTATATGGCCACACCCAATCGATCATACAGTCGATCATTTGGAAGATTGTAATATTAATGGGCACCTTTAGGAAAGCCGTTTTTACAATCTTAATTCCAAACTAAACTTTACATTTAAAGGAGAAGAGGCAGCAGCTCTTCCATGTGTTTGCTACTTCCTGTGTCCCTGCTGTGGGATTTACAGCTCACTTCCTGCTTTAGATACACTAAAGAACGTCATGTGACATTTACCCAAAGGAAGATAAATCAGTTGTGACTAGACATTGTTTTTAGGATGGAGCAGGTATTAACACACGGTATGGAGGATGCAGGAGAATTATTCTCAATGCAAGGTGAGTAATGTGACATTTTTGGCATTCAGCTTACTTCCTGTTTCAATGTCACCTTACTTCTTGTCTGCCACCGCACTTCCTGTCTTAGTGTCACCTCACTTCCTGTCTTAGTGTCACCTCACTTCCTGTCTTAGTGTCACTTCCCTTCCTGTCTGTCACCTCACTTCCTGTCTCAGTGTCACATCACTTCCTGTCTGCCACTTCACTTTCTGTCTCAGTATCACTTCACTTCCTGTTTCAGTGTCATTTATTTTCCTGTCTCAGTATCACCTCACTTCCTGTCTGCCACTTCATTTTCTGTCTCAGTATCATTTCACTTCCTGTCTCAGTGTCACCTCACTTCTTGTCTGTCACCTCAGAGGCACAGAACAGAAATCTCACAAACAGGGGAAAAAAGCAATAAAAATGGAATTCATATTCCAGTATCTAATCTCTGCCTGGTGAGCCATGATGATCTCACCTCAAATCCATAAATATCCAGGATAGCGATGGACAGGGTGTCCTGTTTGGGATAGACCAGCTTATTAATTCTGTCTGTCAGCCAGCTGAAGAGCAGGGAGTATAAAATCTTGGCAATAGCATCTCTGCAAAACAATAGGGAAATACTTAAATAAATAAAACAATAGAGAAAAAGAGCTCAATGTGCAAGAGTAAAAAGAACCAATCACAAGCAAGCATTTGTAACGCTCTGAATCCCCCACTCAGAATCATAGTCCAAACTCAGAATCCTGACTCAGAATACCCACTTGAAATGTCAACACAAATCACCGCCCAGAATCCAAACCCAGAATCAAAACTTAGCATCACAAATCAAATCACCAGTTGAAATCAAAACTCGGAATCCCCACTGGTGTTCCTCTATCGGAATCCTACTCAGACCCTTCTGTCACATCGGCGTGCATCCGTGAGTGCCGGCTGGGCCAGCTATGGCCTTATGACTAGTGTTAAGCTCGAATTTTGCATCATCATAATTTCGCATCAAAGTTCACAATTATGATGCAAAATCTGTATACAAATTGTGTGGCCCTTGAGGAGCTCGAAGGCCCTTTGCAACTGCTCGATATGACTTCATGGAAGCACCGGCCCTGTGTTTAGAAATGTAAGGAGTACCTGGCATCGACAGCGCTGTCCACCGTTAGTGGGGTGTAGATCTTTTCTCTCATAGTTTCCTGCAATGATTATTGTACAGAATTAGGAATCTCCTCCCACTTTCGGGCGCCGAACATTCTCGTACATTGCGGGGGTGTAACTTACCGTCACTTTGTAGGTGATGGCCCTCTGCAGCTCCTCATGGGAGATCTGCAGGAGCTCGGACACCACACGGATCTCACTCGCACTCACCACAGACGCCACTTCCTGTGACTCGGTCTGTGGAACAAGAGACACGTCACTGTATAGCCAGGGCAAGTCCTCTGCATGCACAGCTCTAACCACAGGTCTAAATATACCGTCTCATAACTGCGTAGAACGCTAAAGGCCCGTAACCACCTGTGAACGAGGCACGCTTCAGTGATAATATTGGCAGCAGCCGGACTAATCTACTCCTCCCATCATTCTGTCTCCACGACTCCTCTCTGCAAATCCCTTCACTGGCTTCCAATCCACTTCAGAATCAGCTGCAAGATCCGATGTCTGGCCTACAAAGTGATACACAAGTCCTGCCTGACCTACATCTCTGACCTAATCAGCAGATTCACACCAGCCGCCCACTTCACTCCTTCAACAACCTCCTCCTAAACACCCCATGCATCTCACACTCCCATGCACGACTACAGGACTTCACTAGAGCTGCCCCCATCCTGTGAAACTCTCTCCCACTGCCCATCAGGCTTCCCCCCTCCTTCAACAACCTCCTCCTAAACACCCCATGCATCTCACACTCCCATGCACGACTACAGGACTTCACTAGAGCTGCCCCCATCCTGTGGAACTCTCTCCCACTGCCCATCAGGCTTCCCCCCTCCTTCAACACCTTCAAAAAAGCCCCCAAAACTCGCCTTGTCAAGGAGGCCTACCTCACCTCAACACTGCCCTAACTCTCTCTGCCGAGAACTTCTTGATCCACCCCCCTCCTTTCGTGTCACCACCGCCTCCCTCTAGACCGTAAGCCTTTGGCAGGGCCCTCTCTCCTTGTGTATCATACTAAATTGTACACCCTGCCCAGAATATGTAAACCTGTATTATTAGCACTACCACGCCAGTGTGTGATCTGGCATTATATTACCTGTATTGTATTGTGTATATTTTTGCGTTTTATTACCTGTATTGTTCTATCTATTGCTTATTACCTGTATTGTGCTGTCGGTCACCCCTGTAATCATTGTCTGTAATCTTATGCATTGTACAGGGCTGCGTAATAGGTTGGCGCTATATAAATTCAATTAATAATAATAATATTGGTGGTACTTCAGAACCCAAGAAGGGTTATCCTGATTCAAATCTTCCTACTTTGAGTGATGGCTAGCACGCTATAAGGCCTCTTGCACGCTATAAGGCCTCTTGCACGCTATAAGGCCTCTTGCATGCTATAAGGCCTCTTGCATGCTATAAGGCGCTATAAGGCCTCTTGCACGCTATAAGGCCTCTTGCATGCTATTAGGCCTCTTGCACGCTATAAGGCCTCTTGCACGCTATAAGGCCTCTTGCACGCTATAAGGCCTCTTGCACGCTATAAGGCCTCTTGCACGCTATAAGGCCTCTTGCACGCTATAAGGCCTCTTACACGCTATAAGGCCTCTTGCATGCTATTAGGCCTCTTGCACGCTATAAGGCCTCTTGCACGCTATAAGGCCTCTTGCACGCTATAAGGCCTCTTGCATGCTATAAGGCGCTATAAGGCCTCTTGCACGCTATAAGGCCTCTTGCATGCTATTAGGCCTCTTGCACGCTATAAGGCCTCTTGCACGCTATAAGGCCTCTTGCACGCTATAAGGCTTCTTGCACGCTATAAGGCCTCTAGCACGCTATAAGGCCTCTAGCACGCTATAAGGCCTCTAGCACACTATAAGGCCTCTTGCACGCTATAAGGCCTCTAGTACGCTATAAGGCGTCTTGCACGCTATAAGGCCTCATGCACGCTATAAGGGCTCTTGCACGCTATAAGGGCTCTTGCACGCTATAAGGCCTCTTGCACGCTATAAGGCCTCTTGCACGCTATAAGGCCTCTAGCACGCTATAAGGCCTCTTGCACGCTATAAGGCCTCTAGCACGCTATAAGGCGTCTTGCACGCTATAAGGCCTCATGCACGCTATAAGGGCTCTTGCACGCTATAAGGCCTCTTGCACGCTATAAGGGCTCTTGCACGCTATAAGGCCTCTTGCACACTACAAGCGATTCCGATCTGATTTTTTATTCCATTTAAAAAAAGTACTGCATGCTGCAATGTTTTTTAAACAGAATAAAAAAATCAGATCGTATAAAAAAATCGTAATCGCATGTAGTGTGCAAGAGGCCTAATACTGCTACAGAAAATATTATTTTAAAGGACAACTGAAGTGAGAGGGATTATGAGGCTGTCATATGTATTTCCTTTTAAGCAATACCAGTTGCTTGGCAGCCCTGATGATCCTCTGCCTCTAATACTTTTAGCCACAGCCCCTGAACAAGCATGCAGCAGATCTGGGTGCTCTGACATTATTGTCAAATCTGACAAGACTAGCTGCATGCTTGTTCCTGGTGTGATTCAGACACTACTGCAGCCAAATAGATCGGCAGGGCTGCCAGGCAATTGGTTTGTTTAAAAGGAAATAAATATGACAGCTTCCATATTCTTCTCACTTCAGGTGTCCTTTAAAGTGGATCCGAGATGAACTTTTACTCATTGCATAATTGTGTTCCTTTCCTATTGTTTAAAGGGCATTCCTCAAGCCAAATACTTTTTTGTTTTTGTTTTAATACTCTAATTCCCTATAAAATAAATAAACCCCGCCCACAGTTTTCAGAGAGCCTTGGCAGTAGCAAGGGCTCATGGGAGCTCAGTCTGGGCAGGAGGAGGGGGAGGTGTTACTAGCCAGAGATTTCAGAGGCAGAAGGGAGGAGGGAGGAGGAGGGGGGATTAGGTTTTTTTGCACAAGATGCAGATAAGCCTGCCTCTGTAATGATGACAAGACAACATGGCTGCCCTCATTGTATCACAGGAAGAAATAATCATATTCTATTGAAGCTGTTTGCAGCCAGATTTGCTGTGTAAACCATCTAAACTTTAGATAAGATATATAGACAAGTTACTTGTTATAGTTAGTTTTTCATCTCGGATCCGCTTTAAAGAGACACTGAAGCAAAAAAACAAAAACTTATGATATAATGAATTGTATGTGTATTAGGGATAATTAATAGAAGATAAATAGCAAAGAAGAGAGTCTCATATGTTTTATTTTCAGTTATATAACTTTTTTTTATGACACTGCATCATTCTGATATATTTTCAGTTTACAAACTACACTCTGAATTTTAAACTATGAAACAGAGCAGAGCTAATGACCTTTTAAAGAGAAACTCCGACCAAGAATTGAACTTTATCCCAATCAGTAGCTGATACCCCCTTTTACATGAGAAATCTATTCCTTTTCACACACAGACTATCAGGGGGCGCTGTATGACTGATATTGTGGTGAAACCCCTCCCACAAGAAACTCTGAGGACTGTGGTACTCCTGGCAGTTTCCTGTCTGTGAACCTTGTTGCATTGTGGGAAATAGCTGTTTACAACTGTTTACAACTGCCAAAAAAGCAAGCAGCAGCTACATCACCTACCAGCAGTAAAAATGTCACCATGTAATAAATGCCAGAATGTTAATCAGGGATTTAAAAGATTTTACAATGGGCAAACACTGACTAAATCATTTATACATAATTATTGTAAAAAGGAAGCACTTTTTATTACATTATTTTCACTGGAGTTCTTCTTGAAACTTTCCTGCAGGTAAACCTTATCTGAAGCTGCCTCTCACAGTTTCTTTGAAGTGCTTCAGAAAACAGCACTGTAGCTGACCCCGATTTTGGTCGGAGAGCTCAGAGAAGCTCTTTTTTGCATAGATAACAACTGAAGTTTCTTAACTCTTCCTGTACTGGAAACAATATGAGAGACTTTTCTTTGCTACTAATGTTCTATTTCTTAGCTGTACACATACAAATCATTATCTCGTCATAAGTTAATTTTCACTTCAGATTCCCTTTAAATTATCTTTACATACATACATATTTACATATCATTTTATAACGTTCTATTTGGAGGCTCTTTTTTTGTACTCAGAGAGCAGACATCCCCTAATGGGTGGTACCTCGTATTTCTCGAAGTAGACATTGCCCATGTGCAGGATGGAGGAGAGGATTCGGAAGATGCTGTCCTGCTCCTCCATGCTGAAGCTGAGCGACTCCATGGCGTTCAGAAGCCTCCGGAAATCTTCCATGTCGCTCTTGGACGGGATCTCGCAGTTTCCTCCCTGAAAAAGGAAATGGTCAAACTTTCTGACGAAGCTGCTGTTGTGTAGCAGAACTCAGGGGTAGCATGTGACCAGCGGTCTGATCAGGTGACAGATGAGTAAGGCTCCCATTGGCCAGTAAGGGCCCGTTCACACTGCACGCGTTTCCAGCCGCGTTTTGGAAACGCGTGCAGGTGGCCAAAACGCACGACATCAGACATTGCATAGAGTGCAATGTCTGATGTTCACACTGCATGCGTTCCGGACCTGTGCGGTCCGGGAACGCATGCTGCACGCAGATTTTGCAAAAACGCGTGGCTGTCCCATTCACTTTTCAGTGATGGGATCAGCCACGCACCGCACACAAACGCGGATGGCCATGCGTTCGTACGCGTTGCGGTCCGCACGCGTTCCGCACGCATGGCCATCCGCATTTCTGATCTGAACGGGCCCTTAGGGTCATATGATACCACCTCTGTGCAAAGATCAGCGATCGGCGTAAGGTCCTGGGGGCATGTTTTGCAGGAGATCACACGCGCTAATACGTGCGCATCTCCGCTTGGCTGACGGAGCTCCTCTCCGCCATCAGTCTCCCAGCAGCAATCGCCGCTAGGAGGCTGTTAGATGGCGAAACCGCCGTCTAATAACTGTGTACAGCTCTGCGATCTAAGGCAGCACTGTACTAAGGACAACCGTGAAACCCGGCTGACGGCTGTCCCCCTGGGGGACACAGAAGCGATCCGCTGTCATAGGCTGACGGGGGGGAGGGAGGATAGGTAAAATGCAGTAAATAAAAAAAATAAGCACATTTAATAAAAAAAAAAAATAAGCACATAAAAATAAACATTGGGTGGAGCGATCAGACCCCTCCAACAAAAAGCTCTGTTGGTGGGCAGAAAAGGGGGAGGGGGTGAAGAATCACTTGTGTGCTGAGTTGCACGGCCCTGCAGCTAGGCCTTAAAGCTGCAGTGGCCTATTTAGTGAAAAATGGTGGTTTTCAAGTGGTGAAAGATCTTTTACAAATTGGAGATTCAGGTTGTTATGAAAAAAGTCTGATTTTTACTAAAGAATGTCTAACTAGACCTACTGCTCAGAGGAGTCAATAGAATGCAGAAACTCATGCTATCACCCCTCTCTTAGCACATGAACCTCCAACCTCACCAGGCTAAACACAAACAATAATACGTTATTTTGTATATTTACATAGCCTTACTCCACTCTCCCTTCGCCTAAATCTTGATATCACCCCCTCTGCTGGTGACACCTGGTGCGGTCTGCTCCTACCGCACCCCCCTAGGGACGCCACTGCTACTGGTGTTTATTTCAGGTTTCCCAGGTGATGGGAAAGAGGCAGAAATCACAGGAAGGTAATATAATCATTGGATCCGGAGTCACACCTGATTCAAGTAGTAGTAGGTCTCTGCGTCCTGCAGGTAGAACATCTGCTTCTGCTGGGCCGGAAGTCCTGCCAGCATCTCATAGAAGATGTGGTAATTTCGCTCATTTTTGGCCTGAAAGATGACAGGGCAGATTAATGGTGGATTGTCGGTTATTTGGGGGGTTGTCTCGGCAAACATGAAGGCGGGACTTACCTGAAACACAATTCTGGATTTTTCAAGCAGGTATTGGGATGTTATGGCACCACAGATCACCCCCCTGTGTGGAGAGGAGATAGATATAATATTACAGGCACACCGGGGATCAGTGGTGACAGTCATATCTATTTGCCATAAATACCTCCCAATCCTTGCAAGATCCCTTGTATTTAAAGTGTAACTGTCAGGCATAAAATAAAAAATAAATTCTTTATTTTTATCTGGTAAACAAGTAATAAGGATGCTAACCAGGCAATCCAAAAGTTACATTCACTATTACTTTTCTTGTTGATAAATGATCATACCCCAGTTTACCTGACTCTTATTTGGTACGTTGCCGCACAAAGGAAGTTGCAGGGCATGCTGGGTTGTCTCTTTTTGCTTTTTTATTTCCCCTCAGACTTAACTAATGTACAGAAGCAAAAAAGGATAACCCAGCATGCCCTGCAACTTCCTTTTTTTGGCAACGTACCAAATAAGAGTCAGGTAAACTGAGGAATGATCATTTATAAACAAGAAAAGTAATAGAGATTTTAACTTTTGGATTGCCTGATTAGCATCCTTATTACTTGTTTACCAGATAAAAATAAAGAGTTGATTTTTTATTTTATGCCCGACAGATACACTTTAAAGAATCTGGATGAAATTTATGTTGGCAAAAAATATCTCTACCACCCTCTGGTTGTATGTTCTAATATTGTAAGTCTACAGGAATAGAGTCTAGAGAAGGCTTATTAGCCGGAAGCTTCCTGTTTTCTTTTAAATTAGACAATAAATAGTATTATCCTGATTCAAGCTCTAGTCTCCAGCAATGCTTAGCTACTAAGATAAAGAATTACACACACAGTGTTTCTCTCCTTTCTGTCTCTTACCTCTCCCCTTGCTTGTAGAGTGGCGAGACATAGGCTGGGGGCTGAAATGATTTGTCTGTGATCTGTCCACACAGGAGCAGCTTGCTAGCAAGTAAGGATTAAAGCCTGCCAGCCAACTGGCAACTAAGTACATCTGTAGATCATTTTCTTCCATAACAGCACCATCATTTGGACAATCTGCTCTGCTCAAAACTCTCTGAGTTCTGTTTGTGATGTTTACATCCCTATTCACCTCTCCCTTATTATTATTATTATTATTATTTATTGTATTTATAAAGCGCCAACATATTACGCAGCGCTGGACAATAAATATATACAATGATACAAGGATGACATACATAGGGTTATACACATAGAACAAAGTTATACATACAAATTGTACAAAATACATGATCATGCAATATGGGCTGGTTAGGTAGGCCCAGTAATACAAGTACAGGCTGTCATAGGACAGGAGCACATGATCCTGTAGATTACACTAGGGAGTGGAGGACCCTGCCAGAGGCTTACAATCTAAAGGGAGGGGTGGAAACACTAGGGGGGGCTGTTAAATATTCCTTAGAGAGTTACTGTGTGGTAGGAGGTGGGTAGGCCATCATAAAGAGGTGGGTTTTGAGGGCTTGCTTGAATGTGTTGAAAGAGGGAGCAAGTCTGATGGGTGGTGGAAGGGCATTCCAGAGGGTGGGGGCAGCTCTTGAGAAATCCTGGAGGCGGGCATGGGAGTGTGAAATGCGCGGGGTGGTGAGGCGAAGGTCGTTGGAGGAACGGAGGGGGCGACCTGGTGTATACTTGTGAACAAGCTGCGAGATGTAGGTAGGGCATGTTTTGTGCACAGATTTATACGCCAGGCATAGAATCTTGAAACTTATCCTGAGACGGATAGGGAGCCAGTGCAGGGATTCACAAAGGGGAGATGTGGATGCAGAGCGGTGCGAAGAATGGATGAGTCTTGCAGCCGCGTTCATCACTGATTGAAGGGGGGCAGTGCGTTTCAGGGGGAGGCCAGAAAGGAGTGAGTTACAGTAATCAAGGCGGGAGATGATGAGGGCATGGATGAGCAGTTTGGTCGTGACCGGGGTTAAGAATGGGCGGATCTTGGAGATATTACGGAGGTGGAAATTGCAGGCTCTTGTGATGTTTTGGATGTGTGGGATGAAGGAGAGGTCAGAGTCCAAGGTGACACCCAGGCAGCGGGCCTGGGAGGTAGGGAGAATGGTTGTGTTGTCGATTGTGAGGTGGAAACCTGGGATGGGTGCAGCAGCATGGGGTGGAAGGATCAGGAGCTCAGTTTTGTCTAGGTTAAGCTTTAGGAACCTAGCTGACATCCAGGAGGAAATTGCTGAGAGACACGAGGAGACCTTGTTTATGGTGGTGGCTGAGAGATCGGGGGTATGGAGGTAAATCTGAGTGTCATCTGCATAAAGGTGGTAATTGAAGCCCAGGGAGGAGATAAGCTTGCCAATTGAGGAAGTGTATATGGAGAAAAGAAGGGGGCCTAGAACAGAGCCCTGGGGGACCCCAACTGAAAGGGGGGCAGGAGTTGAGGAGGAGCCATTGAAGGAAGTGGTGAAGGAGCGATTGGATAGGTAGGAGGAGATCCAGGCCAAGGCAAGCCCATGGATGCCCATGGACTGTAGTGATTGGAGGAGGAGGGAGTGGTCAACAGTGTCAAATGCTGCAGAGAGGTCAAGGAGGAGCAGGATGGAATAACTGCCTTTGGCCTTGGCAAGGGTAAGGTCGTTGACCACCTTGGCGAGGGCTGTTTCAGTTGAGTGCGCAGGTCGGAATCCAGACTGTAGGGGGTCAAGTAGGGCATTGGTGTTGATGTATTGGGTAATGCGCTGGTGGACTAGGCGTTCAAGGAGTTTAGAAGCATAGGGAAGGAGGGAGATTGGGCGGTAGTTTGAGGGTAGGGATGGGTCGAGTGAGGGTTTTTTCAGCAGGGGAAGCACAGTGGCCTGTTTGAATGCTTTGGGGAAGATGCCTGTGGAAAGGGAGAGATTGAACAAGGAGGTGAGGACTGGGGCCAGGTCAGAGAAGTGGGGACGAAGAGTATTCGCGGGTACCGGATCACAGGGAGAGGATGTGGGGGGGGAAGCCACTAGCAGCAGGCTGACTTCATCAATGGTGGCAGGAGCAAAAGAGGCGAGGGGTGGATGAGACAAGGGAGCCGCTGGGAGGAAAGGCAAGGGGACAACCTGAGACGCATTGGTAAGGGAGGGATGGAGGAGGGAAATTTCATTGCGTATTGTTGCAATTTTAGTGGTGAAGTGGTTGGCAAGGTCATTGGCTGAGAGGGAGGAGCTGGGAGGGGGAGGAGTGGGGTTGAGGAGGGAATTGAAGGTAGCAAAAAGCTGTCGAGGGTTGGAAGCTTGGGTTACAATCAGTGCTGCAAAGTACCTTTGTTTAGCCTCGGAGAGGGCAGTGTGGAAGAGTAACAGTTTGGCCTTATAATCTAGGAAGTCAGCATTGAGATGTGATTTCCTCCATTTCCGTTCGGCTGCTCGAGTTTCTTTCCTGAGGTTACGTGTGTGGGTGTTGTGCCAGGGTTGGGGGTTGGGGGGCTTGATAGGGCGGAAGATTGAGGGGGCAGCTTGATCTAAAGCAGATGAGAGGGCAAGGTTATATTGTGCAGCCGCTTCATTGGGGCATGTTAGGGTGGGTAGGTGGGAGGAGAGGGAGAGAAGGGGACTTGCTAGGACATTTGGGTTGAGATTACGTAGGTCTCTCTGCCATCGACCAGGCTGAGGGGTGGGGAGAGAAGTTGTTGGTGGGGAGATAGTGAAGGTGAGGAGGTGATGGTCAGAGATAGGGAAAGGTGCGATGTCCAGGTTGCTGAGGGAGGTGGACTTTGAGAATATGAGGTCAAGAGTATGACCAGCGCGGTGGGTGGTGGAATTTGTGTGCTGAGAGAGACCAAGGGATTTGGTGAGGGAGAGTAGCTGCTTGGCAGCAGTGGAGATAGGCTCATCGATAGGTAAGTCTTCTCCTATACTCACCTCTCTGCTGCTCACTTCTCCCTTCCCTCTCTTCCGGTAATTCCTAAGCATTCTGTCCCACACTTTACAACTTTTCAAATAGCTGAAATTAAACATATATTTACTCATCCAGGTAGATCTCCACAAACTTGCCAAACCGGCTGGAGTTGTCGTTGCGGACTGTTTTGGCATTTCCGAAAGATTCCAGCAGAGGTGTGGCCTCCAGGATCTGAGGGCGGGAAAAACATGATAATGAGGTCTCTGCAGGTAACATAAACAACACACATGCATGCTCATGCAGGTATGTGCAGTGACAGAGGCACCCCATGCATGCATGCAATTATGTGCAGGCATCCAGCGACAGAGACAGCCCGTGCATGCAGGCAGGTATGTGGAGGTGTCCAGCGACGGATGCACCCTGTGCATGCACACAGGTATGTGCGGCGACAGAGGCACCCAGTACATGCATGCAGCAGGTACTGTATGTGCAAGCATCCTGCGACAGAGGTATCACGTGCATGCACATGCAGGTATGTGCAGACACAAAGGCATGCATTCAGGTATGTGCAGGCGTCCAGCAACAGAGGCACCCGGTGCATGCACGTAGGTATGTGCAGCGACAGAGAAACCCCATGCATGCATGCAGGTATGAACAGCGACAGAGGCACCCCATGCATGCACACAGGTATGTTCAGTTACAGAGGCACCCGTGCATGCACACAAGTATGTACAGGCGTCCAGCAACAGAGGCACCCCATGCATGCACACAAGTATGTGCAGGCGTGCAGTGACAGAAGCACCCCGTGCATGCGCACAGGTATGTGCAGAGACTGAGGCACTCCATGCATGCAGGTATGTGCAGCGACAGAGGTACCCCGTACATGCACACAGGTATGTGCAGGTGGCCAGCAGGTGGCATGCATGCAGCAGCGCAGATATGGCCAAACAAAGATCACATTCATTTACTAACAATTACAACAGAGCTAATAGTACCTCTATCTGCAGCGTCCATAATGACAGCGAATATTGGAGGGAACCAGAGTCATGACTTAGTGTTATTATATCTATCCATATGACCACCCCCCTTTCTCCCAGTGTTAGATACATCCTAATAATAAAGCAGTAATACTCACCTGGTTGGTGACGCCGCGCCTCTGGTTCACCGCCACCAGGTAACGCAGGACGAGTTTTGTGGCCTCTGTTTTACCAGATCCACTTTCCCCACTGGAAATAGAAAGACATTTTAAGTATGTATGGTTTTTTTCTACAAAAATAAATCATGTATAGTATGTAATGTTGCATCCTGTGCCCGCCCCTGAGGTATAAGCATGTGTGCTATGTAATATAGCATCCTGTGCCCGCCTGTAACGAGCAGTGCATGCAGATTTGCACTGAATGCAGAATGTCACTTAATGTGGAAATACTGAAGACCAAAACCAGGGTAAATGTGAAATAAAGTAATGATTTATTTACAAGGACAGGATATATACACAAGTGATGCTGCAATTGGTGCATGAACATAAATACAAATGAATTGTACAACTAGCAATATGATTGCAGGCAATTGTCTTGCGATCAGACGTACACAAACCAATAATAATATATACAGTGTGCACACAGTGAACCCCGAACCCTGTCTAACTAAGCTAACTAACTAATATATACACAGGATAATATACAACCAAGCGCAGGACATATGCAGCAGGCAATAGGTTAGTCAACAAGCCGAGATCAGATACCAGGACATCAAGCAATACAATCAGTGAGCAGAAGAATAGTCAGACAAAGCCAATATCATAAACCAGGGAATCAAACAATCAGGTAACAGGCAGACAGGTTACAGGTAACAGGAATCAGGTAACAGGAATCAGGAATCAGGTAACAGGAATCAGGTAACAGGAATCAGGTAACAGGAAAAGGACCAGAACACAGGCTCTAGGCTATCATCACCAATGAACTAGCAACAGTGTTCTGTTGTAGCTGGACTTTTATACTCTGCAGCATGGTCATGTGACCTCTTCCAAGGCTGCAGAGACACAGTTCTTGAATACAGAGACCTCTGCTGGTGGGCAGAGGGAACTTCAGGAGGAATGTACAATGTTCTTGAAATGAGAGGGGACATCTGCTGGTGAACAGAGGAAGTCCATACAGTTCACAAACGTCACCAGCAGGAACAGATCGTGATACCGCCCCTGAGGTATAAGCATGTGTGGTATGTAATATAACATCCTGTGCCCGCCCCTGAGGTATAAGCATGTGTGCTATGTAATATAACATCCTGTGCCCGCCCCTGAGGTATAAGCATGTGTGGTATGTAATGTAACATCCCGTGCCTGACACTGGGGTATAAGCATGTGTGGTATGTAATATAACATCCTGTGCCCACCCCTGAGGTATAAGCATGTGTGGTATGTAATGTTACATCCTGTGCCCGCCCCTGAGGTATAAGCATGTGTGGCATGTAATGTAACATCCCGTGCCCGCCCCTGAGGTATAAGCATGTGTGATATGTAATATAACATCCCAGGTCCGCCCCTGAGGTATAAGCATGTGTGATATGTAATATAGCATCCCAGGTCCGCCCCTGAGGTATAAGAATGCATGTATGGTATGTAATATAACATCCTGTGCCCGCCCCTGAGGTATAAGCATGCATGTGTGGTATGTAATGTAACATCCTGTGCCCGCCCCTGAGGTATAAGCATGTGTGGTATGTAATGTAACATCCTGTGTCTGCCCCTGAGGTATAAGCATGTGTGGTATGTAATATAACATCCTGTGCTCGCCTCTGAGGTATAAGCATGTGTGGTATGTAATATAATATCCTGTGCCCGCCCCTGAGGTATAAGCATGTGTGGTATGTAATGTAACATCCCGTGTCTGCCCCTGAGGTATAAGCATGTGTGGTATGTAATATAACATCCTGTGCTCGCCTCTGAGGTATAAGCATGTGTGGTATGTAATATAACATCCTGTGCCCGCCCCTGAGGTATAAGCATGTGTGGCATGTAATATAACATCCTGTGCTCGCCTCTAAGGTATAACCATGTGTGGTATGTAATATCACACTCCATGCCCGCCTCTGAGGTATAAGTATGTGTGATATGTAATATAATATCCTGTGCCCGCCCCTGAGGTATAAGCATGTGTGGTATGTAATGTAACATCCTGTGCCCGCCCCTGAGGTATAAGCATGTGTGGTATGTAATGTAACATCCCGTGTCTGCCCCTGAGGTATAAGCATGTGTGGTATGTAATATAACATCACAGACCCACACCTGAGGTATAAGCATGTGTGGTATGTAATATAACATCCTGTGCTCGCCTCTGAGGTATAAGCATGTGTGGTATGTAATATAACATCCCGTGTCTGCCCCTGAGGTATAAGCATGTGTGGTATGTAATATAACATCCCAGGCCCACCCCTGAGGTATAAGCATGTGTGGTATGTAATATAACATCCCAGGCCCACCCCTGAGGTATAAGCATGTGTGGTATGTAATATAACATCCTGTGCCTGCCCCTGAAGTATAAGCATGTGTGGTACGTAATATAACATCCTGTGCTTGCCCCTGAGGTATAAGCATGTGTGGTATGTAATATAACATCCCAGGCCCACCCCTGAGGTATAAGCATGTGCGGTATGCTATATAACATCCTGTGTCTGACACTGGGGTATAAACATGTGTTGTATGTAATATAACATCCCCTGCCCACCTTTGAAGTATAAGCATGCATGTACAGTATGGTATGTTAGGTAAGGTCCCAGACCCACCCCTGAGGTATAAGCATGTATGGTATGTAATATAACATCCCATGCCCGCCCCTGAGGTATAAGCATGCATGTGTAGTATGTCCACAGAGAGCGACGTCTTAATCCGTAGTGGGGACAGGCTTGCTCTCCCCACCTGCCTTTTCAGTGGTTGCCTTGGAGGTAACCCTGGTTTGTAAGTATAATACTTACGTTTCACAATACATCCCCCTTTCTCCAATACATACTACACTATATTGGGCTCTCGGTTTTCTACCTTTTTATGCATGTGTAGTATGTAATGTAACATCCTGTGTTCCCGTCCCTGAAGTATAAGCATGTGTGGTATGTAATATAACATCCAGTGCCCGCCCCTGAGGTATAAGCATGCATGTGTAGTATGTAATGTAACAGCCTGTGCAGTGGCGTAGCTAAGGAGCTGAGGGCCCTGATGCAAGTTTTACAATGGGGCCCCCCAAGCACTTTATACATAACAATTGATACGGCGCACCAAAACCTGCCAAAGGCAGCTACAGTGTCAGAGGTGCAAGAAGGGGATGGGGAATAGCTAGTTAATGATTACCACTATTCAAAGTATCTATAGAAGTGATTATTATGAGCACAGGACCAATAGAGAGATAATACTGTAGTTGAAGGAAGGCCTCTCGGGGCCCCTCTGGCCCAAGGGCCCCGATGCAGTCGCAACCTCTGCACCCCCTATTGCTACGCCCCTGAGCCTGTGTTCCCGTCTCTGAGGTATAAGCATGTGTGGTATGTAATATAACATCCAGTGCCCGCCCCTGGAGGTATAAGCATGCATGTGTAGTATGTAATGTAACAGCTTGTGTTCCCGCCCATGAGGTACCGTATAAGCATGTGTGGTATGTAATATAACATCCTGTGCCAGCCCCTGAGGTATAAGCATGCATGTATGGTACGTAATGTAACATCCTGTGCCCGCCCCTGAGGTATAAGCATGTGTCTTGTTTGTATACCTGATATGAAATGTAAGAAATAAGCATGGACAACTGTAGCAGGGCTGGTGATTGGTGGGGGTGGAGGTTAAGGAAATAGATCTGCAATCACAGATGTAATTACACCCAGACACTTCCTCACTCCTGTCATGATGCCGGCAGAGGCTAAGGGGGGCAAGGGGGGAACAACTGTCCCCAGGCGCAGCATCTGGTAAATGCTGGATCGCTCTGCACCAACCCCCAATACCTCCCGGTCCCTGCAGCACCTTTAAAAAAATAAGAAAGAGGCATATATTCTTTCCTGCTCTATCCTGCTCCCTGCCCACTCCCCATCTACTCTCTCCAGCCCTCCTCTCCTCACCATCAATGAAGTACTTATTTTCAGTGCACTTTTTTTTATCTGCCCAGGATCCACTGCTCCACATATGTCATGATTTGGCCCCACAGGTTCTGTATTGAGCTAGTTGTGTCCACAAAATGTACCCACCCATAATAGGCTACACGTGTGCCGCAGGAGTCCCCAGGCAGCGCAAAAACTGTATTTGTCCCAGGCGCTGAAAAACCTATCTACTCATCGTGCCGGATCCATCTGGATTGCCTCTCACACTGGTAAGGGAAGATCACTGCTTGTCTATCTAATCTATCACCTGCATACATCATGTTTCCACACTATAGTCAGACACACACCAATAGACAGACTCACCTAATGATAATACACTGGTTGTTTTTGGCATCCATTAATTTGGTAAAGGCGACATTTGCGATAGCAAAGAGGTGACTGAAAAAGAGACAGGCATGTATAGTACAGACAGCATGGACATCAATGGTGAGATGACACAATCGCAGTGCGAATAATACAATAACACTACATCGCACCAAACCCTTGTAGGCAGTGGGAGTCTGGCACTGTGGTCACCTGACAAGCCGGCATTCTATAACCCAAACACAGAGATGGGTTAAAATGTAACAGGGCCCTGGGCAAGGAAGGAGATTTTGGGCCCCCTTGGGGTGTTTTTGGTAAGCTGAAGTGAAGAGAGGTCAGAGAAGGTGACAAGTGGGCCCCTTGACACCCACTAGGCCCCAGGCACCCGCCTAGGTTACCTGGTGGATGATCCTGCTCTGCCCAGACAGTCCTATTACCAGGAGCCGAATTTTGAATTTCTCTAACATGCGAGGAGATACAAAATGCAAATTTTCACATTCCAAATGCGAAACCTTGTGAGCAAGTGTACAGCTAATCACATACAGTTTTGTGTAAATTAACTTCATTGGTAAGCATGAAAAGAATCAGAATGCAAAAATTTGCATAAAGTGGTTTGCAGAAGCGTTTCGTCCTCAATGTAAAGTATAGGAAAAACACAAACCGCTGTGGAAAACGCCAGATCAGAGCGGCTCTCCAGGCGTTTTTGTTACAGAAGCAGTTCAGTCACAGCTTTTACTGTAACGATATATGACATCTGCTACACAAAAACACTCCCAGAACCGCTGGGCATGTTTAGAAAATGTCTCTAAACATACCTAGAATCGCTCTGACATCAGCTCCAAAAACCGCTAGCGTTTTGAGGATCTGCTAGAGGTTTTGGTGTGCACTGGGCCTGAGTCATAAGGACATGAAGGGGGAAGAGCAATAACTTCCTAATCACTGATTGGAGAGATTAGTGAGAGCTATGAATTTTTGCAACTGATTTTTACTTTTATAACTTTTTTATTTTGCAAAAACGTTCCTGTTGTACACACTGCAACTGGGTAGCTGGCGATGCGCTTGACTTCTTGATATTTAACCACCTTATGACCACCTAACGCCAACCGGTGGCCACAAGGTGGCTCCCCCAGGACCGTGTAACAGTGATCGGTGTCAAGTCCTGGGGGAGTGGTTTGCAGGGGATCGCATGCGCCGCATCCCTGCTTGAGTGACAGATACGGTCCGTCATCAGTCTACCAGCGGCGATTGCCACTAGCAGACTGTTATTGTACAGCACTGCGATCTATGGCAACACTGTACTGGGGACAGCCGTGTCACTCCGCTGTCCCCTGGAGAGGCTCCGATCACTATACCCTCTCATAGGCTGATGCCTAGGAAAGAGGATCGCTCAGATTGGCTGGCAGGGGAGAGAGGGGGGGGGGGGGGGATAAATAAAAAAATAGACAATTTTATTAGAAATGAAATTACAAATAAATTAATAATGCAGCAGCGATCAGAGCCCACCAAAAGAAATCTCTGAAATCTCTGCTGGTGGGTAGAAAAGGGAATTTATTTGTGTGCTAAGTTGTTCGGCTCTGCAGCAAGCTATTTAACCACTTAGGCCTAGTGCACACCAGAGCGTTTCGGCTGCAGTTTGCGATCCGCTTGCGGGTGCGGATCCGCTTGGGTAATGTATTTCAATGGGCTGGTGCACACCAGAGCGGGAGGCGTTTTGCAGAAACGCATACTCCCGGGCTGCTGCAGATTTTGGATTGCGGAGGCGTATACAATACAATACAATAACATTTCTGTAGCGCTTTTCTCCCATAGGACTCAAAGCGCTTAGGCTCTCTTAGATTCAGTAATTAGTAGGATAAAGTATTCACACAACAAAAGTTATATTTCTGCAAATGCCAAACTGAACAGGTGGGTTTTCAGTCTGGATTTAAACACGTCCAGGGATGGAGCTGTCCTGATCTGTTGAGGTAAGGAGTTCCAAAACGTAGGGGCAGCATGACAGAAGGCTCTGGGACCAAAAGTTTCCAAGTGGACTCTGGGTATGACTAGATTATTAGAACCTGTGGATCTGAGAATGCGGGGATTGCTACGCAGCTGTAACATATCTTTCATGTATCCAGGGCCCAGATTATTCAGGGATTTAAATGTCAGTAGGCCGATCTTGAATAGGACCCTCCATTCTATAGGTAGCCAGTGAAGGGAGTGCAGGACTGGCGTTATGTGGCAGTGACGGGGTTGGTTGGTATCTGCCTCATTGTACAGTATAGGAAAAACGCAAAACGCTCTGAAAAACGGCACTTCACCATACTTTGTACTAGGGACATACTGTAATTAAAATCTTGTGATAACCAGAACAAATAGGCAGATAAAATGTGTGGGTTTTATGTACAGTAGCAGTGTTTATATTAAAACTATAGGGGATGAAATTGGAGAAATAGTGTGTTTTTTCATTTTTTTGTTTTTCCCTTTAAAATGCATAGAAAATAAAGTAATTGCTGAAAACAATTATCAACCCCAAAAAGGCCAATTGATGGTGAAAAAAAAAAAGAGATAGATCATTTCATAGTGATAAGTAGTGATTAAGCTATTGGCAAATGAAAGGGATGAGCACTGAAAGGTGAAAATCACTCTTGGGGTGAAATGGTTATGCTGCAGAGCACTGAATTGTAAAAAATAGGTGGGGTGGGGGGTGGGGGGGGGGGGGGAAGGTGGTCCTTAAGTGGTTAAGACACATAAAAGTCGTGTAGTGATTGGGTGCTGTGGCACGGCTGAACTTACGGAGGGTTTTCTCCCAGCGCCCTCCCCTCGTAGTGCAGCACATGGTCCGTCCCATAGATGTTCAGCAACTTGTAAGGGTTTAATGAGATGAGGATGCTGCCGATATAGGTCTGCAGGGAGGAGGAGAGAACACGACTGTTAGTAATATTACAGGAGATCGAGGAGACACCAATCAGCCACACACACATCTACTCACATAGATCAGATCTCGGTCAAACCTCTTCCGCAGGTTATTGAGGACAGACGTTTCCTGCAGATCCCTGTGAAATGGAAAAAAACATCAGTGGTCCGTGCTGCTTTCCCCGCCCCTCACATTGCTTTCCCCGCCCCTCGCAATGCGTTCCTGATGTCACGGGGGAACGCAACGCCCACTGTCGACGTTGCCTTTAAGCGAAACCTGAACTCAGAATTTCCTCTCTGCTCTACAAGATAAGCAACAGCATAATAACCTTTCCAGAAAAACATTTCCTTGTTACAGCTGATCCAAATCCTGCAATAAACCTGCAGTGTGTCTACTTCCTGCTTTCATGGAAGCAGACATAGGGTTAACATCCTGTGTTTACAAATTAGCTGCTCTGCTGAGGCAGAGGAGATTCCTCAGCTGAGAGATCAAATTACACAGGTGATTAGACACAGATGAGGGGGAATTAGACAGGCTAAACTCTCTAATACATACAGGGTGCATTTCTCTGTTTTTCTTCTGTCCTCTGCAAGAGTTCAGGTCCACTTTAATATGGCTCCATGGGTTGAACTTGGGAACTAATGCTGGGTACACACTATGAGATTTTATGGCCGATTTACTGTCAGATCGATCATTTCCAACATGTCCGATTTGCTTTCCGATCGATCTCCAAGCATTTTCCGATCGATTTCCTATATGTGACCGGAAATCGATCGGAAAGCAAATCGGACAACTTAGAAATAATCGATCTGACGGTTAATCAGCGAGAAAATCTCATAGCGTGCGCCCAGCATAAAGGTGGCCACTGACGGTCCAATTTCTAGCAAAAAATAGTTTGAGCGATCAGAAATTTTGATCGGAAGAAAAATCGTTCACTACACCATCAACGAACCAATCATTGCTTCCTCTCTATCACAACCAACAAGAAAATCCAAATGTTGGTTTGACAAAAATCCAATCGGACGACTATTTCTTTTTATAATCGTTCATAATTGGTTGTGCCCATTAACTGAGATTATTTTCAACCAATCCGATCAGAATTTCTGATCGCTCAAACGATTTTTTGCTAGAAATTGGACTGTTAGTGGCCACCTTAAGACTAAAGGTGCGTACACACATGCGACTATAGTCATTTGAAACGATCGTTTCCCGATAATTTCAAACGACGATCGTTTAAAAAAACATCCAACGATCATTAAGTCAAATGATGGACGAGCTAGATCGTTAAAGGACTTCCGAGGCCAAAATGAAGAAAATTACACTTTACCTTTTTCTTAGCAGAGTCCACGGAGGACTCCCTGCGCGTCCTCCGCTTCGTTCTGCCGTCAATGTAGGCCTTTCCGTTCCCCCAGAGCTTGCCCCGACCCCACCGAACGGGTCGCATCGATGCCACCCCTAAGATGGCCGCCGCCTTGATCCGCGGCTGCGCAGTACGCTTTGCCGCGATTGCGACTGCGCAGCCTTTAGCCCACCTCCCGCCATGCCCGACGTACACTTCAGGAGGATGCCGGCACCCACTATGCGGCGGGAGGCGGGCAAAAGGCTGCGCAGTCGCAATCGCGGCAAAGGGTACTGCGCAGCCGCGCATCAAGGCGGCGGCCATCTTAGGGGTGGCATCGATGCGACCCGTTCAGTGGGGTCGGGGCAAGCCCTGGGGGAACGGAAAGGCCTACATTGACGGCCGAACGGAGCGGAGGATGCGCAGGGAGTCCTCCGTGGACTCTGCTAAGAAAAAGGTAAAGTGTAATTTTCCTCGTTTTGGCCTCGGAAGTCCTTTAAAAACGAAAGATCTGCCTTGGCGGATTTTTTTAAACGACGATTATTTGCAAAAGTAGTACATCGTTAGAAAACAGTAGTTCGTACTAGGCTTGACATGCGCATATCGTTACATCTCCATAGAACCTTTCATTTTTATGCGCAAGCGCAACAGTTGCTTTTCGTGATGTAACGTTGGTTCTATGAATGTGTCCTGTGACACGTTAATTGCTACATGATTATACCATAATTGTCATTTTAACAGGACAGAGTGTATTTTTGTATGTTTTGCCAACGCTATATTATGTAAATGCTCTACCTACATACCGACAGTATGAAATCTTGTACTGTAATGTAATATACGTAACGTTAGTTTTACAGTGTAACGTACGTTTTGAACCGTTTGCAGGGCCGGTTTAAGCAACAATGGGGCCCCAGGGCAAAATAAACCTGGGGGGCACCCCAAACAGATACCCCAGAGCAAAAATTGGCATTAAGGGACCTTTTTTGCAGCTGGTATAGTCAGGGTGTGAAGTCCCAATCGGTAGGAGCTCCACATTCTGGCTACCCCAGCCTGCATGGGGGACAAGGGGTTAACAAGTTTCAGGAGGGGGGACCCCACATAATTTAAAAAAAATGTTTTCCCACACTCTAAACATAAAAAAAAAAATTGGGAAAATAGGAAAAAATGCCAGGGATCTTCATACAGCCATATTGCGGCTGTATAGCGATCTCTGGCCAAAGCGCTACGGCTGCGTATGGACCCCCTGGAAACCCCGTCAGGAAATGTATTGCTCTTTCTTTGATGCATGTAAAATTACACTACTGTTAGGTTTGCTACTGAAAGTGACATTTACCGCATTTAAAAGTATACTTTTTTCCTTCGAAACTTTTCTCAAAAACGATAAGGTCTTTTTGAAAAATTGTTTTTTCCTCTTATTCCCAATGATCTCCTTAACATATCCTGCAAATTTAGGGTGTCTAGCATTTAAGGTGGATTTGCTATTAACCATTAAAGTCGGCGGGTTTTTAAATGTGTATTTTTTTTCCTTTGAAACTTTAAAATCGATTTTCTCAAAAACTATAAGGTCGATTTGAAAAATGTTTTTTTTCCTCTTGTAGCCACTGGGGGCCCCTACAAGCTCTGGGGCCCTGGGGCAGCTGCCTCCTTTGCCTCTATGGTAGTGCCGGCCCTGACCGTTTGTTACGTGCGGGCGGAACTTGGTATGATGCCACTTCCAGGAACAGTATGTGACGTTGTTCCGGATCGTTCGTTAACAAACGATCAGATCGTTGCACACCTTTAAAAGCTAACTTTACTTCGGTCGATCTTTCATCATTTAAAAGATCGTTCGTCGTTCACAACGAACGATCATTGTCGTATGTGTGTACGTAGCTTAATACATGACCACCAGATTCAACCATCAGGTAGATCCCTGTCGGATCAAATCTGACCGGAATCTATCTGACCTTTGCCACACACTGGGAACAATCTACTGAACGGCCCAGTGCCCACCAAAAACCTCTAGAAGATCCGCAAAACGCTAAAAGGTTTTTGAAGCAGATTTTCAGAGCGATTCTAGGCGTTTAGGGCCCATTCATACTAGAGAGTTTTGCCGGCGATTTCGGCAAATCGCTCAAGTGCTAGCGCTTTTTAAAGCGCTAGTGCTATAATACCCTATGGGCCCGTTCTCACTTGGGCTATTTGCGTTAATCGTCGGCGAGTAGCGCAAATCACCAACGCAAATGTGTTGCCTGCACCATTTTCAGACGATTTCCCGGCGATCGCGTTTCAGTGCTATAGAAGCGCTACATGCGATCGCGGGAAAATCGCTGCAGTGTCCAGTGATTTCTCCTCATTAAATCGTGGATACATCAATCCTGCAACCGCCGGCGTTTTGCGCTTTTAAGTGTGAACGGGGCCTTAGAGATGTTTTCTAAACATGCCTAGCGTTTTTTGGAGCGTTTTTGTGTAGCAGATTTCATATTTGATTACAGCTTCTGTAACAAAAACGCCTGGAAATCGCTGTGATCTAGCGTTTTTCAGAGCGGTTTTTCACTCTTCTATACTTTAACATTGAGGCAGAAACGCCTCAGAAATCTACAAAATGCTGCAGCCCTGAGTTTGAGTTTGTGGAAAAACGAGCCGCTCTGGTGTGCCCCATCCCAGTCACTTTCATTAGCCAAGCGGTTTTAAAAAATGTTACAGAACCGCTCCGGTGTGCACCAGCCCAACATCAGTTCCTGTCCATCTCCCGCTGTTCCTGATCCGCTGACAATCGATATCTTCCATAGGGAAGTGGTCAACCAATTTAACCGATTTCAGCTGATTGTGTGTGCCGCCTGCTGCATCGATTTCCAGCGGATTAGACAAGAGTGACACAGAGGGGCCACAGAGTACTAACATTGTACTAGGGAGACAGAACACCATTAAAGGGAACCTAAAATGAGAAAGATATGGATTTTTTTTTTTAAATACCAGATGCCTGACTCTCCTGCTGATCCTCTGCCTCTGAGGGCTCGTTTCCACTATAGCGAATCCGCATGCGGGCACTGCTGTTTCCACTTGTGCAGCGGCGGGAGCGTTTTTCGGTGCGGCAGAAATCTGCACGGCAGAGCCGTCAGATTTCGCGTGCGGGAGGAATGCGGGTGAATCGCCGCTAATGCATTTAATAGGGAAATCGCATGCGGCTTTGTCATGCGGATTTCCCCGCGATTTCGCGTGCGATTTCGCATGGTTTGCTATGGAACTTTACTCCGGCAGTGATATGGTTAAATTCGCCTGGCTCCTTGCCATGCGAAATCGCGGCTAAATCCGCATGTCGAAACGCAGCCGCATGCGATTTCTTCAGCGGTGGAATGCAGGCGATTCCGCACCGCAACAGTGGAAACGAGCCCTAATACGTTTAGCCACAGCCCCTCAACAAGCATGCAGCACATCAGGTGCTCTGACTGAAGTCAGACTGGATTAGCTGCATGCTTGTTTCAGGTGTGTGTGATTCAGCCACTACTGCAGCCAAATAGATCAGCAGCACTGCAAGGCAACTGGTATTGTTTAAAAGGAAACATCCATATCCCTCTCAGTTAAGGTTCCCTTTACAAAAAAAACCTGTGATTTGCATATTCACTTGCCGAGTGGAAGTGATGTCTCGTGGGAAATACCTCCATGTTCACATAAATCTGAATAATTACAAATACATTCCTTTTTAAAGTGGACCTGAACTCGGAACTCCTCTCTGCTCTAAAAGATACACAACAGCATAATAACTTTTAAACAAAAAACATTTGTTTGTTACTGCTGATACAAATCCTAAAATAAATCTGCAGTGTGTCTACTTCCTGCTTTCATGGAAGCAGACATAGGGTATTTATTGTTAATAATGCTCACGCAATCCTTGCACAAAGCGATTTTGTGAGCGTTTTGCGTTTTTCCCATACCTTCCACTGAGGCAAAAATTGCCCCAAAAGTGGCCTATGCACCGCTTTTCTAAGCGGATCGGAAACGAACTCCTCAGATGTGAACTCTCTCATAGGGAATCATTGCACAAATGCTTTCAGGGCGATTTTGAAAATCGCCAGTGCTTAAAAAATTTCAAAAACACCCCTAGTTTGAACGAGTCCTAATAGATGGCCACCAGATACAACCATCAGACAAATCACTGTCAGATCAAATCAAATTCCCAGCCAAGATTACTTCCTGTGTTTCCCCGAACTCCACTTCCTGTCCCGTTGCTGGGCAACCAGGGCCACACGTACCAGCCACAACGTCAGGGAGTGGCACTGCCATAGCCAGACTTGCACGAATGTTAATTACACAGAGATACTCACTCCAGCTGAGTCATATCCTGGACGCCATTCTCCTCCTGCTCCTGGATAACCTTCGGGTTCTGCGGGTTCCGCATGGGCTGCATCTGGCCAATGAGAGGATCAGGTGAAAAATATGACATTTATACCAGAGGTCTTCCAGTAACAGAAACACACCGATACCCCCGGGTTCAACATGCATATAAAACACTTTTCTTACTCAGTAGTACTTTACCTTACATCAAGTATTTACCACTTTGCTCCATGGTGCTTTACAGGATGCTTGGTCCGGGGTTCCCTTGTGCCTTAGAGGATGCTGGAAGTTTCCTTGTGCTTTGGAGGATGCTAGGTCCGGGGTTCCCTTTTGTACTTTTGACTGAGAATGCTGGGGCTGGGGTTCTCTTGTGCTATAGAGGATGCTGGGACCAGGGTTCCTTTGTAACTTAGAGAATTCTGAAAGTAAGGTTTTTTTATGCAATAGAGTATGCTAGGGCTGGTGTTCCCTTGGACTTTAGAGGATGGTGAGGCCAGGGTTTACTTTCCCCAACCCTGTCCTCAGGGCCCACCAACAGTGCATGTTTTGTGGAAATCCACAGAGGGAGTTACTGAGCTCTGCTGAGACACTAATTACCCCACCTGTGCATGTTTGCGGTTTTCTGCAAAATGTACTGTTGGTGGTACTTGAGGACAGGGTTAGGGAACTCTGCGGATGCTAAGGCTGAAGTTTACTAGTTACTTTATAGGATGCTAAGGCTGGGGTTCTCTTGTGCTTTAGAGGATGCTGGAGCCAGGGTTTCCTTGTGCTTAAAGTGAATGGGAACCGCATAAAAAAAAAAATGAAGCAAATACTTACCTAAAGAGAGGGAAGGCTCTGGGTCGTACAGAGCCTTCCGTCTCCTCTCTTGGTGCTCTCTATCCTGTGCTGGCTCCCCCCCGTTTCAATCCTACGCCGAAAGGGTATTTGGAAGTCTTCGGGAGCCGTGTCCAAAGACGTGCGGCTCCATACTGCACAGGTGTGAGCGGGCAAGAGAGCGTGCTTGTGCAGGCGCAGTACAGGGCCGCCCTTCTTCAGGAGCACTCGGGCTCCCTGAAGACTTCTGAAGCCTCCTTCGGCCGGGTAAAGCAGTACTTGACAAATTTAGTCAAAGACTGCTACCGGGCGAGCCAGCACTGGAACGAGGGGACCAGGAGAGGGGCCGGAAGGCTCTATAGGACCCAGAGCCTTCCCTCTCCTTGGGTAAGTATCTCTCTCATTTTTTTTAAATGCGGTTCCCATTCACTTTAAGGGGCTGCTAAGGCTGGGGATCCCTTGTGTTTTAGAGGATGCTATGGCCTGGGTTCCCTTGTGTTTTAGAGGATGCTATGGCCTGGGTTCCCTTGTGCTTTACAGGATGCTAGGGCTACCACCAATTAGAAGACACATGGCCCTTTTGGACTTCCCTTATTCTGAGGGAACACATTTGCCAACAATGACTGAGAAGACTCCACGGTCCTTATCGTCTCATTTACCACAAATGAGAAGACTCCAAAGAACATTTTTCCATCTGGTATCCAGTCAACTGTCCAAGAATTTATCAGCACAACTGTAATACATGTGATCCTCTTTGAAGGCATAGAGCTTGTTAGGGTACCCCAGTGCCCGCTTCCCTGGCAACAACATCTCCAGAGACCAAAGGGAAAAAGAGAAAATCACCAAAATCCAGAAAGAAAAGCCAAACAAAGGCTGTCCTTCCTGCAACAACTGAATAAATCTGGTACGTCGCAGGAGCTCCTGACCAGCTTCTACACTGCTACCACCGAGTCAGTTTGATGGTATGGTACGTGGTGCCTCCGTGAGCAACATGTACAAACTACAGAGAGTCATCAATGCCAACGAGAGGACCAACCCAACTCTCAACCTCCTCCATTCCTCCAAGCTGCGATCCAAGGCCCAGGGCTGTCAGGACAGTGAAAGATTCTTCATACCACGGCAACCGCTACCTCAACCTACTAACATCAGACCGCCGCTACAGGTCCACCAGCTCCTCCAGACACAGAATCAATTTCTTCCCCAAACCCATCCAGCTTCTCAACTCAGGACCCCAACCACCCATCTCCAATAGCCTTCACATCTGTGCATGAGTGTTTATGTATGCATGTACCTCACCCTCACACTACAGAGAAGAGCTAAAATTGGACAATCACAATTGGATTTGTATAAGCACCCTTAAAGGATACCCGAAGTGACATGTGACATGATGAGATAGACATGTGTATGTACAGTGCCTAGCACACAAATAACTATGCTGTGTTCCTTTTTTTCTTTCTCTGTCTGAAAGAGTTAAATATCAGGTATGTAAGTGGCTGACTCAGTCCTGACTCAGACACGAAGTGACTACAGTGTGACTCTCACTGATGAGAAATTCCAACTATAAAACACTTTCCTAGCAGAAAATGGCTTCTGAAAGCAAGAAAGAGATAAAAAAAGGGGAAATTCTTATCAGTGAGGGTGACACTGTAGTCACTTCCTGTCTGAGTCAGGACTGAGTCAGCCACTTACATACCTGATATTTAACTCTTTCAGGCGGAGAAAGAAAAAAGGAACACAGCCTAGTTATTTGTGTGCTAGGCACTGTACATGCACATGTCTATCTCATCATGTCACATGTCACTTCGGGTGTCCTTTAAGCCTGGTACACACTTTCAATTATGATTCACCAATCACTGACTATAATATATATATATATATAATATATCACCATGTACTATAAGGCTACTTGCACACCAAGACGTTGCATTAGGTGCCACGTTAAGGTCGCATAACGTGCACCTAACACAACGTATGGTGCTGCAAGAAAGGACGGTAGAGTGAGCCGCGTTAGGCGACTCTATCCGTATAAGGTCTCCCAGAGTGGCGCTGATTGGCCGGCGGGACCACGTGATGCGGAGCGAGACACTCCGCATCACGTGGTCCCGCCGGCCAATCAGCGGCCGCCAGTGCAGTGAATATTAAGTAGCCATGTGCGCGGCTACTGTAGCTGGCTCTCCCCGCCTCCTCTCCGCCCCCCACTGCGCATGTGCAAACAGTCTAACGCGGCTATAGCCGCTCCAACGCCGTAGCATGCTGCACTTTGCGGAGAACGTGCAGCGTTACATGTAACGCAACGTGGGCTGTGTGAACAGCCCACTTGTGTTACATTGCTGTGCGTTGGGGGAGCGTTACAGGTGCACTAACGTGCGCCTGTAACGTCTTGGTGTGTAAGCAGCCTTACTGTGCCAAGTCCATGTACAGTCCCTTCATACTTGTTGAATAAATCTGATATTGATAAATGTCCAGATAGATCTCTACCAGAAAACTAGATACCAAAAAAATATTTGTAACTTTATATAATATAGAAACTAAAACATATTGTGGGTTTTCTTTGATTTTTAAGGACCAGTACAGGCGCATACCAGCCCGCCCCCTCTGATCCTCAACGACCTGTGCTTATTCGCACCGCGCAAATCTCACTCGCAGTGATTAAGATGTGGAATGCATTGCCACAGGAAGTAGTTATGGCAAATTCTATATCTGCATTTAAAGGGGGCTTAGATGCTTTCCTGGCGTTGAAAGACATCCATGGCTACAATTACTAGGTAATGCCTAATGATGTTGATCCAGGGATTTTATCTGATTGCCATTAGAGTTGGGCCGAACGGTTCGCCGGCGAACGGGGTTCGCGCGAACTTAGGTGGTTCGCGTGCGGGTACCGCACGCGAACCTTTTGCGGAAGAAGTTCGGTTCGCCCCATAATGCACCTGAGGGTCAACTTTGACCCTCTACATCACAGTCAGCAGGCCCAGTGTAGCCAATTAGGCTACACTAGCCCCTGGAGCCCCACCCCCCCTTATATAAGGCAGGCAGCGGCGGCCATTACGGCCACTCGTGTGCCTGCATTAGTCAGAGTAGGGCGAGCTGCTGCAGACTGTCTCTCAGGGAAAGATTAGTTAGGCTTAACTTCTTCCTGGCTGCATACCTGTTCTGTTCAGTGAGCCCTCAGCCCACTGCATACCTGTACTGTGATCCTGCCACTGCATAGCTGTTCAGTGATCCTGCCACAGCATACCTGTTCTGTTCAGTGAGCCCTCAGCCCACTGCATACCTGTACTGTGATCCTGCCACTGCATAGCTGTTTAGTGATCCTGCCACAGCATACCTGTTCTGTTCAGTGAGCCCTCAGCCCACTGCATACCTGTACTGTGATCCTGCCACTGCATACCTGTTCAGTGATCCTGCCACAGCATACCTGTTCTGTTCAGTGAGCCCTCAGCCCACTGCATACCTGTACTGTGATCCTGCCACTGCATAGCTGTTCAGTGATCCTGCCACAGCATACCTGTTCTGTTCAGTGAGCCCCCAGCCCACTGCATACCTGTACTGTGATCCTGCCACTGCATACCTGTTCAGTGATCCTGCCACAGCATACCTGTTCTGTTCAGTGAGCCCTCAGCCCACTGCATACCTGTACTGTGATCCTGCCACTGCATACCTGTTCAGTGATCCTGCCACAGCATACCTGTTCTGTTCAGTGAGCCCTCAGCCCACTGCATACCTGTACTGTGATCCTGCCACTGCATAGCTGTTCAGTGATCCTGCCACAGCATACCTGTTCTGTTCAGTGAGCCCTCAGCCCACTGCATACCTGTACTGTGATCCTGCCACTGCATAGCTGTTCAGTGATCCTGCCACAGCATACCTGTTCTGTTCAGTGAGCCCTCAGCCCACTGCATACCTGTACTGTGATCCTGCCACTGCATACCTGTTCAGTGATCCTGCCACAGCATACCTGTTCTGTTCAGTGAGCCCTCAGCCCACTGCATACCTGTACTGTGATCCTGCCACTGCATAGCTGTTCAGTGATCCTGCCACAGCATACCTGTTCTGTTCAGTGAGCCCCCAGCCCACTGCATACCTGTACTGTGATCCTGCCACTGCATACCTGTTCAGTGATCCTGCCACAGCATACCTGTTCTGTTCAGTGAGCCCTCAGCCCACTGCATACCTGTACTGTGATCCTGCCACTGCATACCTGTTCAGTGATCCTGCCACAGCATACCTGTTCTGTTCAGTGAGCCCTCAGCCCACTGCATACCTGTACTGTGATCCTGCCACTGCATAGCTGTTCAGTGATCCTGCCACAGCATACCTGTTCTGTTCAGTGAGCCCTCAGCCCACTGCATACCTGTACTGTGATCCTGCCACTGCATACCTGTTCAGTGATCCTGCCACAGCATACCTGTTCTGTTCAGTGAGCCCTCAGCCCACTGCATACCTGTACTGTGATACTGCCACTGCATACCTGTTCAGTGATCCTGCCACAGCATACCTGTTCTGTTCAGTGAGCCCTCAGCCCACTGCATACCTGTACTGTGATCCTGCCACTGCATAGCTGTTCAGTGATCCTGCCACAGCATACCTGTTCTGTTCAGTGAGCCCCCAGCCCACTGCATACCTGTACTGTGATCCTGCCACTGCATACCTGTTCAGTGATCCTGCCACAGCATACCTGTTCTGTTCAGTGAGCCCTCAGCCCACTGCATACCTGTACTGTGATCCTGCCACTGCATAGCTGTTCAGTGATCCTGCCACAGCATACCTGTTCTGTTCAGTGAGCCCTCAGCCCACTGCATACCTGTACTGTGATCCTGCCACTGCATACCTGTTCAGTGATCCTGCCACAGCATACCTGTTCTGTTCAGTGAGCCCTCAGCCCACTGCATACCTGTACTGTGATACTGCCACTGCATACCTGTTCAGTGATCCTGCCACAGCATACCTGTTCTGTTCAGTGAGCCCTCAGCCCACTGCATACCTGTACTGTGATCCTGCCACTGCATACCTGTTCAGTGATCCTGCCACAGCATACCTGTTCTGTTCAGTGAGCCCTCAGCCCACTGCATACCTGTACTGTGATACTGCCACTGCATACCTGTTCAGTGATCCTGCCACAGCATACCTGTTCTGTTCAGTGAGCCCTCAGCCCACTGCATACCTGTACTGTGATCCTGCCACTGCATACCTGTTCAGTGATCCTGCCACAGCATACCTGTTCTGTTCAGTGAGCCCTCAGCCCACTGCATACCTGTACTGTGATCCTGCCACTGCATAGCTGTTTAGTGATCCTGCCACAGCATACCTGTTCTGTTCAGTGAGCCCTCAGCCCACTGCATACCTGTACTGTGATCCTGCCACTGCATACCTGTTCAGTGATCCTGCCACAGCATACCTGTTCTGTTCAGTGAGCCCTCAGCCCACTGCATACCTGTACTGTGATCCTGCCACTGCATAGCTGTTCAGTGATCCTGCCACAGCATACCTGTTCTGTTCAGTGAGCCCTCAGCCCACTGCATACCTGTACTGTGATCCTGCCACTGCATACCTGTTCAGTGATCCTGCCACTGTATACCTGTTCTGTGAACCCGCCACTGTATACCTGTTCTGTTCAGTGGACCCGCCACTGTATACCTGTTCTGTGAACCCGCCACTGTATACCTGTTCTGTTCAGTGGACCCGCCACTGTATACCTGTTCTGTGAACCCGCCACTGTATACCTGTTCTGTTCAGTGGACCCGCCACTGTATACCTGTTCTGTGAACCCGCCACTGTATACCTGTTCTGTTCAGTGGACCTGCCACTGTATACCTGTTTAGTGAACACGCCACTGCATACCTGTTGTGTTCAGTGAACCTGCCACTGCATACCTGTTCTGTGAACCCGCCACTGTATACCTGTTCTGTTCAGTGGACCCGCCACTGTATACCTGTTCTGTTCAGTGGACCTGCCACTGTATACCTGTTCTGTTCAGTGGACCTGCCACTGTATACCTGTTTAGTGAACACGCCACTGCATACCTGTTGTGTTCAGTGAACCCGCCACTGTATACCTGTACTGTTCAGTGAACCCACCGCATCAGTGCGCATACCTGTGCAGTTAAGTGAACCCACCTACCTACGTGAGTGCACGCAGTGTGATATACCACTCCGTGCATACCCGATATGGACAAAACAGGTAGAGGAAGAGGAAGAGGTAGTGGCAGAGGCAGAGGAAGGCCACCCGGCAGGTCTGCGCGAGGTCGTGTAAATGTAATTTCGTGTGGACCTGGCCCACAGTACAGTGCTCGGAAGAAGGCACGTCCCATCACCTCCCAAGATTGTCAGGACGTGGTTGAGTATTTAGCGACACAGAACACCTCATCTTGCTCAGCCACCAGCGCTACTACTAGCACCACTTCCGCTGCATTTGACACTTCGCAAGAATTATTTAGTGGTGGTGAAATCACTGATGCACAGCCATTGTTACAGCCAGATGAATTTTCACCAGCTCATATGTCTGCGTTACGCGACAACACTATGGATGTAACGTGTAAGGAGGATGAAGGACCTACACATTTGGATTTTTCTGAGGCAAGCGAAGCTGGGCAGGATGATTACGATGATGACGATGATAGGGATCCTCTGTATGTTCCCAATAGAGGAGATGAAGAGGGGGACAGTTCAGAGGGGGAGTCAGAGAGTAGTAGGAGGATAGAAGTTGCTGAAAGAAGCTGGGGCAGCTCTTCGTCAGAAACAGCTGGTGGCAGAGTCCGGCACCATGTATCGCCAGATTCGCCACCTATGTACAGCCAGCCAACTTGCCCTTCAGCATCAGCTGCTGAGGTGCCCACATCCCAGGGTGGCTCAGCGGTGTGGAAATTTTTTAATGTGTGTGCCTCAGATCGGACCAAAGCCATCTGTTCGCTCTGCCAACAAAAATTGAGCCGTGGAAAGGCCAACACTCACGTAGGGACAAGTGCCTTACGAAGGCACCTGCAGAAAAGGCACAAACAGCAATGGGATGGCCACCTGAGCAAAAGCAGCAGCAGCACACAAAAGCAAAGTCACCCTCCTTCTCCTCTTCCTCCTTCAGGTGCATCATCTGCTTATGCCGCTCTCTCCCTTGCACCTTCACAGGCACCCTCCTCCACTCCGCCTCTGCCCTTGAGCGGTTCCTGCTCCTCTGCCCACAGCAGCAGTCAGGTGTCCGTGAAGGAAATGTTTGAGCGGAAGAAGCCACTTTTGGCCAGTCACCCCCTTGCCCGGCGTCTGACAGCTGGCGTGGCGGAACTGTTAGCTCGCCAGCTGTTACCATACCGGCTGGTGGACTCTGAGGCCTTCCGTAAATTTGTGGCCATCGGAACACCGCAGTGGAAGATGCCAGGCCGCACTTATTTTTCCAGAAAGGCCATACCCCAACTGCACCGTGAAGTTGAGAGGCAAGTGGTGTCATCTCTTGCGAAGAGCGTTGGGTCAAGGGTACACCTGACCACGGATGCCTGGTCTGCCAAGCACGGGCAGGGCCGCTACATTACCTACACAGCCCATTGGGTGAACCTGGTGGTGAACGATGGCAAGCAGAAAGCGGCGGACCAAATTGTGACACCTCCACGGCTTGCAGGCAGGCCTCCTGCCACCTCCTCTCCTCCTGCTACATGCTCTTCGCTGTCCTCCTCCTCCTCCTTGGCTGAGTGGCAGTTCTCCTCTCCAGCTACACAGCCCCAGCTCCGCAGGGCCTATGCTGCATGCCAGGTACGACGGTGTCACGCCATCTTAGACATGGCTTGTCTCAAAGCGGAGAGTCACACTGGAGCAGCTCTCCTGGCTGCTCTTAAGAAACAGGTGGATGAGTGGCTGACCCCGCACCACCTGGAGATAGGCAACGTGGTGTGCGACAACGGCAGCAATCTGCTTGCCGCTTTGCATATGGGGAAGCTGACACACATACCCTGCATGGCACATGTCATGAATCTGGTGGTTCAAAGATTTGTGGCAAAGTACCCTGGCTTAGCGGATGTCCTGAAGCAGGCCAGGAAGTTCTGTGGGCATTTGAGGCGCTCTTACACAGCCATGGCACGATTTGCAGAAATTCAGCGTAAAAACAACATGCCGGTGAGACGCCTCATTTGCGATAGCCCCACTCGCTGGAACTCGACCCTCCTCATGTTCTCCCGCCTGCTAGAACAGAAGAAAGCCGTCACCCAGTACCTCTACAACTGGAGTAGAACGAAACAGTCTGGGAAGATGGGGATGTTCTGGCCCGACAACTGGACAATGATGAAAAATGCATGCAGGCTCATGCGGCCGTTTGAGGAGGTGACCAACCTGGTGAGCCGCAGTGAGGGCACCATCAGCGACTTAATTCCCTACGCGTACTTCTTGGAGCGTGCTGTGCGTAGAGTGGCGGATGAAGCTGCGAATGAGCGTGACCAGGAACCGTTACGGCAGGAACAGGCATGGGACCAATTTTCATCAGACCCAGCTGTTTCCTCAACACCTGCGGCAGCACAGAGGGGGGAGGAGGAGGAAGAAGAGAGGTCATGTGCAGAAGATGAGTCAGACTCAGAGGATGATGAGCAAGGTGTTTCTTTGGGGGAGGAGGAGGAGGAGGAGGGGACAGCGGCAGGAGAACAACCGCAGCAGGCGTCGCAGGGGGCTTGTGCTGCGCAACCTTCCCGTGGTATTGTTCGCGGCTGGGGGGAGGAGGTTGACTTACCTGACGTCACTGAGGAAGAGCAAGAGGAGATGGAGGGTACTGGATCCGACTTTGTGCAGATGTCGTCTTTTATGCTGTCCTGCCTGTTGAGGGACCCCCGTATAAAAAACCTCAAGGGGAATGAGCTGTACTGGGTGGCCACACTACTAGACCCTCGGTACAGGCACAAAGTGGCGGACCTGTTACCAACTCACCGGAAGGTGGAAAGGATGCAGCACATGCAGAACCAGCTGTCAACTATGCTTTACAATGCCTTTAAGGGTGATGTGACGGCACAACGCCAGCAAGGTACCACTGCCACTAATCCTCCTCCCGTGTCCACGCAGTCAAAGACAGGACGCTCCAGCGATCTCATGGTGATGTCGGACATGCGGACGTTCTTTAGTCCAACGCCTCGCCGTAGCCCTTCCGGATCCACCCTCCACCAACGCCTGGAACGGCAGGTAGCCGACTACCTGGCCTTAAGTGTGGATGTAGACACTGCTGTGAACAGCGATGAGGAACCCTTGAACTACTGGGTGCGCAGGCTTGACCTGTGGCCAGAGCTGTCCCAATTTGCCATCCAACTTCTCTCCTGCCCTGCCGCAAGCGTCCTCTCAGAAAGGACCTTCAGCGCAGCTGGAGGCATTGTCACAGAGAAGAGAAGTCGCCTAAGTCACAAAAGTGTTAAGTACCTCACCTTTATAAAAATGAATGAGGCATGGATCCCGGAGGGCTGCTGCCCGCCCCAAGACTAAGTCAGTCCCCGCACATACAGCATCTCTGCCTGCACGCCGTGTGACTGGCTGCCTGGCCTGCCCCAAGAAGACTAAGTCGCTCCCAGTCCCTCCACACAGCATGTCTGCCTGCAGGCCGCTTCACTACCTTCTCCGCCACCACCAACAGGGTCCGGGACTCCAGGCGGATTGCTGAATTTTTTAGGCCGCTGCTAGCAGCGGCCGCTGTAATAATTTTTCGGGTGCGTGTACATGACTGCCTAATTTTTCTGGCTGCACTGCGGGCAGCTGCAACAACAAAAAAAAAGGCATGAACATGCGCCCATTCCCCTTCGTGATCATTACCTTGCCGTGGTGAAGGGGCTTGCGTATCACAATGGAGCAATGACCGGCGCCTAGATGAGTGTCTCGGGGGGCACACCCACGATAATAAGGTCGTTGCCTCATTGTGGTCAGACCAAATTTGATCAGCTGGACAGTCACTGTTCTGTCATTCAGCTACATCAGCCAGGTGACTGACCATATGGGCTGTAAAGCCACCAAAACCTGCACTCTCGCCATGGTGCGCACCAGTCCAGCACGGCCGTCACTACACAAACAGCTGTTTGCGGTGCGTTACACGATGAGTTTGGTGCGTCAGTGTGAAGCAGTACCTTAATTACACTACCTGATTGATGTATACACATGCAAGATGTTTGAAAGCACTTTAGGCCTGTCATTTAACATTCAATGTGATTTCTGCCCTTAAAACGCTGCTTTGCGTCAAATCCAGATTTTTCCCGGGGACTTTTGGCATGTATCCCACTCCGCCATCCCCCCCTCCAGGTGTTAGACCCCTTGAAACATCTTTTCCATCACTTTTGTGGCCAGCATAATTAATTTTTTTTTTCAAAGTTCGCATCCCCATTGAAGTCTATTGCGGTTCGCGAACTTTAACGCGAACCGAACCTTTCGCGAAAGTTCGCGAACCCGGTTCGCGAACCGAAAATCGGAGGTTCGGCCCAACTCTAATTGCCATCTGGAGTCGGGAAGGAATTTTTCCCTTTAGGGGCTAATTGGACCATGCCTTGTAAGGGTATTTCGCCTTCCTCTGGATCAGCAGGGATATGTGAGGGAGCAGGCTGGTGTTGTGCCTTCCTCTGGATCAGCAGGGATATGTGAGGGTGCAGGCTGGTGTTGTGCCTTCCTCTGGATCAGCAGGGATATGTGAGGGAGCAGGCTGGTGTTGTGCCTTCCTCTGGATCAGCAGGGATATGTGAGGGTGCAGGCTGGTGTTGTGCCTTCCTCTGGATCAGCAGGGATATGTGAGGGTGCTGGATGGTGTTGTGCCTTCCTCTGGATCAGCAGGGATATGTGAGGGTGCTGGATGGTGTTGTGCCTTCCTCTGGATCAGCAGGGATATGTGAGGGAGCAGGCTGGTGTTGTGCCTATCTCTGGATCAGCAGGGATATGTGAGGGTGCAGGCTGGTGTTGTGCCTTTCTCTGGATCAGCAGGGATATGTGAGGGTGCAGGCTGGTGTTGTGCCTTCCTCTGGATAGGCAGGGATATGTGAGGGTGCAGGCTGGTGTTGTGCCTTCCTCTGGATCAGCAGGGATATGTGAGAGTGCTGGATGGTGTTGTGCCTTCCTCTGGATCAGCAGGGATATGTGAGGGAGCAGGCTGGTGTTGTACCTTTCTCTGGATCAGCGGGGATAAGGGAGGGAGCAGGCTGGTGTTGTGCCTTCCTCTGGATCAACAGGGATATGTGAGGGAGCAGGCTGGTGTTGTGCCTTCCTCTGGATCAGCAGGGATATGTGAGGGAGCAGGCTGGTGTTGTGCCTTCCTCTGGATCAGCAGGGATATGTGAGGGTGCAGGCTGGTGGTGTACCTTCCTCTGGATTAGCAGGGATATGTGAGGGAGCAGGCTGGTGTTGTACCTTCCTCTGGATCAGCAGGGATATGTGAGGGTGCAGGCTGGTGTTGTGCCTTCCTCTGGATCAGCAGGTATGTGTGAGGGTGCAGGCTGGTGTTGTGCCTTCCTCTGGATCAGCAGGGATATGTGAGGGAACAGGCTGGTGTTGTGCCTTCCTCTGGATCAGCAGGGATATGTGAGGGTGCAGGCTGGTGTTGTGCCTTCCTCTGGATCAGCAGGGATATGTGAGGGTGCAGGCTGGTGTTGTGCCTTCCTCTGGATCAGCAGGGATATGTGAGGGAACAGGCTGGTGTTGTGCCTTCCTCTGGATCAGCAGGGATATGTGAGGGAGCAGGCTGGTGTTGTGCCTTCCTCTGGATCAGCAGGGATATGTGAGGGTGCAGGCTGGTGTTGTGCCTTCCTCTGGATCAGCAGGGATATGTGAGGGTGCTGGATGGTGTTGTGCCTTCCTCTGGATTAGCAGGGATATGTGAGGGTGCTGGATGGTGTTGTGCCTTCCTCTGGATCAGCAGGGATATGTGAGGGAGCAGGCTGGTGTTGTGCCTATCTCTGGATCAGCAGGGATATGTGAGGGTGCAGGCTGGTGTTGTGCCTTTCTCTGGATCAGCAGGGATATGTGAGGGTGCAGGCTGGTGTTGTGCCTTCCTCTGGATCAGCAGGGATATGTGAGGGTGCAGGCTGGTGTTGTGCCTTCCTCTGGATCAGCAGGGATATGTGAGAGTGCTGGATGGTGTTGTGCCTTCCTCTGGATCAGCAGGGATATGTGAGGGAGCAGGCTGGTGTTGTGCTTTCCTCTGGATCAGCAGGGATATGTGATGGAGCAGGCTGGTGTTGTACCTTCCTCTGGATCAGCAGGGATATGTGAGGGAGCAGGCTGGTGTTGTACCTTTCTCTGGATCAGCGGGGATAAGGGAGGGAGCAGGCTGGTGTTGTGCCTTCCTCTGGATCAACAGGGATATGTGAGGGAGCAGGCTGGTGTTGTGCCTTCCTCTGGATCAGCAGGGATATGTGAGGGAGCAGGCTGGTGTTGTGCCTTCCTCTGGATCAGCAGGGATATGTGAGGGTGCAGGCTGGTGGTGTACCTTCCTCTGGATCAGCAGGGATATGTGAGGGAGCAGGCTGGTGTTGTACCTTCCTCTGGATCAGCAGGGATATGTGAGGGTGCAGGCTGGTGTTGTGCCTTCCTCTGGATCAGCAGGTATGTGTGAGGGTGCAGGCTGGTGTTGTGCCTTCCTCTGGATCAGCAGGGATATGTGAGGGAACAGGCTGGTGTTGTGCCTTCCTCTGGATCAGCAGGGATATGTGAGGGTGCAGGCTGGTGTTGTGCCTTCCTCTGGATCAGCAGGGATATGTGAGGGTGCAGGCTGGTGTTGTGCCTTCCTCTGGATCAGCAGGGATATGTGAGGGTGCAGGCTGGTGTTGTGCCTTCCTCTGGATCAGCAGGTATGTGTGAGGGTGCAGGCTGGTGTTGTGCCTTCCTCTGGATCAGCAGGTATGTGTGAGGGTGCAGGCTGGTGTTGTGCCTTCCTCTGGATCAGCAGGGATATGTGAGGGAGCAGGCTGGTGTTGTGCCTTCCTCTGGATCAGCAGGTATGTGTGAGGGTGCAGGCTGGTGTTGTGCCTTCCTCTGGATCAGCAGGGATATGTGAGGGAGCAGGCTGGTGTTGTACCTTCCTCTGGATCAGCAGGGATATGTGAAGGTGTAGGCTGGTGTTGTGCCTTCCTCTGGATCAGCAGGGAGATGTGAGGGTGCAGGCTGGTGTTGTGCCTTCCTCTGGATCAGCAGGGATATGTGAGGGTGCAGGCTGGTGTTGTGCCTTCCTCTGGATCAGCAGGGATATGTGAGGGTGCAGGCTGGTGTTGTGCCTTCCTCTGGATCAGCAGGGATATGTGAGGGAGCAGGCTGGTGTTGTACCTTCCTCTGGATCAGCAGGGATATGTGAGGGTGCAGGCTGGTGTTGTGCCTTCCTCTGGATCAGCAGGGATATGTGAGGATGCAAGCTGGTGTTGTGCCTTCCTCTGGATCAGCAGGGATATGTGAGGATGCAAGCTGGTGTTGTGCCTTCCTCTGGATCAGCAGGGATATGTGAGGGTGCAGGTTGGTGTTGTGCCTTCCTCTGGATCAGCAGGGATATGTGAGGGTGCAGGCTGGTGCTGTGTCTTCCTCTGGATCAGCAGGAATATGTGAGGGAGCAGGCTAGTGTTGTACCTTCCTCTGGATCAGCAGGGATATGTGAGGGAGCAGGCTAGTGTTGTACCTTCCTCTGGATCAGCAGGGATATGTGAGGGAGCAGGCTGGTGTTGTGCCTTCCTCTGGATCAGCAGGGATATGTGAGGGAGCAGGCTAGTGTTGTACCTTCCTCTGGATCAGCAGGGATATGTGAGGGTGCAGGCTGGTGTTGTGCCTTCCTCTGGATCAGCAGGGATATGTGAGGGAGCAGGCTGGTGTTGTGCCTTCCTCTGGATCAGCAGAGATATGTGAGGGAGCAGGCTGGTATTGTGCCTTCCTCTGGATCAGCAGGGATATGTGAGGGAGCAGGCTGGTGTTGTGCCTTCCTCTGGATCAGCAGGGATATGTGAGGGAGCAGGCTGGTGTTGTGCCTTCCTCTGGATCAGCAGGGATATGTGAGGGAGCAGGCTGGTGTTGTGCCTTCCTCTGGATCAGCAGGGATATGTGAGGGAGCAGGCTGGTGTTGTGCCTTCCTCTGGATCAGCAGGGATATGTGAGGGAGCAGGCTGGTGTTGTGCCTTCCTCTGGATCAGCAGGGATATGTGATGGAGCAGGCTGGTGTTGTGCCTTCCTCTGGATCAGCAGGGATATGTGAGGGTGCAGGCTAGTGTTGTACCTTCCTCTGGATCAGCAGGGATATGTGAGGGAGCAGGCTAGTGTTGTACCTTCCTCTGGATTAGCAGGGATATGTGAGGGTGCAGGCTGGGGTTGTACCTTCCTCTGGATCAGCAGGGATATGTGAGGGTGCAGGCTGGTGATGTGCCTTCCTCTGGATCAGCAGGGACATGTGAGGGAGCAGGCTGGTGTTGTACTTTGTTCTCTGGTTGAACTCGATGGATGTATGTCTTTTTTCAACCCAAGTAACTATGTAACTATGCATGATTGCAGGACTTCACTAGGGCTGCTCCCACTCTCTGGAACTCGCTCCCACCAGCCATCAGACTCGCCACCACCTTTATTACCTTCAAACAAGCTCTCAAGACTCAAATTTTCATGCTTGCGTACCCCTCTGCATCAGTAGCAGGGTCGGGCCAAGGCAGAGGCTAGAAGGGGCGCACAACTCACTCAGCTATCATTCCCTATTGTGTTTGAGGCAGAGAGAAATAAGAAAAGGGGATACATGGCAGTGACTGCCAGCCAGATAACTAGAGATTAAGGTGTTGGAGGGGGGGGCAGGGCGGGGGCCTGGGGCGCCTCTTAGTCTAATAGCAATCAGTGTGTGACGGCTGGGGTGGGAGGGATGAAGGGGCGCACTTTGGTGTCTCAGCCTTGGGTGCTGGAGGACCTTGTCCCGATTCTGATCAGTAGTACCATAATACGTTCTTCTGGGCACCCTCTCAACAGATGCACCTAATATCTCTACAGCCACCTTTTAGATTGTAAGCCTCTGACAGGACCCCTCCCCCCTAGTGCCTCCAGCCAGTGGCGTAGCTAAGGAGCTGTGGGCCCCGATGCAAGTTTTACAATGGGGCCCCCCAAGCACTCTATACATAACAATTGATACGGCACACCAAAACCTGCAAAGGACAACCACGGTGTCAGAGGTGCAAGAAGGGGATGGGGAACAGTTTGTTAGTGATCACTACTATTCAAAGTATCTATAGAAGTGATTATTACCAGCACAGGACCAATAGAGAGCTAATACTGCAGTTGAGGGAGGGTCCTTTGGGCCTCCTTGGCCCAAGGGCCCCGATGCGGTGGCTACCTCTGCACCCCCTATTTCTACGCCCCTGCCTCCAGCTTGATCATGCACCCTCACTGACTGTCACCCCTCTTGTGGACTAGAACAGTCTCTGTTCTGACAAAAGACACTGAACTACTGTTATCAAGTCATTTGCATGATCTTGTTGTGAGTTCCTTGTATGTTACCCCATTTATCTATTGTGCAGCACTATGGAATATGTTGGCGCTTTGTAAATACAATAAGTAATACCAGTCTGTGGATGTGTGCAGTAAATATTAGTGATGTGAGCAGAGCAGGGACTCCGCCGGCCGCTGTGACCTCTCCGCTCGGGCCTTGGCCAACGTCCACCTACTAATTAAACATCCCTCGCAGTGGATCATGTCCCCACATTTACATATCCCGCCATTGTTGTGCCACAGAGGTATACGGCTACAGCGCGGACTCCAACTTTCCGCTGTCTCCTTCTCTATGAAGAGATTCAAAGTGCTTTGTTTGTGTTCTTGTCAAATCAATGCGGGCTGAACCTGAGAACTGGCGGAGAACAGAGCGGGGGGGGGGGGGGGGGAGGGGGGGCGCACCTGAGATCAGACCACGCTTTCCAACATCAATTAACCGCGAGGGGAGTGCAAGTTCATTTAAAGGGCATCTGAACGGAGGAGTAAGGACTGGAGGCGGCCATTTCTGACCCTCTTTTAAGCTCACCTGAAGCGAGGAATGGATTAAACAATAGATACTTATCTTCGTGTTCGGAAGACTCTGGATAGTACAAAGGCTTCCTCGATCATTCTCGAGCCCACCGGTCAAGCACCAGGACCCTCTGAGCATCTGAGCATACTGAGCTTGTTGCATATGCTCCCCTGGTTGTCCTCCTCTCTGAGTACCACATCCGTAGTAACTAGCCCCCCAGGTGTCCCGGATCCTGCGGGACTGTCCCGATTTGCGGGGGAGCTCCCGCTTTCCCACGCCACTCCCCTTGTGTCCCGGACGGCTGGGCAGAGAGGGGGAAAAAATGATCGAGGGGCCAGCCGCACCAATGCGGTATGTGGGATGCTGGCATCACATTCCTCCCTCCCTCCAAATGTGCCCCCCTGTGTCCCCCCGCTTGCAAAGTAAAGTGTGCGCAACGGAGCGGGCTGTCATCTTACCAGTCATCCACGCGTACCGGCAGCCGGCTCTTCTCTGCTTCCTGTGACGTCACAGGAAACAGGAAGCAGAGAAAAGCCAGCAGCCGGTACGCGTGGATGAATGGTAAGATGACAGCCCACTCTGCAAGCAGGGGGGACACGGGGGCTCATTTGGAGGGAGGGAAGAATGTGATGCCAGCAGCTGGCGCCTCGATCCTTTTTTAACCAGGATAGAAAGGACCAGTGTGGTTTTAATAAAAACAAACAAAAATTTTTTGTATAAAATCTTTATAGAATGCATAAGTAGGGTGTGTGTCGGGGAGTGGATAGGGGGTGTGGCCTAAGTGTCCCGCTTTCTGATTTCAACATGTTGTATAGTAGACCTGCGCATGCCCAGTATGGATGCGCTCGAACACGAAGATGAGGGGGGTTCCTGGGTAGGAAGGCTGATTCCGATTCCACAGAATTGAAATTCCCGCATTTCCGATTGGATATTGGAAAACGGAAATCACATTTGTGCAGAAATCCAATTTAACACAACTCGGAGATTTTAGCCCAATAACAGAACTCGGAAGTATTGGACCCATCAGAGAATGCAGAATTTTACAGCGCACATCGGATCGCCGTGGTAATTATAGACCAATGACAAGACTCGGATACTACCGAATATCGAATATTCCTAAATTTTCTGATTGGCCTAAAATGTCTATGGTCTTCCACAGTAGGATTCTGCATCCTCTGATCTGTCCAATACTTTCGAGTCAACTTGATGGACGTATGTCTTTTTTCAACCCAAATAACTATATGTAACTATGTGACTCTGAAGCGTTTGGCCAATCAGAGAATGCCAAAAATGACAATAACAAAAAAAAAAAAGAAAGACTCATCAGAAGTCAGAAAATGTGCAGAGACGGTAAGCGGCGGAAATCGGAATTTCTCCAGAATCGGAAATCAGTATTTCCAACGATCCCTAGTCCTTGAAGGCAGCCGTGGGCTACAGGATGATCTGAACCATCCAGAAGTTTCACCGTACTCAGGTGCGTAACTTCTAAACGTTTCCCTCGATCTATCATGTTGATCTCTTAAGCCGGGTACACACGAGCTACAAATGTAGCTGGTCGCTAGCACACGGGAGCGTGTGCGCGTCAGATCGGCGACAGCTCGTCGCCAGGTCCCTCCGCATACACGCGGCGGAAGAGGGATTAGTGATGCGACGGAAGCTGTCGCCGACATTCCTTCCCCCGCCGGAAGCTCCGTCTTTTGCCTATGGGTTCGCATACACACGCGGACTAGCGACAGTTGCGGCGAAGTTGCAGTGGCAACTGTCGCCAGGCGATTGGCAGCACCAATCGCTCGGCGACAGCTCTGAGTAGCGACGGTTCGGGGCGCGCGCGCCATACACACGGGCGACCTGTCGCCGCAAAACACGCGCGTGCCACGTGGTTGCGGCAACAGTTGTAGCCCGTGTGTATGGGCCATTAGATTTACACTTTGAGTCTCAGACTGGGAAGAAGCCATCAGCCAGAGGTGTGAAAACAGAGAGTACCTGGTATGCATACTGCTTCTAGTTACTGTAATGACTGGACTTGCTTATAGGGCATTCCTCAAGCCAAATACTTTTTTGTTTTTGTTGTAATACTCTAATTCCCTATAAACTAAACAAGCCACGCCCACAGGTTTTCAGAGAGCCAAGGCACTTTCAGACAGTAGCAAGGGCTCATGGGAGCTCAGTCTGGGCAGGAGGAGTGGGAGGTGTTACTAGCCAGAGATTTCAGAGGCAGAGGGGAGGAGGGAGGAGGAGGGGGGATTAGGCTGATGGCTCAAGATACAGATAAGCCTGCCTCTGTGTAATGTTTACAAACAACATGGCTGCTGTCATTGTATCACAGGAAGAAATAATCATATTCTATTAAAGCTGTTTGCAGCTAGATTTGCTGTGTAAACAATCTAAACTTTAGATAAGATATATAAACAAGTTACTTGTTATAGTGAGTTTTTCATCTCGGATCCGCTTTAAGATCTGAGGGCTCGTTTCCATATAACGCGCTTTCAGGTACACTTATGTAAACGCGATCGCAGGGACAGCAGAGTACATAGACTGTCTGCCGTTTCCATTCATGCGCTGCGATTCACCGCTGTAGTTATGGAACAGAATATTTTATAGCACTTCTGTTATTATCAGGGGCGCAGCTGCAACTCATGAACAAACCTCCCCCAGGAAAACTGATTACATCGGCAGCCATCAGACTGGATCAGCCAATGGACCAATTGGAAGGCCAGCAGGAACTTCGAATGGGCTGCAGATGCGTCTCGCAATCAGTGCTGCAGTGATTGGATGGCATGCTCTGCCTGTGAAGTACCCACTTACGGTACAATTATTTATTGAAAAATCAGTGCAGCGATCTGATAAGTATGAACAGATTGACAGAAAATAAACCTTGTTAATATCCCAAATCAATCTAGTTGATCAGAAAAACGTTTTGTTTTTCTAAGCAGCTGTGATGGATCGGGTGTATGTATTGTTTTTTTGATGGTGAAATAATCAATGTGTTACGACATTTTATTTCTATCCTACCATTTGAGGGCACCTTTATCAAGATGATGAAGAAAAGATGACTATCAAGATAGCAGATCCTAAAGAATAAGAAGAATGAGGTATATGCATAGGCCATGGCCTAGGGCACCAGGAAAGCAAGAGGCGGGCAGTGGGCAGCAGTAGCACTTAAGGTGCGTACACACATGCGACTATAGTCGTTTGTAACGATCGTTCCCGATCTTTACCAACGACGATCGTTACAAAAAACGAACCAACGACTATTAAGGCAAACGACGAACGAGCCAAATCGTTACAAAAAAAAGTTCTGTCTCAGGGGATTTTAACCAACGACGATCGTTTGCAAAAGTAGTACATCGTTGGAAACGGTCGTTCGTACTAGGCTTGACATGCGCATTTCACTATTTCTTTGTGAAACTTCTCATTTTTATGCGCAGGCGCAATAGTTGCTTTACGTGATGTAACGTTCGTTTTAACGATCAGATCGTTACACACCTTTTAAAACTATCTTTACTTAGGTCGTTCTTTCATCAATTAAAAGTTCGTTCGTCGTTCTCAACGAACGATCGTTGTCGCATGTGTGTACGTAGCATCAGTCTGCTACACAGAGTTTGCAGATAGCAGTTTGCAGCAACCAACAGCCAGATCTGGCACTCGGAGGATGAAGGGCAGTGAACGGGCACTTGCAGTGATCATTGAGCTGCCTTTCACTCACCGAATGTGCCATTCGCCAAGGAGATTACAATCTAATTCCAGCCATCATGTCACTAACTGTCCTCAGATGAGTTTATAATCTAATCCCAGCCATCTCTTCACTAACTGTCCTCGGCGGAGCCCACAATCTAATCCCTGCCGAGTTGGGGGGGAGGGGGGGAGTTTAGGATGCTGTTGGAGTGGGGGCAGCTGGTGATAGTGAGTATATGACGACAGGTAAATAAAAGAAAAGACAATGGATGTATACCGAAGGCAAGGCGGACAATGAAAAAAGAGGAAAAACTACTTTATTTTATTTAAATAAAATATTAGCGTAGTCTTTTAACCACTGGGGTGGTTTGTTGTGGTATAACTATGTCGGGCAGGACTTCAGTTACTGCCCAGCCACGTAGATAAACATCAATGGCTGCGGATTGCAACCGTTCGCTCCCGCACTCGCTCCCACGCTCGCTCCCGCTGCCATCCATTAGAGCGGAGATGAATGAATGGGATCGCAGTTCACATTCATTGATCTAAGTTCCCGTGTGACTGGCATCAATGAGATGTCACGATCATTTGTAACATCCGAGGCATCACGTCCATTTACTATTTTATTACTTTCTATTTGTGTACTTATAGTACGCTAATCCTATCCTACTAATATTATAAATGGGAAAGTTCGGATGTTTGTTAATCACACAAAAATGGCTGAACGGATGTGAATGAAATTTGGCACACACATAGTACATTACCTGGAATAAAGTATAGGATACTTTTTATCCCCATAACCAAAAAGTAGGCGGAGACAAATACAAATTTCACTGGGAAAAGGTGCACGGCAGCCATTCTTACACTGTTAATGGCAGGGTTCTCAAACTTTACACAGTTGGTCACTGGGTGACTGGGATTAATATTCAGAAAAGTGGGTGGAGCCTATAAAAGCCAATCAAAATTCACCTATTGATTTTCAAGGGGAATATTTAGTTGCTGCCATTCTTGCACTGTTATTGGCACAAGCCTCAAACCTGGTACAGTTGGTCATTGGGTGACTGGGGTTCAAATTCAGAAAAGGGGGTGGAGCCACAAACAGCCAATCAGATTTTTTTCATTCCAATGCAAATTATTGATGCCAAAGACCACAAAGCTCACAAACTAGGTGATTGAGTAATTGTGTGTTAGGGTTAGAAAAAGTGGGCGGAGCCAACACCAGCCAAATACATAAACGGGCAACGCCGGGCAATCAGCTAGTAGGAAATAATGCGTAAAGGACATTTTGTGGCCAATTAGTAAAATTACACTACATACATTTGTTTAAATAAAAAGCCCCACACTTACATTAAAAATGAACTCCTTCCCCTCCCCCATATTTACCTAAATTCCTTATAAGCATATACTAAAAAATAAAATGTCAAAAAAATACATAAATAGTTAACTTAGGGACTGAACTTTTTTTTAATATGTATGTTAAATGGGTATATTAATTGTATTTATGAAATTATGGGCTTGTAATTAGTGATAGACGCAAAATTGTAAAAATGCACCTTTATTTACAAATAAAATATTGGCGCCATACATTGTACTGCAGAAATATCTGAAACGTTTTGATAACCGGAAAAAATGCGCAAATAAAATTTTGTGGGTTTTAATCACGGTAGCATGTATTATTTTAAAATTATAACAGCCAAAAACTGAGAAATAATGAATTTTTTCAGTTTTTTCTTATTTTTCCCGTTAAAATGCGTTTAGAATAAAATAATTCTTAGTATAATGTACCACCCAGAGAAAGCCTAATTGGTGGCGAAAAAAAAAACAAGATATAGATCGCTTCATTGTGAGAAGTAGTGATAAGGTTATTGAATAAACCAAGGAATGAATGGAAGGAGCGCTGAAAGGTGGAAATTGCTCTGGTACAGAAGGGGAAGAACCCCTCAGTAGTGAAGTGGTTAAAGAGAAACTGTACCATCAAAAAGTTCCCCTAGGGGGTACTCAACTCGGGAGGGGGAAGCCTCAGGGTTCCAATGAGGCTTCCCACGCCGTCCTCTGTCCCACGGTGGTCTCGCTGGAGCCCTCCGAACAGCGGCCCGACAAATCCGTCAGCTTGTTCAATACTTACCTTTGCTGGCTCCAGCGGGGGCGCTGTTGCGGCTTTCGGCTCCGAAGTAGACGGAAATACCCGATCTCAGTCGGGTCCGCTCTACTGCGCAGGCGCCGGAGACTTGCGCCTTGCAGTAGAGCAGACCCGACGGCGATCGGGTATTTCCGCCTATTTTAGAGCCGACAGCTGCCACAGCGCCTGCGCAGGAGCCGGGAAGGTAAATATTTACATCGCCGCTGTTCGGAGGGCTGCAGCGAGACCCCCGAGGGACAGAGGACGGCGTGGGAAGCCTCATTAGGACCCTGAGGCTTCCCCTCCCAAGGTAAGTACCCCCCAGAGAAACTTTTTGATGTTACAGGTTTTCTTTAAAGGGACAATTCAACAAAAAAAAGTTGCCTACTGTGTAAGTGCAGAGCACCTCCAGCCACGGGAGCGCGATGGAGGGGGCGTGCGGCATGGGCTGCACATGAGGCGATTGGAGGCAGACTGCGATTAACCGAGTAGCGTGGGATGAGGGCAAGAGATCAGGAAGACTTCAGGGGAGCTGGAAGAAGCCCTCAGCAAGTAACTGGGCATTCTTTTTTTCAATTAAAGTTTCCTTTAAAGGACAACTGCAGTGATGAGTGAGACGAATATGGAGGCTGCCATATTTATTTCTTGTTAAACAATACCAGTTTCCTGGCAGCCCTGCAGATCTCTTTGGCTGCAGTAGTGTCTGAATCACACACCTGAAACAAGCATGCAGCTAATCTTGTCAATGTCAAAAACACCTGATTATTATTTATTGCATTTATATCGCTCCAACATAATACGCAGCGCTGCACAATACATTTACATAAGATTACAGACAATGACAACACAATACAGGTAGTACAATGCCGGATCATGCACTGGAGTGGTAGTCCCAGTAATACAAGTTCACATTATTCTGGGTCGGGTGTACAATCTAGTATGATGCTCAAGGGGAGAGGGCCTGCCAAAGGCTTACAGTCTGCTGCATGCTTGTTCAGGGGATATGGCTAAAAGAATTAGAGGTAGAGGATCAGCATGGCTGCCAGGCAACTGGTATTGCTTAACAGAAAATAAATATGGCAGCCTCCATATCACTCTCACTTCAAGTGTAACTGTCGGGCATAAAATCAAAAATCTATTCTTTATTTTTATCTGGTAAACAAGTAATAAGGATGCTGACCAGGCAATCCAAAAGCTAAAATCGCTATTACTTTTCTTGTTAATAAATGATCGTTCCCCAGTTTCCCTGACTCTTATTTGGTACGTTGCCGCACAAAGGAAGTTGCAGGGCATGCTGGGTTGTCCTTTTTTGCTTCTGTGCATTAGGGGGAAATGCGGGGAAATAAAGAAGCAAAAAAAGATAACCCAGCATGCTCTGCAACTTCCTTTGTGCAGCAATGTACCAAATAAGAGTCAGGTAAACTGGGGAATGATCATTTATAAACAAGAAAAGTAATAGCGATTGTAACTTTTGGATTGCCTGATTAGCATCCTTATTACTTGTTTACCAGATAAAAATAAAGAATTGATTTTTTATTTTATGCCCGACAGTTACACTTTAATGCTTTTACCTGGGAGGGGTGGACATCTGGTGGGGCTTGCTTTATTATAAAAGGGGGTCCTAAATGACACTATAAATCCCATGTACAGTATATGGTAGTTATAACCACTAAGGGGATGGGGAAGCAATAGGCCATGTGGGCTGGTATTGTTTAGTGCATGGAACCCCACGCTGGTGGACTCCATATTTTCTGGGGAATACCAGTCTGCATGGGAGACTTGGGATTAATAGCAAGGCACATAGAGGAATGGGGGAGGGCATGCTTTTTTTAAATAATACAACAAAAAAAACGTATTAAAGTGAACCAGAGATGAAGCACCCTCATGTATTTTACCATATATATCAGTGGGGTACATTAGAGAAAACACCTATCCTGCTCTCTGTTTAATTCTGCACTGCACAGCCTGCTTGTTATCAGCCCTGATAAAATCCCAGACTGAGCATTCAGTCTAGCTTTGCTCAGGAATCATTGTAGCCGAGTCTGTCTTCTCTGATGTCTTTCCAAGTCCAAGCCTGCCCCCTTGTGGCTCTGCTCAGGAATCATTATAGCTGAGTCATTATAGCAAAGCCAGTCTGAATTCTCAGTCGGGGATTTTATCAGGGCTGATAAGAAGCAATCTGAACAGTAAATAATGAAACAGAGAGCAGGGTAGGTGTTTTCTCTAATGTTCCCACTGATATATATGGTAAATACATGAGGGTGCTTCGCGTCTAGTTCACTTTAAGGCCTTGATCACATTGCGTTCAGCTGGCGTGTCCATCCGCGGTGGGCTTTTCTTTCTGCGTTTTATTAAAGCGTTTTCCGGCGATTTTCTGTGTCTTCGCTCGTTTTTGTGGGCGTTTTTGTAAGCACTTTTGCGGAGCGCTTCCGTCTTTTCATCCGGAAAAAAATCCAGAAGAAATAAATACAATGTATTTTTTTTTTAAAACACTCACGCAATCGCTTGCCAAAGCGATTTTGTGAGCGTTTTTCTTATACCTTCCATTGAGGCAAACCACCTCAAAAATGGCCCATACACAGCTTCTCTAAGCAGATCGCAAATGAACCGCTCAGATATGAATTTTATCGTAAGAGAACAGAGGCGCCAGCAGGATAAAAGGTAATAAAAGTTTTAAAATTTGCTGGGAGGCAGTGGTGGACTTACCTCCGGAAAGCAGACTCAAAATACTGTCTGAATTAAACAAATTCATTTATTATTGGTATCCCAAAAGATGCAACGCGTTTTGCAGGCACAGCCCGCTTCCTCAGGCAATAAGATAGGAGACAAACAGTAGCTCGTCAGTAGCACGAATAGCACCTCACTCAGATATGAACTCTCTCAGAGAATCATTGCACAATCACTTTCAGGGCGCCCGCGCTTAAATTGTAACATAAACGCCTATAATGTGAACAAGGCCTAAAAGAGTTTTTTTTTTTTACTAAAAATAAATAAATAAATGAAAAAAAGACAAGTATTAAGGTTTTAGGTATGATTTATAAACACTGTTGATGGACGGGGACTTTGTGAATTCCCATACCGCTATCGTGAGCAGGGCCGGTTCAAGTAACACTTGGGCCCTAGGGCAAAATTAGCCTGGGGGCCCCCCAACAGACACCCCCCGACCAAAAAGCGTCATTAGAGGCCCTTTGTTGCAGCCAAATTTCCCTCCTGGGCCCCTGAGCTGGCTGCTGACCCTCCCCCAATCACCTCCCAACTTAACAGACTCTGCAGAGTCCCTGGGGAGCAACAGTTAAGATGGGAGAGGGACACCTTGGGGGACCCTACAGGGGCCCTGGGGCAATTGCCCATTTTTTCCTATGGTAGCTCCGGCCCTGATCGTGAGAGCTGCTTTTTAGCTCTGTAAACGTGTGAATGACAATTTGTGACTTAGACAATATGGTAAAATCAAAGTACTCAAACAACTTCTGGTGGAGAGCCCCTTAACCACTTCACGACCGCCCCCAGCCGATGGGCGGCGGCAAAGTCCGGGCCCAAACGACCGCAATACGCCCATCGGCGGGGGCGGCTGCGGGAGTGGTTATGCGGCGATCGCGTCATTCGTGACGCGATCAGCCGCCGGGGACTGGCTCCGCCCACCGCTCGTAGTAACCCGCCGGCCGTTCGGAAGCGCCGGCGGGTTACTAGCACCCGGATCGCCGCACTTACATTGTATAATAGGCTTTGTAATGTATACAAAGCCTATTATACTGGCTGCCTCCTGCCCTGGTGGTCCCAGTGTCCGAGGGACCACCAGGGCAGGCTGCAGCCACCCTAGTCTGCACCCAAGCACACTGATTTCCCTCCCCCTGCCCCCTGATCGCCCACAGCACCCCTCAGACCCCCCCCTGCCCACCCCCCAGACCACTGTTTGCACCCAGTCACCCCCCTAATCACCCATCAATCACTCCCTGTCACTATCTGTCAACGCTATTTTTTTTTTATCCCCCCCCCTGCCCACTGCCCCCTCCTGATCACCCCCCCACCCCTCAGATTCTCCCCAGACCCCCCCCCAGACCCCTCCCCCCGTGTACTGTATGCATCTATCCCCCCTGATCACCTGTCAATCACCTGTCAATCACCCGTCAATCACCAGTCAATCACCCCCTGTCTCTGCTACCCATCAATCAGCCCCTAACCTGCCCCTTGCGGGCAATCTGATCACCCACCCACACCAATAGATCGCCCGCAGATCCGACATCAGATCACCTCCCAAATCCATTGTTTACATCTATTCTCTCCTCTAAACACCCACTAATTACCCATCAATCACCTATCAATCACCCCCTATCACCACCTGTCACTGTTACCCATCAGATTAGACCCTAATCTACCCCTTGCGGGCACCCAATCACCCGCCCACACGCTCAGATTGCCCTCAGACCCCCCTTTATCAATTCGCCAGTGCAATATTTACATCTGTTATTCCCTGTAATAACCCACTGATCACCTGTCAATCACCTATCAATCACCCCCTGTCACTGCCACCCATCAATCACCCCCTGTCACTGCCACCCATCAATCAGCCCCTAACCTGCCCCTTGCGGGCAATCTGATCACCCACCCACACCAATAGATCGCCCGCAGATCCGACATCAGATCACCTCCCAAGTGCAGTGTTTACATCTCTTCTCTCCTCTAAACACCCACTAATTACCCATCAATCACCCCCTATCACCACCTGTCACGGTTACCCATCAGATTAGACCCTAATCTGCCCCTTGCGGGCACCCAATCACCCGCCCACACCTCAGAACGTCCTCAGACCCCAGCCCTGATCACCTCGCTAGTGCATTGCTTGCATCTATTTCCCCCCTCTAATCACACCTTGAGACACCCATCAATCACCTCCTGTCACCCCCTAGCACACCTACCCATCAGATCAGGCCCTAATTTGCCCCGTGTGGGCTCCTGATCACTCGGCCAAACCCTCAGGTCCCCCTCAGACCCCCTTCCGATCACCTCCCCAGTGCATTGATTGCATCTATTTTCCCCTCTAACCGCCCCCTGAGACACCCATCAATCACCTCCTGTCACCCCCTAGCACTCCTATCCATCAGATCAGGCCCAAAACATCCTGTCATCTAAGAGGCCACCCTGCTTATGACCGGTTCCACAAAATTTGCCCCCTCATAGACCACCTGTCATCAAAATTTGCAGATGCTTATACCCCTGATCAGTCATTTTGAGAAATTTGGTTTCCAGACTACTCACAGTTTTGGGCCCGTAAAATGCCAGGGCAGTATAGGAACCCCACAAGTGACCCCATTTTAGAAAGAAGACACCCCAAGGTATTCTGTTAGGTGTATGATGAGTTCATAGAAGATTTTAATTTTTGTCACAAGTTAGCGGAAATTGATATGTATTGTTTTTTTTTTCACAAAGTGTCATTTTCCGCTAACTTGTGACAAAAAAAAAATCTTCTATGAACTCACCATACTCCTAACAGAATACCTTGGGGTGTTTTCTTTCTAAAATGGGGTCACTTGTGGGGTTCCTATACTGCCCTGGCATTTAAGGGGCCCTAAACCGTGAGCAGTAGTCTAGAATCCAAAGGCCTCAAAATGACCTGTGAATAGGACGTTAGGCCCCTTAGCGCACCTAGGTTGCAAAAAAGTGTCACACATGTGGTATCGCCGTACTCAGAAGAAGTAGTATATTGTGTTTTGGGGTGTATTTTTACACATACCCATGCTGGGTGGGAGAAATCTCTCTGTAAAAGGACAATTGTGTGTAAAAAAAAATCAAACAATTGTCATTTACAGAGATATTTCTCCCACCCAGCATGGGTATGTGTAAAAATACACCCCAAAACACATTATACTACTTCTCCTGAGTACGGCGGTACCACATGTGTGGCACTTTTTTGCACCCTAAGTGCGCTAAGAGGCCCAAAGTCCAATGAGCATCTTTAGGATTTCACAGGTCATTTTGCGACATTTGGTTTCAAGACTACTCCTCACGGTTTAGGGCCCCTAAAATGCCAGGGCAGTATAGGAACCCCACAAATGACCCCATTTTAGAAAGAAGACACCCCAAGGTATTCCGTTAGGAGTATGGTGAGTTCATAGAAGATTTTATTTTTTGTCATAAGTTAGCGGAAAATGACACTTTGTGAAAAAAAAACAATTAAAATCAATTTCCGCTAACTTGTGACAAAAAAAAAAAATCTTCTATGAACTCACCATCCTCCTAACGGAATACCTTGGGGTGTCTTCTTTCTAAAATGGGGTAATTTGTGGGGTTCCTATACTGTCCTGGCATTTTAGGGGCCCTAAACCGTGAGGAGTAGTCTTGAAACGAAATTTCTCAAAATGACCTGTGAAATCCTAAAGGTACTCATTGAACTTTGGGCCCCTTAGCGCAGTTAGGGTGCAAAAAAGTGCCACACATGTGGTATCGCCGTACTCAGGAGAAGTAGTATAATGTGTTTTGGGGTGTATTTTTCCACATACCCATGCTGAGTGGCAGAAATATCTCTATAAATAGACAATTGTGTGTAAAAAAAAAAAAACAATTGTCATTTATGGAGATATTTCTCCCACCCAGCATGGGTATGTGTAAAAATACACCCCAAAACACATTATACTACTTCTCCTGAGTACGGCAATACCACATGTGTGGCACTTTTTTGCAGCCTAACTGCGCTAAGGGGCCAAAAGTCCAATGAGCATCTTTAGGCTTTACAGGGGTGCTTACTGTTAGGCACCCCCCAAAATGCCAGGACAGTGAACACACCCCACAAATGACCCTATTTTGGAAAGTAGACACTTCAAGGTATTCAGAGAGGAGCATAGTGAGTCCGTGGCAGATTTCATTTTTTTTTGTTGCAAGTTAGAAGAAATGGAAACTTTTTTTTTTCTTTTTTTTGTCAGAAAGTGTCATTTTCCGCTAACTTGTGACAAAAAATAAAATCTTCTATGAACTCACCATGCCTCTCACTGAATACTTTGGGATGTCTTCTTTCCAAAATGGGGTCATTTGGGGGGTATTTGTACTATCCTGGAATTTTAGCCCCTCATGAAACCTGACAGGTGCGCAGAAAAGTCAGAGATGCTTGAAAATGGGAAAATTCACTTTTGGCACCATAGTTTGTAAACGCTATAACTTTTACCCAAACCAATAAATATACACTGAATGGGTTTTTTTTTATCAAAAACATGTTTGTCCACATTTTTCGCGCTGCATGTATACAGAAATTTTACTTTATTTGAAAAATGTCAGCACAGAAAGTTAAAAAAATCATTTTTTTGCCAAAATTCATGTCTTTTTTGATGAATATAATAAAAAGTAAAACTCGCAGGAGCAATCAAATAGCAGCAAAAGAAAGCTTTATTAGTGACAAGAAAAGGAGGTAAAATTCATTTAGGTGGTAGGTTGTATGACCGAGCATTAAACCGTGAAAGCTGCAGTGGTCTGAATGGAGAAAAAGGCTCTGGTCCTTAAGGGGCGAAAAGACTGTGGTCCTCAAGTGGTTAAGGCACAACTGAAGCGAGGCTGCCATATTTATTTCCCTTTAAGCAATACTAGTTCCCTGGCTGTCCTGCTGATTCTGATGCCTTTGATACCTTTAGCCATAGACCCGGAACAAGCATGCAGATCAGGTGTTTCTAACATTATTGTCAGACCTGATAAGATTAGCTACTTGTTTCTGGTGTTATTCAGACACTACTACAACCAAAGAGATCAGCAGGGCTGCCAGGAAACATGTATTGTTTAAAAGGAAATAAATATGGCAGCCTCCATATCCCTCTCACTTTAGTTGTCATTTAATATCACACACATCCAGGCTCATCAACTCCAGTTAGAACATTCAAATACATTATATGGGAGGTGCTAAAGGGGGTGTGGCCATCAAAACAGCAAAGTCAGTTAACCCTTTGCACACTCGCATGGTATAAGACGTAGAGTGTTGTACCGTGTTAGCCATCAGTAAAAGCAATACGTTTTGAATCAGGACGATACCAATTATTGGCTAGCTTAGAAGAAAAGCAAATTAGCATGCAAATGCTAATGCGAAAGCTTTCATACATCTTAACCATCCAGGAATCACTTCTATCCCTACAGCTAGTTAAAAGCCAGGGGTTTTAGTTACAAAAGAATGCATTATCTTGCGTAGTCACATAGACTGCGCAGAGGTACCCCAGTATCCATATATGTCCTAACTCTAGCCCTGTAACTTGCATAGTGTTGCCAGATAGTGCATTAATATAATCCCACAAGACCATTGTCAGTCTGCACACAGCTTATGCACTATCTGTCCCAAGACAGGACGTCAGAATATCTGCTTCTAGTCTATAGATAGGTTTGATGCAATAAATGCTTGCATGTCTGCACTATGCATGTTACAGGGCCAGAGTTAGGACACCTAGGAATACTGGAGCACCCCTGCACAGTGTATGTGACTATGCAAGAGAAAGTATTATTTTGTAACCAAGACCCCGTCTTTTATCTTAGCTGTAGGGATAGCAGTGCTGCCTGGATAGTTAATGTGCATGAAAGCATTTGCATCGGAGTGTGCAAAGGGTTAACTGACTTTGATAATTGCTTAAAGGACACCTGAAGTGAGAGGGATATGGTGGCTGCCATATTTATTTCATTTTAAACAATACCAGTTGTTTGGCAGCCCTGCTGATCCCTTAGGCTGCAGTAGTGTCTGAATCACACACCAGAAACAAGCATACAGCTAATCCAGTCCCACTTCAGTCAGAGCACCTGATCTGCTGCATGCTTGTTCAGGGCCTATGGCTAAAAGTATTAGAGGCAGAGGATCAGCAGGACAGCCAAGCAATCTTCACTATTTAAAGAGACTCTGTGCACTGTCTCTGTAATATATCTAATCTTCTTTTCTTTGTCAAGCTTTGTCGACCCAGACAGGAATGCACTGCCTCTGCTGTGATAGGGAGAAGTTATGCCTATCTCCGGGCTCTGTGTGTGTGCTTTGTTTATTAGTCACAGACAGCTCTCTGCTCTTAATTTCAGCTTGTCTGAGGGGGAAGAGAGCTGTCCATGCTGAGAAACTGTGAGAATCCCTTAATGGAGTTCACTATGTAATAAAAAACTTGTAGTATACTGTGACAATATATATATATATATATATATATATATATATATATATATATATATATATATATATATATATATATATATATATATATATATACACATATACACAAACATCACTTCCTGGTTGGCGGCCATGTTTTTTGTTTGTAAACACTGCCTAAAACTGGCGATTAAAAGCCAGGATCACAGCAGGGAGCGGCAGAAATAGCAAAAAGGGATCCAGGAGATTACAGTGACTCGATTGGTATGTTTCGTATAAATATATCGTACAAATTGAACAGTACAGATTCTCTTTAAAAGGAAATAAATGTCAACCTTCATATCCCTCTCGCTTAAAGGGAGTCTGACGCGAGAATAAATCTCGCTTCAGACCTCAGAGTTAGCAGGGGCATGTGTGCCCCTGCTAAAACGCCGCTATCCCGCGGCTTAACGGGGGTCCCTTCACCCCCAAATCCCCTCGGTGCAGCGGGGGAGCGCTTCCTGGTTGAGGCAGGGCTAACCGCCGCAGCCCTGCCCCACGCGCGTCTGTCAGACGCGTATCTCCGCCTCTCCCCCGCCCCTCTCAGTGTTCCTTCACTGAGAGGGGCGGGGGAGAGGCGGCGATGCGCTTCTGATAGACGCGACTGGAGGCAGGGCTGCAGCCGTTAGCCCTGCCTCCAGGAAGAAGAAGATTTACGACCAACTTACGACCAAGTCTTGCGGGGGTGGGTTTGGGGGTGAAGGGACCCCCGTTTAGCCGTGGGATAGCAGCGTTTTAGCAGGGGCACGCATGCCCCTGCTAACTATGAGCTCTGAAGCGAGATTTATTCTCACTTCAGAGTCTCTTTAAGGTGTGCTTTAAATACTTATCAAGGTTAGAATATGAGTGACAGAATATTGGTGGTTGTCACAGCTAGGCAATACACAGAACAATATTCCTGAGCACATCCGACATAACAGCATTACTGTTTGAGGCAGGTTTCACACTGTATATTGGCAGTATCGTTGTGTCGCGGCCGTCGCACCGCATCGCACCACCAAAAAACGGCCTCCAGGGAATGACGAGTTAGTACACAGTGTTCCCTGTCTGGCATTCGGCCAAGCAGGAAGTGACATGCTTGCGGTCACTTCCTTTCTTCGGGTATGCGGAAGTGCACAGAAGCGTATACGCTTCCACGCATGGCAACCACGATGCCAACTTCTTTAAAGAAGCCTGCATCGCCATAGACTAACATGATTTCTGGTCCGACACAGAACGCTGCAGGAGCTGTGCGGTAACGTAGGTATGCGCTAGCGTAAAATCTTCCCCATAGGGTATCATTAGGCTGCGGTAGCAGTATGGCAATTTGCCGCAAAGAACCGTGCCAGTGTGAAAGGGCCCTGAGAGTTTTCTATGACATTATTGTGCATCATCATATTTGGCAAAATACACCAAGACATGAGAAAATAGGCATGCAAACATCGTTATCAAAAATGACGAGAGAAGGACCATACCTTGCCATCCAGTGCCAGCCTGTTGCCCGATCCGTTCAGCTGTTGCCAGCCGCCTCTTGAGGACCTCATACTGCCATGTGTAAGGTAATTGGCCACTTTCTCCTTGGCTCTGCGAGAACCCCTTCTCAGAGTATCAGTCCATGGCCTTGGCATAGGTCTGTCAGGAGACCACATGCCTGGCATTCCTTGAAAGTTCCCTGGATGTTGTGGACCCCAGGGTGGCTTCCGTATGCTACCTCGCATACTGCCTCTCAGGCTGCCCCGAGGACTACCTCGGCCTCTAAAAGTGGGGTGAACTTGCGGCATTACCACAGCATATCGTCCCGCGGGATCTTCAAAGTCACCTTCATAGAATTCTGCTGAATGCTTTGGAGGTCCACCACGACCCATGTAAGGACCTCTTGGAGGAGGATACCGAGGGAATGCATGGTTAGCACCAGCTAAAGTTGGGGATCCTCGAAATTCTAGATGAAACGTGGATCCTGATGGATCTCCTTTGGGTAATTCCTGATTTCCTTGGATTAAAGACTCTGCCATAAAACCACCCAAGGATTTTCCTCCAGGAGGTGGAAATGGTGACCTTGGATGATTCATATTTCCAGCATGAGGCATAGGATTCCGCCGTAAAGTGTGATTAGGAGAAGATCTCCAGTTGTCTTGAGGGTTAATGTTTTGTGGTGGAGGTTTATAAATTCCTCTATCATTCATTGAGGGAGATGGAGACTTTGGTCTCTGCTTACTACCTGCCATCTGACCAAACTTTTTTACAAATGGGTTTGAAGTCGGTTTTTCTGGAGAACGACTGACATTGGGAGGCTCCTCTCTTCGTAATAACTGTTGTGATGGTGGAGGACCTTGAGACATCCCTACAAGGGGCTGACCAAACCTTTTCCAAAAAGGACTGTTTGCTTCAGTAGATGTGCTTGGTGCTTGTGCGTCCATTGACTCTCCTAAGCCATTATGTCGTTCAAAGAGTGGGGATTTTGGTTTTTCAGAGGAAGGGGGCAAAGGGCTCATATTAGCTTCTCTGTTCATAAGATTGCTACCTCCTAGCTTGCCCGTTTTTGGGGAAACTGGACTTGGTGGTGATCGATTTAAGGAACCTTTGTTACTATTAGGTCTGCCCATCACAGGTGACCTTGAGGGTGAGTTTGCCGGTGGCAAATCTGGTGAATCTGCTAAGCCATTATATCTTCCCATGAGTGGTGATCTTGGTTTTTCAGAGTAAGATTGCACAGGCCCTTGATTAAGGCCTCTGTTCATAAAGAGACTACTTCCTTGCATGACCTGTTGCTGAGAAAGTTGATTTGGAGGTGGGCGGTTTAAAGACCCGGTCATACTATTAGGTCTACCCATCAACGGAGATCTTGGTGGACTAGAGAATGGAGGATCTTCTGTGGGTGGCTCTCTAGTTGTGAAGTGGGTACTTCCTTGGTATTGTGGTGATTGATTGAAAGGCTTTTTCATACTGTTCTGTCTTGCCAGCATAGGTGACCTTGGTGGATCTGAGAACTGCTGAGATTGTGAGGGGGTGTCTGTAAACTCTTGGGGTATCATGTGTCTGTTTCCTTGTCTGTTTAAGAGTGGAGAAGGAGTGAATGGTGGAGGCTGCTTTATTGTTCCTCTAGGACTGTTTTGCCTTCCCATCATCGGTGATCTTGAGGGATCAGGAAAAGGACGAGATGGTGGAAATGACTCTCTTGCCATAGTATTTTCATTTTCTGGCCTCTGCAGGTTGCTTGGCACTTGTCTAGGTGGATACAACACAGGAGAACCTCTCATGCTTTCCTGTCTTCTTAGTAATGGTGACTTTGGCTGTTCAGATGGTGAACCGACCGCTTCATACTGATTTCCAGGTTTTGGAGACATCTGATATGGGGGATTAACATTATTTCTATATTGTGAGCGGTTTCCGATTGACCCCTTTGATGATGAAGGTGGATTTGAGGGTTTCATGTCACCGGTGCGCCTAAGATGTTTCAAAAATGGATTCATTACAGGCGCTTCAGCTGCACCTCTTAATGACTCCTCATCACTTCCCGAAATTTGATTGCTATTGGCTTGTTTTCTTGCAGGCAGAGGAGATCCTTGGGGAGCAACTTTGTTTCTCACACCAAAATTGGAGCCTGTAAATGGCTTCCTCACAGGCTGCGGTGTAGATGGTGGCTGGGAATCTCTATGTGCAACGCCCCCAAGTCTCTGGGGCAGAGGACTTGACCGGGGTGAATTTGTTCTGGAATGTGCTTGCATGTCTTCTCTGTTCCCTGGTCCTCGGATTTGCAGAGTGTTAGAACCACCCCTAGATTGAATGGAGGGTTGCGGACTTGGAGGTCTGGGTGGATCATTCCTAAAGCTGTTTCCTCGTCTTAGTGAAGATGCTGGTGATGGAGGTGCCACTCTGGCATTGCTCATTGGTCCTTCAGAATTTGAATTTTGATTCATGGAATTTGAAGCCCAGTGGGTCATTCTTGTGGGCGAAGGAGACCTTGGAAAGTTAGATTTGGTCATTTGAGGTGGGGGTGAAGGATTTCTTTGTCTAAATGAAGAACTAGACTGGAGAGTTCTCGGTTGATTCTGGCCTAGAATAGTGGATCTGTTTAGGCCAAATGCATTCATAGCAGGCTTTGGAGAAACTGGTCTTTGTCTTGTTGAAAGGTTTGGTGATGGAGGCGTAGAGACATCTCTAGCTTGGCTATTAAATCTTGGAACAGCATGAGGCGATGGAGGATAGTTTGTCCTGGATTGTTGAAAAGAGGGGTTTGTTTCACTATTGCTGTTAGAAGTCATAACACCTGAATTCCTTGTGAAATTTGATGGCTCCATACCAGTCAATTTGTGGCCAAATCGTTTATGATATGGTAATGGAGAGGCCCTCTCATTTTCTAGATCTCTTTGCAAGGCTTCAAGTTGTCGTGCATTGGGTTTTCTTTCAGCAGTCAGGGGGTCGTTGACAGGGCTAGGGATCCTAACATGCTTTACAGATGGTTGTGGAAAGGGGGCTTTGGCAAAAGACGTTTCTGCAAACTGATTGTTGAATGATGGAGAAGCAGAGCGTCTTTGCGACTGGCTGCTGTCGGAGTGCTTTAAAATTGGCTTAGGGGAAAGTGTTTTCTTCATAAACTGTCCTAGTGGACTGCCAAATGCCCTTGGTGAATAGTCTTGAGAGTCAGAGTCTTGTTGATGGTCTTGAGGAGTATTTAATCGTTTTCCAACTGGCTTGGTCAAAAGCAGCTTTTGAACACCTCTTGCATGTTGTGGGCCAAACGTCCGTTGGGCTGACTTTTCAAAAAGTGATTTTGCAGCAGGTTGTCTCGAATTTCCTTGATGTTGAGGGGGTAACAATGGTTCATCTTCTCCATCTTCCTCATCTTCATCAAAATCTGTAAATGATATATGAGGAGATGGAGGCAGTTGAACATCTAGTCTCTCTCGGCCAAAAAGCTTCACTTGAGGTCTTGGAAACAGCTTATATTTCCTATTGTGGGACAACATAGCAGCGGTCTCTTCATCAAAATCCTGCTGCCCCTCATACTGATCAGCATATTCCGCCATTGCTTCTGAATCCTCATTTATGTCATCCATAGGTTGGGCATATGGGTTTAAGGGTTCTTCTGCGTAAGGGGAGTCACTGTAGCCACCTTGATGCATAATACCTGAGTCATTGTTATAGTAATCAGTGTCCTCCATTCCAGAGTATGGATCTTGTCCTCTGAAGTAATGGTATGATCCATCCTCATGCTCGCTTTGGTCATATGGATTCATTGGATTCCCAGAAGAGGTGTCCATTTCATTTTCTTCATAGCCGTAAGATGAATAGGCATGCTGAGGCTGGTGAACATCAACCTCATAATCAAAATATCGATTCTGACTCTTAAGCAGAGGACCCTCCTCATCGTAATACTCCATGTTTTCCTGATAGGACGTATAGTCCTCTTCCATAGGATATCCAGAGTAATCATAATACTCTTGTTCTGTTTCATCGTACTGGTCATATTGTCCATTATAGCCATAGTCATCCTCATACCCCTCAAATCCCTCGTTAGAATACCCATAATTATCAAAGCCATATTCTTCCTCTTGGTTGCCGTAATATCCATCGGACTGATCATCAAACCTCCCAGGTCCACGTTCCATGTATCTTTGTGTTGGAAATCTCTGATGTCGGTAGGCTTCAAAGTTTCGAGGATGGCCATACGCATCCTCATGTTGTCCATAGAACCTCTGAGCGCCAGGGAAGCGTCTCAAGTTTTCCCGGTATCTCTCAAGCTCTTCATGTGAAGGTAAAGGCAATTTGTGGGCGCCCATCCTGTTTAGCCAAGCATCCTGTATAGCTCGTTCATTGTGGAAATATTTGGTTTTCTTAGACAGAAACCTTCTGGTCAGCCAGCTGGCCGCTGCTGACACTTTGGTTAGTACTTTTGCTTTTGGTTTGAACTTCAGCTTTGGTTTTTTTTTGCTAAAAAGGCCTCCAAACAGTTTTCCTGTGCTTTTCTTTTCCTGTGCTTCTGGTCCAGGGGCATTGCCACCTAACCTTATAAGCAAAAACCTTGGCTTAGCCTTAGACCCATCGGCTGGCTTTGGCGGTGCTTTTTTTGATGCTCTCCTTAAACCTAGCATGAGCTTGGATGTCTTTTTCAACATGGAGGCCGACTTCTTTTTCTTATCTAATGGGGATGATACAAATTTGTTCCTAAACCCCATGAAGAGTTTTGAGGCTGCTTTGAAGTGCCCTTTTTTAGATCTTTTTGGCCTCAACCCACCAAATTTCATGAACAGTTTAGAGGTTGCCTTCAGACTCCTCTTTTTTTTGGCTGGAGGAGGCAGTTGTTTTTTGGCCAGTCCGGCCATGGCCTTTGTTGCTCCCTTTAACTGGGCTCGTGCTAGCTCCTTCTTCAAACCCTTGCTTGCGGGATCTTCTTTGGGTTCCTCAGGAACCTGGGCTGGACCTCTACCCCTTCCCATACCCTTGTTCATGCCTGCCACCGCTTTTAAGGCGGCCACATTCTTCTCTCTGCCTTTTCTTCCTCTCACTGGTTTAATTTCTTCTTCTTCTTCCTCTTCATTTTTGCTCTCTTCACTTTGTTCTTTTGCAATCTCTGGCTCAGAATCCTCTTCACTTGTTATTTCCTTCTTCCCTTTCTTTGCACCCCCTCCTTTTTTCTTGTCCTCCTTCTCTTTTCCCTTTCCTCCCTTTTTGTCATCCTTCCCTTTGGCCTCGCTCTTTGCCGGGGCAGAGGACTGCTTCCCACCGCCTTTCTTAGCTGGCTTTGTGTCACCTTTTTTGCCCCCCATGGTGGCAGATTTCCAAGCTCATGCTAAAGTTCCTCTGATGGTGATTGCCACAAAGTTATATCCGCAAGGCTTTCGCTCTCTCGGAGTCTGTAGACAGCAGCAGAATGCACCCTCTCCGGCGGAGATCGCACCATGCAATTGGCAAGTCTATCGCTCTGCAGAACTGAAAGCTCATGCTGTTAGGCGATACTCCAACAAGGAATCTAACGGTGACCTGAGTCCAAGCAATGCCTTTTCCTTAATTAAGAAAAATCCCCCGGCTCTCCGAGATGCCATTAGAGCAGTGCAAAAATGCTCATGAATATAAAGTTTGATGTAGAGTAAACATCTTCAGTTACCTTGGAAAGGTTGCCAAGTAATGACCCAACCGTTCATCGTTGCCTACGCCCAGATGCTTCGTCCAACAAGGTGCTTTTTGCCGAAGATGACCAAAGTCCTGATAGCTGTGGCTCCCAGGGGAAACAAATTAATCCGTGCAGTGGAACTCCTCAGGACGAAGGGCAAGCAATAATCCCAAGTGTGGCATCGCAAGTCGTGAAGGACTCTCCGGATGTTGCCATGGGACTGCTGTGGAGCTTCTGCGGCACTCGGTGAAGTCGTGTGCTAAGATATAGTGCTGATTCTCCCGTGGTGTAACACTATCTTGTTGGCTCAGTTTAGTATGAATAATGCAAGTAGTCTGTATCATTCCTACTTTACCACTCTCAGAGGTTTTACAAAGAAAGGACTTAAGTACCAAGGCGCAAGAATTTTATCAAGACAAAAGGACCGTCCGAGGCAAGGGAGGTCTACGTTAACCGTTTGGTTCCTGATCCAGCTCAAATTATTTACCTGTAGAGGGAACTTAGCTTGCTGCCAACAAATCCCATTCAAATTTATTACCAGGATTGGATGCAATTATTATTTAGTATTTCGTATAGACGGACATTTTCCGCAGTGCAATATAGAGCACATAACATAGTGTTGTCACTAACTGCCTTATGGCCCATACTCACGAGGGACTTTTGTCGCCTCAACACGCGGCGCGCGCGTGTTGCGGCGACAGGTCGCCCGTGAGTATGGGCCGTCGCACGCCCGCGCGCCCCCGAACTGTCGCCCGTCGCTATGTCGCCATGCGATTGAAACTTTCAATCGCATGGCGACAGTCGCCGCTGCCCCCCCGCCGCAACTGTCGCTAGTCCGCGTGAGTACGCGGACTAGCGACAGCAACCTCCATTGAGGTTCACAGACCTTCCGGCGGGGGGAGGAGGAACGTCAGCGACAGCTTCCGCCTTGCCGCTGGTCCCTCTTCCACATGTGTACGCGGAGGGACCTGGCGAGAAGCTGTCGCCGGCCTGTCGCCCACACGCTCACGTGTGCTGGCGACAGGCGAGTTTTGCAGCCCGTGAGTACGGGCCTTTAAGAGGAGCTCACAATCGAATCCCACCATAGTCTAATGTCTTACCTTATTATTACGTATTTATATAGCAGAGACATCTCCTGCAGCACTTTACAGAGTACATAGTCATGTCACTGACTGTCCTCAGAGGGGCTCATACTCTAATCCTACCATAGTCATAGTCTAATGTTCTACCATATTATTATTATGTATTTATATAGCACTGACCTCTTCTGCAGCACATTACAGAGTACATAGTCATGTCACTCACTGACTGTACTCAGAGGAGCTCACAATCTAATCCCACCATAGTCATAGTCTAATGTCCTGCCATATTATTATTATTATGTATTTATATAGCACTGACATCTTCTGCAGCACTTTACAGAGTACATAGTCATGTCACTGACTGTCCTCAAAGGAGCTCACACTATAATCCTACCATAGTCATAGTCTAATGTCCTACCATATTTTTATTATGTATTTATACAGCACTGACGTCTTCTGCAGCACTTTAGAGAATGTAGTAATGTCACTGACTTTCCTCAGAGGAGCTCACAATCTAATCCTACCATAGTCATAGTCTAATGTTCTACCATATTATTATTATGTATTTATATAGCACTGACATCTCCTGCAGCACATTACAGAGTACATAGTCATGTCACTGACTGTCCTCAGAGGAGCTCACAATCTAATCCCACCATAGTCATAGTCTAATGTCCTGCCATATTATTATTATTATGTATTTATATAGCACTGACCTCTTCTGCAGCACATTACAGAGTACATAGTCATGTCACTGACTGTCCTCAGAGGAGCTCACAATCTAACCCTACCATAGTCATAGTCAATGTCCTACCATATTATTATGTATTTATACAGCACTGACATCTCCTGCAACGCTGTACAGAGTACATAGTCATGTCACTGACTGTCCTCAGAGAAGCTCACACTCTAATCCTACCATAGCCATAGTGTAATGTCCTACCATATTATTATTATGTATTTATACAGCACTGACATCTCCTGCAGCACATAACAGAGTACATAGTCATGTCACTGACTGTCCTCAGAGGAGCTCACAATCTAATCCTTCCATAGTCATAGTCTAATGTCCTACCATATTATTATGTATTTATATAGCACTGACATCTTCTGCAGCGCTGTACAGAGTACATAGTCATGTCACTGACTGTCCTCAGAGGAGCTCTCACTCTAATCCTACCATAGCCATAGTGTAATGTCCTACCATATTATTATTATGTATTTATATAGCACTGACATCTCCTGCAGCACATTACAGAGTACATAGTCATGTCACTGACTGTCCTCAGAGGAGCTCACACTCTAATCCCACCATAGTCATAGTCTAATGTCCTACCATATTATTATTATGTATTTATATAGCACTGACATCTTCTGCAGCACATTACAGAGTACATAGTCATGTCACTGGCTGTCCTCAGAGGAGCTCACACTCTAATCCTACCATAGTCATAGTCTAATGTCCTACCATATTATTATTATGTATTTATATAGCACTGACATCTTCTGCAGCACATTACAGAGTACATAGTCATGTCACTGACTGTCCTCAGAGGAGCTCACAATCTAATCCCACCATAGTCATAGTCTAATGGTTAGGCAATAGGTAGGGGGAGGGATAAGATTTAAATTACCAATATTTTACAGCAGCACCATCTGGCACTGCAATATGTGTTCCCAGCCCGATACCTGTCCTCGTACGTGTGTACAAGGCCTTAGAATCTCAAACTAGCATTAAATACCAGTACTGGATACAGTTCAGGCTATAGGTATGCTACATGCCGATCCAGCATAAACCCCTCCCCTCCCCCCCGCCCCCCACTATCCCTCCCCTCCCCCGCAGTACTGCTCGTTCACAAGGGGGACAGTACACCAGCCAAAGCTTCACAAATTGTAGATGACTTTTAATTTTTTCTTAACTACCTTCCTTGCAATTTCCCGACACTGATGAGCTGTGAAAGATTAATGACAGCTTTGCATTCAGGTCTCTTTGGAGTCATAAATCTTTCATTAGAGATGTTTCCAAATTTGTCGTTTGTTTTGTGTGCACAGATCAATTTCCCGTCTCAAGGAGAAATACATTGTTGGGGGCCGCAGGTACTGCGCCCGCTCAGGCGAGACGGAGAAGCGTCACTCATGGCTCCGACACAGACCATGCTGGACAAAGGTGTAAGTAAAATGTTCTTCCATGACAGAATCCTCAGAACTTCCTCCCAGCTCATCATCAGACATGGGGCGGCCATTCCTGACTTCCTCCTCCTCAGCTGGTCACATTTGTCTAGAGCAGGGGTAGGGAACCTATATGGCTCGGGGCCAAATGTGGCTCTTTTGATGACTGCATCTGGCTCACAGACAAATCAGTAGGGGGTGATTCACTTAGCTACACTGCTCAATCAGCACAGCTTAGTGTGGCAGCACAAGCAAGATTTTCAAAGTAGGCACATTACTGCTGTAGCATGCAATACTAACTTACTTGTGCTACCCCAAAACGAACGGCTGCTCCATTTGTCCCACTCTGGGCCCTGTCAGGTCCAGTGACTTTGTAGGACGAGATCCCTGCACTTTGATTGGCCCAATAGGCTGTCTGTCACTTAACAGGAAGCCTATTGGGCCAAAGTGCGAGGCTCTCATCCTACAAAGTGAATCAGCCCCCAAGTCAGCTAGCTAATTGTACAAGCTGTTAGTCGGTATTTCTCCTGTCTGGCTCTCGGGGAAATTGTTGATGTTGCTGAAATCCAAGAATATCTGAATACGTGTCTGACACTTCCGCTGCCCGGAAAATCAACTGTATATACATCACCATGGCAACAGGGACATGAGCCTCTGCTGCGCATGCGCACTGTCCCAGTTTGAATCATATTGTATGGCTCTCACAGAAATACATAATATGTGGCGTTTTTGGCTCTCTCAGCCAAAAAGGTTCCTGACCCGTGAGCTAGACTAAGCTGCCTACGATGGAGCTGGCCATATATCAGCTGATGTACACCACACCTCCCAACATTTTGACATAAGACAGAGGAACACTTTAAAACACACCCCAGCCACACCTCTAACCACGCCCCCACCCCTTGCCATGCATATCACAAGGAATTCAGAAGCAGAAGATGCAGATTTATCATTCAAACCACACTGGTCCTTTCTATAATCATTTGTTTTCCTTCATTTTAACTTATAAAAATAAGAAATTATCAATTTAACCACTTCCCCTCCCCTGGGACAAGCAACTATGTCCCTGCAAATTCGATCTTCCCCTTGCATGGATGTTGCTACTGCGTCCCTTCCTGCCCGCGCGCTCCCGCACCTCTTATCGCTGCCGATCGTTAGATGGGAGATGAATGAGTGGCAACGCAGTTCCCATTCATTAATCTCTGTCCCCTTATGAATGGTTGCAGGCATCACAGAGATGCCATGATCATTTGTTTACTTGCGACGTAACATGTTAATTCATTACTTCCTATTTAGCGTACTATAGAGACGCAATAGGAAGTATTGCGCGAGGACATCTTGTGGCCAAATAGTAAAATTACACGTCCACACATTTAATTTAAACAAAGACCCACAAATACTTTTTAAATTAACACATTACCTCCCACACGATCCCATAATTACTCAATATTTTATTTTTGTATTAAAAAAATAAAATTACAATTGAAAAAAAATCAATAAATAGTTACCTTAGGGACTGAACTTTTTTAATATGCATGTCAAGAGGGTATATTACTGTTCATTTTTAAACTATGGGCTAATACAGGCATGGGCAAACTTGGCCCTCCAGCTGTTAAGAAACTACAAGTCCCATAATGCATTGCGGGAGTCTGACAGCCACAGTTATGACTTATGAAGGCAAATGCATTGTGGGACTTGTAGATCCGTAACAGCTGGAGGGACGAGTTTGCCCATGTCTGGTCTAATATATAGTGAAGAATGCAAAACTGAAAAAATGTACCTTTATTTCCAAATAAAATATTGGTGCCATACATAGTACTAGGGAAATGTTTTAAATGTTGCAATAACCGGGACAAATGGACAAATAAAATGTGTGTCTTTTAATTACGGTAGCATGTATTATTTTAAAACTATAATGGGTGAAAACTGAGAAATAATGATTTTTTTCCATTTTTGTCTTATTTTTCCTGTTAAAACGCAGTTAGAATAAAATAATTCTTAGCAAAAAGTACCCCCAAAAGAAAGCATAATTGGTGTCCAAAAAAAAGATATAGACTGTTTCGTTGTGATAGGTAGTAGTAAAGTTATAGGTTAATGAATGGAAGGAGCGCTGACAGGTAAAAATTGCTCTGTTTTTTTAAGGAGAAAAACCCTTGGAGGTGAAGTGGTTAAATGATGGGAATAAAGTTTAGAGTTAAACACATTTTTTTGTAGAAAAATACAAATATTTACACCGATCTGAACATTAGTCCTGAAAGAGAGACACATAAGGAGGAAAGAGGGACAGAAGGATATGGTTCTCAAAGAGAGACTGTCCCTCCAAAAGAGAGACAGTCGGGAACTATGTGTATGGCCAGATGGTCAACCACTAGATAGATCCCTCTCTGATCGAATCTGTCCATACACTGCACAGCGATTTCTAATAGATTTCTGTACGAAATCTATTGGGAATTGTCCTGCTGCCGCCTGTCGGTCCCCCAAGTGTCCCCCCCCCCCATGCTTTAAAGCAAACCTGAACTTATGATATAATGAATTGTATATGTAGTACGGATAATGAATATTACATTAGTAGAGATGTCGCAAACGGTTCGCCGGCGAATGGTTCCAGGCGAACTTTGGGGGTTCGCGTTCGCCTGCACTAGGTGAACTTTTACGGAAGTTCGATTCGCCCCATAATGCACTATGAGGGTCAACTTTGACCCTCTGCATCACAGTCAGCAGGCACATTGTAGCCATTCAGGCTACACTAAGCCCTGGAGCCCCACCCCCCCCACCCCCCTTATATAAGGCAGGCTGCGGCGGCCATTAGCCTCACTCGTGTGCCTGCTAGAGACAGACTAGGGACAGCTGCTGCAGACTTGTTCTTCTAGGGACAGATTAGTTAGGTTCTTGGCTGCTTAGCTTGCTCCTGGCTGATTGTTATTGCTTTTATAGCACCCCTCAATAGCTCTTTTCAGAGCTCATCCTGTACTTTTTTTTTTCTGTGTGTCAAACTGACACTTTTGTTGCATGCACAGCCTTGCTAATTGATAGTGTGTGTGTGCCACTGCCAGCAGCCCAGCACATTCAGTGACTGACAGCCTGTGTGTGTGACAGGGAGCTGCACATTGTACTACCCAGTACTGCATATACCTCAGTACCTGTTGTGTTTACTTAACCCACCTCATCACTGCATATACCTAGCTTTGTGTTGAGTGAACCCATCTCACTGCATCTAACTACCTGTTGTGTTGTGTGAACCCACCTCACTGCATCTAAGTACCTTTGCTGTTCAGTGAACCCAGCTCACTGCATCCAATTACCTGTTGTGTTGAGTGAACCCACCTCACTGCATCTAAATACCTTTACTGTTCAGTGAACCCAGCTCACTGCATCTAACTACCTGTTGTGTTGAGTGAACCCACCTCACTGCATCTAAGTACCTTTACTGTTCAGTGAACCCACCTCACTGCATCTAACTACCTGTTGTGTTGAGTGAACCCACCTCACTGCATCTAAGTACCTTTATTGTTCAGTGAACCCAGCTCACTGCATCTAAGTACCTTTACTGTTCAGTCAACCCAGCTCACTGCATCTAAGTACCTTTACTGTTCAGTGAACCCAGCTCACTGCATCTAACTACCTGTTGTGTTCAGTGAACCCACCTCACTGCATCTTACTACCTGTTGTGTTCAGTGAACCCAGCTCACTGCATCTAAGTACCTTTACTGTTCAGTGAACCCAGCTCACTGCATCTAACTACCTGTTGTGTTCAGTGAACCCACCTCGCTTCATCTAAATATCTTTACTGTTTAGTGAACCCAGCTCACTGCATCTTACTACCTGTTGTGTTCAGTGAACCCAGCTCACTGCATCTTACTACCTGTTGTGTTCAGTGAACCCAGCTCACTTCATCTAAGTACCTTTACTGTTCAGTGAACCCAGCTCACTGCATCTAACTACCTGTTGTGTTGAGTGAACCCACCTCACTGCATCTAAATACCTTTACTGTTCAGTGAACCCAGCTCACTGCATCTAACTACCTGTTGTGTTGAGTGAACCCACCTCACTGCATCTAAGTACCTTTACTGTTCAGTGAACCCACCTCACTGCATCTAACTACCTGTTGTGTTGAGTGAACCCACCTCACTGCATCTAAGTACCTTTATTGTTCAGTGAACCCAGCTCACTGCATCTAAGTACCTTTACTGTTCAGTCAACCCAGCTCACTGCATCTAAGTACCTTTACTGTTCAGTGAACCCAGCTCACTGCATCTAACTACCTGTTGTGTTCAGTGAACCCACCTCACTGCATCTTACTACCTGTTGTGTTCAGTGAACCCAGCTCACTGCATCTAAGTACCTTTACTGTTCAGTGAACCCAGCTCACTGCATCTAACTACCTGTTGTGTTCAGTGAACCCACCTCGCTTCATCTAAATATCTTTACTGTTCAGTGAACCCAGCTCACTGCATCTTACTACCTGTTGTGTTCAGTGAACCCACCTCACTGCATCTAAATACCTTTACTGTTCAGTGAACCCAGCTCACTGCATCTTACTACCTGTTGTGTTCAGTGAACCCAGCTCACTGCATCTAAGTACCTTTACTGTTTAGTGAACCCAGCTCACTGCATCTTACTACCTGTTGTGTTCAGTGAACCCAGCTCACTGCATCTTACTACCTGTTGTGTTCAGTGAACCCAGCTCACTTCATCTAAGTACCTTTACTGTTCAGTGAACCCAGCTCACTGCATCTAACTACCTGTTGTGTTGAGTGAACCCACCTCACTGCATCTAAATACCTTTACTGTTCAGTGAACCCAGCTCACTGCATCTAACTACCTGTTGTGTTGAGTGAACCCACCTCACTGCATCTAAGTACCTTTACTGTTCAGTGAACCCACCTCACTGCATCTAACTACCTGTTGTGTTGAGTGAACCCACCTCACTGCATCTAAGTACCTTTATTGTTCAGTGAACCCAGCTCACTGCATCTAAGTACCTTTACTGTTCAGTCAACCCAGCTCACTGCATCTAAGTACCTTTACTGTTCAGTGAACCCAGCTCACTGCATCTAACTACCTGTTGTGTTCAGTGAACCCACCTCACTGCATCTTACTACCTGTTGTGTTCAGTGAACCCAGCTCACTGCATCTAAGTACCTTTACTGTTCAGTGAACCCAGCTCACTGCATCTAACTACCTGTTGTGTTCAGTGAACCCACCTCACTTCATCTAAATATCTTTACTGTTCAGTGAACCCAGCTCACTGCATCTTACTACCTGTTGTGTTCAGTGAACCCACCTCACTGCATCTAAATACCTTTACTGTTCAGTGAACCCAGCTCACTGCATCTTACTACCTGTTGTGTTCAGTGAACCCAGCTCACTGCATCTAAGTACCTTTACTGTTTAGTGAACCCAGCTCACTGCATCTTACTACCTGTTGTGTTCAGTGAACCCAGCTCACTGCATCTTACTACCTGTTGTGTTCAGTGAACCCAGCTCACTTCATCTAAGTACCTTTACTGTTCAGTGAACCCAGCTCACTGCATCTTACTACCTGTTGTGTTCAGTGAACCCAGCTCACTGCATCTAACTACTTTTACTGTTCAGTGAACCCAGCTCACTGCATCTAACTACCTGTTGTGTCGAGTGAACCTACCTCACTGCATCTTACTACCGGTTGTGTTCAGTGAACCCAGCTCACTGCATCTAAGTACCTTTACTGTTCAGTGAACCCAGCTCACTGCATCTTACTACCTGTTGTGTTCAGTGAACCCAACTCACTGCATCTAAGTACCTTTACTATTCAGTGAACCCACCTCACTGCATCTAACTACCTGTTGTGTTGAGTGAACCCACCTCACTGCATCTAAGTACCTTTACTGTTCAGTGAACCCACCTCACTGCATCTTACTACCTGTTGTGTTGTGTGAACCCAACTCACTGCATATACTTAGCATCCCCCCGAGATGGACAAAATGGACAAACCAGGTAGAGGAAGAGGTAGAGGCAGACCCAGAGGAAGGCTACCAGGCACCGGCAGGTCTGTGCGAGGTGGTGTTGCTGTGATTTCGTGCGGACCTGGCCCAAAATACAGTGCTCAGAAGAAGGCACGTGCCATCACTTCCCAAGATCAGGACGTGCTTGACTATTTAACACAGAACACCTCATCTCCCGCAGCCACCAGCGCTACAACAAGCACCACATCAGCTGCTTTTGACACTTCGCAGGAGTTATTTGGTGGTGGTGGTGAAATCACTGATTCACAGCCACTACTGCAACAACAAGAAGAAGGCTCAGGTACACCACCTCATACGTCTGAGTTAGGTGGCGATAGTATGGACGTAACGTGTGAGGAGGGGGATGATGAACCACCTGGAGTTGGTGCAGTTGAGGAGGTGTCTGAGGAAAGCGCAGCTGGCCAGGAGGATTATGATGATGATTATACGGATACCACATATGTTCCCGGTAGAGGAGATGACCAGGGGGACAGTTCAGAGGAGGAGTCAGAGAGGAGTAGGAGGAGACGACTCCATGATAGAAGCAGAGGGAGCTCGTCCTTAGAAACAGCTGGGGGCAGTGTCCGGCGCCATGTATCGCCAGCTATGGCCAGCTAGCCAACATGCCCTTCAACGTCAGCTGCTGATGCCACCGTAGCGCCATCACCCCAGGGGGGCTCAGCGGTTTGGAATTTTTTTCACGTGTGTGTCTCAGGTCGGAGCAAAGCCATCTGTTGTCTCTGCCAGCAAAAATTGAGCCGTGGAAAGGCCAACTCTCACGTAGGGACAAGTGCCTTACGAAGGCACCTGGAGAGAAGGCACAAACAAACAGCTATGGCAAGAACACCTGAGGAAAAGCAGCACCCCTCAAAAGACAAGCCACCCTCCTTCTCCTCTTCCTCCTTCAGGTGCATCGTCTTCATCCACTTTCTCCCTTGCACCTTCACAGCCACCCTCCTCCACACCGCCTCTTCCCTTCAGCGGTTCCTTCTCCTCTGCCCACAGCAGTACCCAGCTGTCCGTGAAGGAAGTATTTGAGCGTAAGAATAAAATGTTGGCCAGTCACCCTCTTGCCCGGCGTCTGACAGCTGGCGTGGCGGAACTATTAGCTCGCCAGCTATTAATTTACCATACAAGCTGGTGGAGTCGGAGGCTTTCCGTAAGTTTGTGGCCATTGGTACACCGCAGTTGAAGATACCAGGTCGCAATTATTTTTCACAAAAGGCCATACCCAAACTGTACCGTGCAGTTGAGAGGCAAGTGGTGTCATCTCTGGCACACAGCGTTGGGTCAAGGGTCCACCTGACCACGGATGCCTGGTCTGCCAAGCACGGGCAGGGCCACTACATTACATACACAGCCCATTGGGTCAACCGGGTGACGATGGCAGCAAGCAGGGAGTACGTGGCTGTGCAGCGGACCGACTTGTCACACCTAGACGGCTTGCAGGCAGGCCTCCAGCCACCTCCTCTCCACCTGCTACCACCGCTTCGCTGTTGTCATCCTCCTCCTCCTCCTTGGCTGGTGCCGCGATCTCCTCTCCAGCTACACAGCCCCAGCACCCCAGGGCCTATGCTGCATGCCAGGTACGACGGTGTCACGCAGTGTTAGACATGTTTTGCCTGAAAGCGGAGAGTCACACTGGAGCAGCTCTCCTGGCTGCTCTTAACAAACAGGTGGAACAATGGCTGACCCCGCACAAGCTTGAGATCGGCAATGTGGTGTGTGACAACGGCAGCAATCTCATTGCTGCGTTGAATTTGGGAAAGGTGACACACATATCCTGCATGGCACATGTGCTAAATCTGGTCGTGCAAAGATTTGTGTCCAAGTACCCAGGCTTAGAGGACGTCCTGAAGCAGGCCAGGAAGTTGTGTGGGCATTTCAGGCGCTCTTACAAGGCCATGGCACGCTTTGCGGACATTCAGCGTAGAAACAACTTGCCGGTGAGACGCCTGATTTGCGATAGCCCGACTCGCTGGAATTCCACCCTGCTGATGTTCTCTCGCCTGCTAGACCAGGAGAAAGCCGTCACCCACTACCTGTATCATTACAGTACAAGGACACAATCTGGGAGGATAGGGATGTTGTGGCCCAACAACTGGACACTGATGCGAAATGCATGCAGGGTCATGGAGCCCTTTGAGGAGGTGACCAAACTGGTGAGTCGCGCTGAGGGCACCATCAGCGACTTGATCCCCTACGCCTACTTCCTGGAGCGTGCCATGCGTAGAGTGGTGGATACAGCTGTGGAGGAGCGTGAACGAGAAGAGTTACGGCAGCAGGAGTCGTGGGAGCGATTTACATCTGAACCCGATGTTTCCACAACACCTGCGGCAGCACAGAGGGGGGGAGAAGGAGGAGAAGGAAGAAGATGAGTCGTGTGGGGAAGGAGAGGAGTCAGACTCTGATGATGGTGATGATGAGGAAGGTGTTTCTGTGGAGGAGGAAGAGGCGGCGGAAGAAGAACCGCGGCAGCCGTCACAGGGGGCTTCTGCTGCTCCACGTTCCCGTGGTATTGTTCGTGGCTGGGGGGAGGAAGAGGAGTTGCGTCCCGTCACTGAGGAAGAGCAAGAGGAGATGGAGAGTACGTCTGCATCCAGCTTTGTGCAGATGGCCTCTTTCAGGTTGTCCAGCCTGTTGAGGGACCCCCGTATCAAAAAACTCAAGGTGAATGACCTGTACTGGGTGGCCACGCTACTAGACCCTCAGTACAGGCACAAAGTGGCAGACCTGTTACCAACTCAACACAAGGCGGAAAGGATGCAGCACTTGCAGAACAAGCTGTCGATGATGCTTTACAATGCGTTTAAGGGTGATGTGGCTGCACAACGCAATCAAGGTACCCAGGGCCGGATTTGTACTTACCAGTGCCCTAGGCCTGCTGTCACCAAGCGCCCCCCAACCCCCCCGCCACCACCACCACCACCACCAAAAAACATTCTGTCCAACTATCTGACTAGCGATCACTGGTTTGAATGGGCTCATTTCAGTTGTGCTGCTGTGCCCCTCATTGAACAAAGAATCAGTGGATGCTCTGTCCTCTCACGATGGAAATTTGCGCTCCTGCTCGAATGTGCACAGCAGCCGATAGTGTTCTGGGAATGCATACTTGAGAAATTACGCTGATGTATGATCGGTACTCGTCAAGAATGCATAACACTGTACCGGCCTTGGTTGCTGTGCACATCTGGGCAGGAGCAGGAAATTACAGGGAGAGCAAGTGGCCAGAGCATGCGCTGCTTCTTTGTCCTCTGTGCGGCTGACTGCAGTTGGAGCCACAAACAGGTGGCAGGGCAGAGCAATGGAGAAAAGCCCAAACAAAACAGAGAACAGGTAAGTAGCAAACATCCTGTCAAGACCCACTTTGGATGTTTGGTTGTAATTAGTGTGGACCTGAACTCAGAACTTCCTCTCTGCTCTAAAAGATACTCAACAACATAACCTTTAAAGAAAAAACATTTCTTTGTTACAGCTGATACAAATCCTGCAATAAATAGACAGTGTGTCTAATTCCTACTTTCATGGAAGCAAGTATATTAACATCTTGTGCTTTAAAATAAGCTTATATGCTGTGGCAGTCAGGTGACACAGGGAAAATATCAAATTTGTGATTAGACACAGATGTGGAAGAATTCGAAAGGCTCTCTAAATACGTACATGGTGCATTTCTCTGCATGGTTTCCTTCTGTCCTGTGCAAGAGTTCAGCTCCACTTTAAAGCATCTGAATGACATTTATTTATATTTGCCGAAAAATCTACGTATCTCTTTTGAATGCTGAATGTACATATGGTGGTGTGCTCTAACATATAGACAGTATACAGGAACAAAGTCTGAAGAAGGCTTATTAGCAGAAAGATTACTCTTTTTCTTTTAAGTCAATAAATGGTATCATCCTGATTCAAAACTCTCTGCTTTTGCTGATGGCTAAGATGGTACAATGCTTTACTGCTACAGGAAAGCAGAAGGATGCCAAACCAAACACACTAGCATAGAGGTAGTAACAGCTCAGGTGACAGTGACAGTGTAGCAATGAAAGGGAAGCATACAGCATTTTTATTCCAGGCTGCAGCAGTTCTCATAGATGGTCGGAGATGAAGGACAGAAAATGAGTCAGGAAAGAGTTAACTTGAGCAGAGACCAGATCACTGGCTAGGAAGAAAAAAAAGCAATAAATTAGGCCTAGATAAGAAAGTGTAATTTACAACTGCTGGGGTCAGACAGTGTCACAGCTCTAAAAGAGAAGGCGAAGAAACTAGCAGAAATGTTTGTGAATGCCTGCAATAGAACTCAGCGGAACTTAGTTTTATCCTCTTTGTAATGTAAATCCCTGGTATTTCTCACATCCACTTGTACTGTATGTCGATCCATATAAATAATTGGATCATCAGGTGACAGTTATGATTGATCCTGATTGTTATAACACATCAGAAAGTGAGAGGTGCAGGGATTGGGGAACTCTGGAATTCCTCTATTAGTGCAGAGCAGGGCGCTGGATGGCTGCGCTGCGGGAACAGAGGAGATGATTTACTTTGACATATGACTTCTTCTCTCTCCAAGTCATGCCGCCCTTCTGATCTTATCTGATTTTATCGCCCTAGGCCGTGGCCTCTGTGGCCTTTGCAGAAATCCGGGCCTGAAGGTACCACTGGCAGTAACCCTCGTCCTCCCAAGTCCACGCAGGCAAGGACAGGACGCTCCAGCGATCTCAGAGTGATGTCGGACATGCAGACGTTCTTTAGTCCAACTCCTCGCCATACTCCTTCCGTATCCACCCTCCATCAACGCCTGGACCGGCAGGTGGCCGACTACCTGGCCTTGAGTGTGGATGTAGACACTGCGAAAAGCGACGATGAACCCTTAGACTACTGGTTGCGCAGGCTTGACCTGTGGCCAGAGCTGTCCCAATTTGCCATCCAACTTCTCTCCTGCCCTGCCGCAAGCGTCCTGTCAGAAAGGACCTTCAGTGCAGCTGGAGGCATTGTCACTGAGAAGAGAAGTCGCCTAAGTCACGACAGTGTTCAGTACCTGACCTTTATCAAAATGAATGAGGAATGGATAACGGAGGGCTACTGCACGACCGAAGACTAAGTCAGTCCCCACACACAGCATCTCTGCCTGCAGGCCGCTTGCCTTCTCTGCCACCACCAACAGGGTCCAGGACTCTAGGCGGATTCCTGAATTTTTAAGGCCGCTGTTAGCAGCGGCCACTACACTAATTTTTCTGGTGCGTGTACATGCCTGCCTAATTTTTCTGGCTGCACTGCGGGCAGCTGCAACAACAAAACAAAAGGCATGTACATGTGCCCATCCCCCTTCGTGATCATTACCTTGCTGCGGAGAAGGGGCTTGCGTATCACAATGAAGCAATGACCGCCGGCTATTTGAGTGTTGGGTGGGGGTGGCACACAAAAGATAATAAGGCCGTTGCTTAACCAGCTGAGCGGTCTGGACGAGCTCAGCTCGTCCAACACCGCCAGCGGCTGCCGCTCAGGCCCTGCTGGGCCGATTTTAATGAAATAAAAAGCAGCACACGCAGCCGGCACTTTGCCAGCCGCGTGTGCTGCCTGATCGCCGCCGCTCTGCGGCGATTCGCCGCGAGCAGCGGCGAAAGAGGGTCCCCCCAGTCGCCTGAGCCCAGCGTAGTCGGAACAAAAAGTTCCGGCCAGCGCTAAGGGCTGGATCGGAGGCGGCTGACGTCAGGACGTCGGCTGACGTCGATGACGTCACTCCGCTCGTCGCTATGGCGACGATATAAGCAAAACAAGGAAGGCCGCTCATTGCGGCCTTCCTTGTTTATTCTGGGCGCCGGAGGCGATCGGAAGATCGCCTCCGGAGCGCCCTCTAGTGGGCTTTCATGCAGCCAACTTTCAGTTGGCTGCATGAAATAGTTTTTTTTTTATTTAAAAAAAACCCTCCCGCAGCCACCCTGGCGATTTAATCAGAACGCCAGGGTGGTTAATTGTGGTCAGACCAAATTTGATCAGCTGCACAGTCACTGTTGTTCTATCATTGAGCCACCACAGCCCGGCGACCATATGGGCTTGAAAAACGCCACGGCCTACACTCTGGCCACGGTGTGCACCAGTCCAGCACGGCCGTCACCACGCAAACAGCTGTTTGCGGTGCGTTACACGGTGAGTTTGGTGTGTCAGTGTGAAGCAGTACTCTAATTACACTCCCTGATTGATGTATACACATGCAAGATGTTTGAAAGCACGTTATGCCTGCAATTTAGCATTCAGGGCTCGTTTCCACTATAGCGAATCCGCATGCGGGCACTGCATGCAGATTCGCATAGTCAATGTAAGTGGATGGGGCTGTTTCCACTTGTGCGGCTGCGGGAGCGTTTTTCGGTGCGGCAGAAATCTGCACGGCAGAGCCGTCAGATGTCGCGTGCGGGAGGAATGCGGGCGAATCGCCGCTAATGCATTTAATAGGGAAATCGCATGCGGCTTTGTCATGCGGATTTCCCCGCGATTTCGCGTCCAATTTCGCATGGTTTGCTATGGAGCTTTACTCAGGCAGTGACATGGTTAAATTCGCCTGGCTCCTTGCCATGCGAAATTGCATGCGAAATCGCGGCTAAATCCGCATGCGGAAACGCAGCCGCATGCGATTTCTTCTGCGGTGGAATCCAGGCGATTCCGCACCGCAACAGTGGAAACGAGCCCTCAATGTGATTTCTGCCCTTAAAACGCTGCTTTGCGTCAAATCCAGATTTTTCCCCGGGACTTTTGGCATGTATCCCACTCCGCCATGCCCCCCTCCAGGTGTTAGACCCCTTGAAACACCTTTTCCATCACTTTTGTGGCCAGCATAATTTTTTCTATTTTTCAAAGTTCGCCTCCCCATTGAAGTCTATTGCGGTTCGCGAACTTTTCCGCGAACCGAACCTTCTTCGAAAATCGGAGGTTCGCGACATCTCTACACATTAGTAGCAAAGTAAAGAGTCCCATATTATTTCCAGTACAGGAAGAGTTAAGAAACTTCAGGTGTTATCCATGCAGAAGAGCTTGTCTGAGGTCTCTGACCCTCTAGGTCAAATACAGTCCTGTATTCTGAAGCTTTTAAAGAGCAGAGAAACAGCTTGAGATAAGGTTTCACTGCAGGAAAGTTCAAAGAGTAATTATCTCTGCTCTGTTTTATAACTTAAAAGTGTGGTTTTAAAACTGCAACTGCGACGGAATGATGCAATGTTATAAAAAAACGATATAACTGGGGAAAAAAAGAGACTCTTTTCTTTTCTACTAATGTTCTATTCCTTATCTGTACTACACATACAATTCATTACATCATAACGTTTTTTTCACTTCAGATTTTCTTTACAGTGTCACCTTCCTGCTGGCGGGACTCCCGACCTCCTTCGGTGTCCACCATCACCGCGAGTGCCGGCACCATGTGACCCAACACCTGTAGTAACATCACACATGGTAACCACCCGCCAGTGCCACATGGTACGGTGACGACAGACATCGGAGGAGGCCAGAAATCGTGCTGGTAGAAAGGTGACAGAGTATGGGCATGGGGGGACTGGGGAATCACGTTTTACACGTGGGGGGGCTGGGATCTGTCAGTAACCGCAATATCAAACGCCATTTTTGCCGCACAGCCCCGATCGAGCCTTTATAAACCAAACTTTTTCCGTCAATCCTGATCGATCCATTCGCAGGGCCGGATTTGTACTTTTTTCCGCCCAAGGCCCACTATCACCATCTGCCCCCTGATAACAGTATCTGAAACTCCCCCCCCCCCCCCCCCCACACACACACACACACAGCAGGGATTAGATTGTAGGCTCCTCTGAAGACAATTAGTGAAGTGATGGCAGGGATTACATTATGAGATCCTCTGAGGACAATTAGTAACATGATGGTAGGGACTAGATTGTAAGCTCCTTGGCGAGTGGCACATTCAGTGATTGACAAGCAGCTCAGAGATCACTGTAGTGCCTGTTCGCTGCCCCTTCATCCCTCGAGTGCCAGATCTGGCTGTTGGTAGCCGCCCACGGCTATGTGCAAACTCTGTGTAGCAGGATGAATGTTTAGCAGGCTAAGTGCTACTGCCACCCTGCTGCCCACAGCCCGCCCCTTGCATTCCTGGTGCCCTAGGCCATGACGTATGTGGCCTTGCCTGAAATCCAGCCATGTCCATTCGACTGACTTCAGCCAGAAATTGACGGAAAGATTGATTGGGCAGCCATCCTGTGACTCTGATTTTCTTCAGGTTCAATAAAATGATCGAATTGGAAGGTCGATCGGACGGCAATATCGAGTGATGTATGAGCAACCTGCGTCTCCATCTGGAATAAATGGCAGAGCTGCAGTGAATGTCGCTCTGTGGCCCTTATTCACAAATACTCCGAAGTTTTCTCCTTACTAATAAGTAGTGATGCTCAAATCCGGATCAGGGAGACACCCGGATAGTTGCTATCCGGATATCTCCCAGTAAACCTGTGCGGGATGGTCAAGCTTACCTGTCTGACTTCTTCTTCGCCTGTCCCTCGGCTCCTCCCACGATGCGGTCCACACGCATCACGTGACTACAAACACTTCCTCCTTCAACCCGGAAGGAGGAAGTGTTTGTAGTCACGTGACCGCTGCTTGGACCGCATCGTGGGAGGAGCCGAGGGACAGGCGAAGAAGAAGTCAGACAGGTAAGCTTGACCATCCCGTACAGGTTTACTGGGAGATATCCGTATAGCAACTATCCGGGTGTCTCCCTGATCCGGATTTGAGCAGCCCTACTAATAAGAAATTATCACCTAGGAGAAAAATGAATTGTCATTATCTAGGATGATGGCCTAACCCTGCCTGATGCTTTTCCGAGCGCTTTGTCATTGATTAGCTGTATTAAAAATCGCTACCATTCACTTTCATTAAAATTGCGGGAAAAATCGATGCGTTTTTTGCGTATGCAATCGCCGCGATTTTTAAGCGATTTTAATGAAAGTGAATGGGAGCGATTTTTTAAAAAAGCGCTAATCAATCACAAAGCGCTCAGAAAACCGCTTCTAGTGTGAACGGTCCCCCTTGTTCACATTGCGTTCGATTTGTGTGGCCATCCGCGTATGAAATCTTTTGACGCAATTTTTCTATCCGATTCCCAGCGACTACCTGCACGCTGTTTTTTTGTGAATTGCTTTTGTAAGCGGTTTTGCCGAACGATTGTGTTTTTTCACTTCCTGACGTCAGTCAGGAAGTGAACTCTTTGATCTGGAAAAGAATAAATACAATGTATTTATTCTTAAAAACGCGAACGCAATCGCTGCGCAAAGTGATTTTGTGAGCATTTGCGTTTTTCCTATACCTTCCATCGAGGCAAAATCTCTGGCGTTTCGCGGTTTTAGGTGTGAATGGTACCTAACTGAATATTTTATACATTGGAGTTTGGTTTTCTCCCTGATAGTCCCGCTTCTGAGTATAGAAGAATCTACACACTAGGAATGGTCAAAGGAATGCAAATCATTGCGAGCTGATGCAGGATTATGCATAGGTTCATTTTCAAACTGCATACATTTGCATTAATAATGTGCATAATGCTGCATCAGCTAGAAATGATTTGCATCTCACTGACTATCCCTACTAGACGTTCCATCAACTCACAAGTAGATTTGTTATTCTTTCCTTCCGGCTGTATTTTCATTAGTAAGTAACTTTACTTTCCATTTAATAACAAAAGCAGTGTATACAATCATCGCTTTGTTAAGTCATTCAGACACCTGGCTGGAGTGACAGCTTTTTGAAAGTAACTGATATAACCCATGGGGGTTGCATGTTCTCCCAGTGTTTGTACGGGTTTCCTTTGGGTGCTATTTTTCCTTGTATAGCCTAAAAACGTAGTTACTTGGTTGGCCCCCCAAAACTGGCCATAGACTATGATCAGGGCCGCAAAAATCTATTAACCCTTCGCACACTCACATGCAAATGTTCAAACAATTGCATTCACAGATTCACTCATCCAGGCACAACTGTTATCCCTACAGCTAAATTAAAAGCCGGGGTTTTAGTTCACAGAAGAATGCATTCTTATGCTTAATCACCTATACTGCGCAGAAGTACCCAGGTAAACATAGGTGTCCTAACTCTGGCCCTGTAACATGCATAGTGCAGACATGCAAACACATTCATTGCATCAAACCTATCAATGGATTAGGAGCACACATCCTAACTTCCTCTCCTGGGAAAGACAGTGCATCTTACCAATCGCACAAGGGAGCTAATGTTATGTGTCCATGTGCACCATGCGCATACACCAGCATAAGCTGTCTGCATGCTGACAAACATACAGGGGAAGGGGGGAGTGCACCGAATTGGACCCTAGCCACAGGGGTCAATGATAAGAATAAATATACATATATCCAGGCACATCGCCTCTAGTTAGGACATTCAATAAATTATTAGGGAAAGGGAGGTGCTGAAGGGGGTGTGGCTAGAAAACAGCAAAAATCTATTAACCCTTCGCACACTCACATGCAAATGTTCAAACAATTGCATTCACAGATTCACTTTACCTGGGTACTTCTGCGCAGTATAGGTGATTAAGCATAAGAATGCATTCTTCTGTGAACTAAAACCCTGGCTTTTAATTTAGCTGTAGGGATAACAGTTGTGCCTGGATGAGTGAATCTGTGAATGCAATTGTTTGAACATTTGCATGTGAGTGTGCGAAGGGTTAATAGATTTTTGCTGTTTTCTAGCCACACCCCCTTCAGCACCTCCCTTTCCCTAATAATTTATTTGATGTCCTAACTAGAGGCGATGTGCCTGGATATATGTATGTTTATTCTTATCATTGACCCCTGTGGCTAGGGTCCAATTCGGTGCACTCCCCCTTCCCCTGTATGTTTGTCAGCATGCAGACAGCTTATGCTGGTGTATGCGCATGGTGCACATGGACACGTAACATTAGCTCCCTTGTGCGATTGGTAAGATGCACTGTCTTTCCCAGGAGAGGAAGTTAGGATGTGTGCTCCTAATCCATTGATAGGTTTGCTGCAATGAATGTGTTTGCATGTCTGCACTATGCATGTTACAGGGCCAGAGTTAGGACACCTATGTTTACCTGGGTACTTCTACGCAGTATAGGTGACTAAGCATAAGAATGCATTCTTCTGTGAACTAAAACCCTGGCTTTTAATTTAGCTGTAGGGATAACAGTTGTGCCTGGATGAGCAAATCTGTGAATGCATTTGTTTGAACATTTGCATGTGAGTGTGCGAAGGGTTAATTGATTTTTGCTGTTTCTAGCCACACCCCCTTCAGCACCTCCCTTTCCCTAATAATTTATTTAATGTTCTAACTAGAGGCGATGTGCCTGGATATATGTATGTTTATTCTTATCATTGACCCCTGTGGCTAGGGTCCAATTCGGTGCACTCCCCCCTTCCCCTGTATGTTTGTCAGCATGCAGACAGCTTATGCTGGTGTATGCGCATGGTGCACATGGACACATAACATTAGCTCCCTTGTGCGATTGGTAAGATGCACTGTCTTTCCCAGGAGAGAAAGTTAGGATGTGTGCTCCTAATCCATTGATAGGTTTGATGCAATGAATGTGTTTGCATGTCTGCACTATGCATGTTACAGGGCCAGAGTTAGGACACCTATGTTTACCTGGGTACTTCTGCGCAGTATAGGTGATTAAGCATAAGAATGCATTCTTCTGTGAACTAAAACCCTGGCTTTTAATTTAGCTGTAGGGATAACAGTTGTGCCTGGATGAGTGAATCTGTGAATGCAATTGTTTGAACATTTGCATGTGAGTGTGCGAAGGGTTAATAGATTTTTGCTGTTTTCTAGCCACACCCCCTTCAGCACCTCCCTTTCCCTAATAATTTATTTAATGTCCTAACTAGAGGCGATGTGCCTGGATATATGTATGTTTATTATGATCAGGGCCGGGTCAAGCTTCTCTAGTACTAGAGGAAAAGATTCCAAAGTGTTACCCCACTGACATGTGCCCCCAGTATTAAGTAGCCCCCTCCCCAGTACCAGGGCCGGGCCGAGGCATAGGCTGGAGAGGCTCTAGCCTCAGGGCGCAGAGTAGGAGGGGGCACACAATTCATTCAGCTGTCATTCCTAATTGTGTTTGAAGCAGAAATAAATAAGAAAAGGGGATACATAGCAGTGACTGCAAGCCAGATAACTAGATATTAAGGTGTTGGGGAGGTTGTGGGCCCTGTGGCCCTCTTAGTCTAATAGCAATGAGTGTGTGACAGCTGGAGTGGGAGGGATGGAGGGGCGCACTTTGGTGTCTCAGCCTTGGGTGCTGGAGGACCTTGTCCCACCTCTGCCCAGTACAGGTAGCCAGACATGCCCCAGTATTAGGCAGCCCCCCTCCCCAGTACAGACAGCCAGATGTGCCCCCAGTATTAGGCAGCCCCTCCTCAGTATAGATAGCCAGATGTGCCCGCAGTATTAGGTAGCCCCTCCCCGGTATAGCCAGATGTGCCCCCAGTATTAAGTAGCCACCTCCCCAGTACAGACAGGCAGATGTGCCCCCAGTATTAGGTAGCCCCTCCCCGGTATAGCCAGATGTGCCCCCCAGTATTAGGCAGCCCCCTCCCCAGTATAGATAGCCAGATGTGCCCCCAGTATTAGGCAGCCACTGCCCCAGTATAGCTAGCCAGATGTGCCCCCAGTATTAGGCAGCCCCCTCCCCAGTATAGATAGCCATATGTGCCCCCAGTATTAGGCAGCCCCCTCCCCAGTAGAGATAGCCAGATGTGCCCCCAGTATTAGGCAGCCCCCTCCCCAGTATAGATAGCCAGATGTATCCCCAGTATTAGGCAGCCCCCTCCCCAGTATAGCCAGATGAGCCCCCAGTATTAGGCAGCCCCTCCCCAGTACAGACAGCCAGATGTGCCCCCAGTATTAGGCAGCCCCCTCCCCAGTATAGGTAGCCATATGTGCCCCCAGTATTAGGCAGCCCCCTCCCCAGTATAGGTAGCCATATGTGCCCCCCAGTATTAGGCAGCCCCCTCCTCAGTATAGCCAGATGTGCCCCCAGTATTAGGCAGCCCCCTCCCCAGTATAGATAGCCAGATGTGCCCCCAGTATTAGGCAGCCCCCTCCCCAGTATAGCCAGATGAGCCCCCAGTATTAGGCAGCCCCTCCCCAGTACAGACAGCCAGATGTGCCCCCAGTATTTGGTAGCCCCTCCCCAGTAGAGATAGCCAGATGTGCCCCCAGTATTAGGCAGCCCCCTTCCCAGTATAGCCAGATGTGCCCCCAGTATTAGGCAGCCCCTCCCCAGTATAGATAGCCAGATGTGCTCTCAGTATAAGGCAGCCCCCTCCCCAGTATAGCCAGATGTGCCCCCAGTATTAGGCAGCCCCTCCCCAGTATAGATAGCCAGATGTGCTCTCAGTATTAGGCAGCCCCCCTCTATGCAGAGTCATACTACTCCAGCCTGGGTCTGGCTGTGCCTATGATAGTGGATATTATGACGGCTAATAATAATGACAGCCGTATTGCTTTTCTCGCAGCAGCTGGCTGCTTCCCGTCAGATGTGACATAAACACGTTTGTCCCCTCAGCTTGGCAGCGCTGTGCATAGTTAATCAGGGCAGCTGGCCTGTATTGTGTTACACCATAATGTACACACTGACTCACACCCTGTCCCTGTGCCATGAAATATACAGAGGGTGATGTCACAGCCAGCTAATGTTGCAGCGGGGTCCAGCCTTAACATTATGTCAACAGAGCGACCCGGTGATGTCACAGCATTCTGTCTGAACAAACCAATCAGGATGTGCTCGCTCCGCAGCAGAGGTACACAGATGTGTCTCCAGTTCTGTGTCTCTAAAACTAATCTGAGTGATAACGAACAATACAGGGGATGTAAAGAGCACCTGTAGTGAAAATAACAATGAATAAAATTGCTTATTTTTTATATTTATTTATAGATTATTTAGTTAGTGTTTGGGCATTGTAAAATCTTTCCTCTCCCTGATTTACATTCTGAAATGTATCACTGGTGGTAACATCTTTAGTCCTGTCAGGTGATCTGTACGGAATGTTTGTTACTGAGAGTTCTATGCAAGAGGGAGATGCTAGCAACGAGGTTCAAAGACAGCAAACATTCAGAGCCATGGTCATGACAGCCATACAGAGCCCCCTGATGATCATTAGAGAAAAGGAATGGATTTCTCATAGGAAATGGGGTATCAGCTACTGACTGGGAGGAAGTCCAATCCTTGGTTAAAGTTCCTCTTTAAATGCAAAGTACCAGGGTTTTTGGGAAAGTCAGGCAGGCTAGGAATCTGCAAAGGGCATCACACTTGGTGGGGCACCACAATGCTGTGCGCCTAAGTTTACATACCCTGGGAGAATTTGTGAAATACTCAGGAGCTAGTGATGCTCGGATACCCTCAATCATGAATTCGAGTAAATCTGGACATGGCAGAATCAAAATCCAGCGATTGTGATCTGGATTTGAATCGGAGCTCCGAACTCGATTTTAGCGGTGATTGCATGTAGAATCCGTTATCACGGATTTGACTTTAACGTTGATAGCAAAGCAAATACATACTACAATCACCAATATTGCATGGATTGAGGTGATCAGTGGCTACAACTTAAAGGGGAACTGAAGTAAGAGGTGTACGGAGGCTGCCATATTTATTTCCTTTTAATCAATACCAGTTGCCTGGCAGCCCTGCTGGTCTATTTCTCTGCATTAGTATCTGAATAACACCAGAAACAAGCATGCAGCTAGTCTTGCCAGATCTGACTTTAAAGTCTGAAACACCTGATCTGCTGCAAGCTTGTTCAGGGGCTATGGCTAATAGTATTAGAGGCAGAGGATCAGCAGGGCTGCCAGGCAACTGGTATTGCTTAAAAGGAAATAAACATGGCAGCCTCCATATATCTCTCTCTTCAGTTCCCCTTTAAAAAAAAATTCAAAAAGAACTTTTAGTTTTTTAGAAAATCGATTTTAAAGTTTCCAATGAAAAAGTATTTGTGATTTAAAAACCCACTGATTCTAGCTGTTAATAGCAAAGCTCCCTTACATGCTAGAAACACCAAATTTGCCAGCTATGTTAAGAAGAACAGCCGGGAACAAGAGGAACATTTTTCAAAAAGACCTGATAGTTTTTGAGAAAATCGATTTTAAAGTTTCAAAGGAAGTTTCAAAGGAAAAAAGTATACATGTAAATCATTTACCGCATTTAAATGTATACCATTTTCCTTCGAGACCTTAACATTGATTTTCTCAAAAACTATAAGTTCTTTTTGAAATTTGTTTCCCTCTTGTTCCCGCTGTTCTGCTTAATGTATCCTGCAAATGTGTTATTTATAGCATGTAAGGGGGCTTTCAGGTAATAATCACGCTATGTTATTCCCCACAGAACAAGGTTCACAAACAGGAAGCTGTCAAGGCCATGGCAATGATGTCACACTGTGGGAGGGGTTTAACCACAATATCAGCCATACAGACCCCTCTGATGATCTGTTCAAGAAAAGATAAAGATTTCTCGTAGGAAAGGGGATATCGGCTACTGGTTGGGATGAAGTTCAATCTAATCAACCTACAGTACATCTGAGGTGAGAGTGATATGGAGGCTGCCATATTTATTTATTTTTAACCACTTAAGCTTTCTATATCTTGTTTTTTCCGCCACCAATTAGGCTTTCTTTGGGGGGTACATATTGCTAAGAGCTACTTTACTGTAAATGCATTTTAACAGGAAGAATAAGAAAAAAAATGAAAAAATTCATTATTTGTCAGTTTTCGGCCATTATAGTTTTAAAATAATACATGCCTCCATAATTAAAACCCACATATTGTATTTGCCCATTTGTCACGGTTATTTCACTGTTTAAATTATGTCCCTATCACAATGTATGGCGACAATATTTTATTTGGAAATAAAAGAGCATTTTTTTCTGTTTTGCATTCATCACTATTTACAAGCTTATACAAAAAAAATAGAGATAAATATTTCATCTTTATATAGATATTTAAAAAGTTTAGACTCTTAGGTAAATATGTGTTTGTTTGTTTTTTTATAGTAATGTTTTTTTTTTATTAAACATTTTATGTGGGCATTTTTGGGAGGGTGGGATATAAAGGTGTTTTATTTGGGGAAATATTTGTGTATTGTAATGTTTTTTAACTTTTACTTGTAGTTTTACTTTTTGGCCACAAGATGGCAATCTTGAGTTTGTTTACATGACGTCACTCTAAGCGTACAATGTACGCTTAGAGGGACATAGCTTCAGAAAAAGCGAAGATTCTGAGAGAAGCTGTCGCTTTTTCAGCGGGGGAGAGGAATCAGTGATCGGGCTCCATAGCCCGATACATTGATTCCGTGGCTACCGAATCCGTGGCCGGGAGTGCGCGTGCATGCGCGTGATCGGCTGCGGGATCGCGCGGGAGCGCGCCTGTCCTCCTTGACGTTTTTATACGTCAAGGAGGACAAAGTGGTTAATGCAGATTGCCTGGCTGTCCTGCTGATCCCCTGCCTCTAATACTTATAGCCATAGCCCCTGAATAAGCATGCAGAACAGGTGCTCTGACTGAAGTCAGACTGGATTAGCTACATGCTTGTTTTAGGTGTGTGATTCAGACACTACTGTAGCCAAAGAGATAAGCAGGACAGCCAAGCAACTGGTATTGTGTAAAGGTAAATAAATATGGCAGCCACTATATTTCTCTCAGTTCAGGTGTACTTTAAAGTTCCTCTTTAGCCTGCAGACAAAAGGCTGTGAGCTCCAACGGCCATCTTAACAGAGCTGGATCATCCACAAGGCAACTTAGGCATGTGCCTAGGGCCAGGAGAGAAACTAGTGACCCAGATGTCACTAGCCCCTACCAAATCTTATAAAAAAGAGACAGATGGCCATTAAGGATAGACCCAAAGTGGGTTCTTGCCTGGGGCCCTATTACGCCATAATTGTTTCTGCACCCTACCCTGTGAGCAGACTATCCCATAGACATTGCTTCAATCCAGCAGATCTGTCAGGTTTTGGACTACTCCATTTCATCATGGGGGATTCTCTGAGTTTTGTTTATTTTCAGAAGCACTTACTGAACAGCAGTGCTTAATCTTGCAGGTTAAGGGTGCATACACATATGCAAGTTTGTTTGGACAACGATTGGCCAATTTTCCTCCTCCATGTAGTATGAGAGCTTACTTAACCAATCTATCTTCCATTAGTATTCAAAATCTCTTAGCCCTCATACTACATGGAGATGGTAAAATTGGTTAGCGATTGGCCAATTAACCAGTTAATGACAAGCTGACTTATAAATGTCCTACTAGAGCCTCTTAACCCTTTCCACTCGGAGTTCTTTCCTAAAGGAAGTCGTTTCTGCTCGGAGTTTATTTTTAAAGAAGTGCGCTCTCCCTCCTACTCTCTCTCTTATGGAACATAACCAGGGGCGTAACTAGAAATCACTGGGCCCCCCTGTGAATATTTGGATGCCCCCCCCCATAGGTGCCAAATAATCGTAATGGGGCAGCGTTTCACTGTAAATTAATTGTAAAGTGGGCAGCATTTTACCAGACAATCGTAATGTGGGCAGCAGTCACCAGAAAATCGTACAGTGGGCAGCAGACACCAGAAAATCGTAATGTGGGCAGCAGACACCTGAAAATCGTAATGTGGGCAGTAGAGATGTGGCGAACGGTTCCCGAACCGTTCGCCGGCGAACATCTCTAAATCCATGGGCCTCTTACTACTTCCGGGTCGCAATGACCCGGAGTAGTACGCCTGCGCTGCCCGGCGGAGCGCGTCCTAGATCGCGCTCCCGTTGCCGGGCACTCTCTGCGCATGTGCGTGACGTCATGAGTGACGTCACGCTCATGCGCAGAGAGTGCCCGGCAACAGGAGCGCGATCTAGGACGCGCTCTGCCGGGCAGCGCAGGCGTACTACTCCGGGTCATTGCGACCCGGAAGTAGTAAGAGGCCCAGAGAGGTTCGCCAGGCGAACTGTTCGGCCCAACACTAGTGGGCAGCAGACACCAGAAAATCATAATGTGGGCAGCAGACACCAGAAAATCATAATGTGTGCAGCAGACACCTGAAAATCACAATGTAGGCAGCAGACACTAGAAAAAAAAATGCACCTGTTAAAAAAAACCAATTCACTTACCTGACAGAAGTCTTCTCCTCTCCCGGCATCTGGCACACAGCTCCCTAAGTCCTCCTGCAGCACATCTCCCGCGCTGACAGGCAGAGTGCAGGGCTACGGCAAGATGGCTGCCGAAGCCCTGTGCTAGAGACACAAATAGTCTCCAGTGTAGGGCTTCTTTGGCGGCCATCTTGCCGTAGCCCTGCTCTGCCTGCCGGAGACTATGCAGGCTGCTGGAGCGGGGCTGCGGGGAATGAACTGGCGCAGCGTCTATTAGACGCTGCGGCCAGTTGAGCACCTTGCTGGGGGGTCCAGAGCAGCGCTCCCCCCACGCACAGTGAGCGGGCCCCAGAGCAGCCCCGGGCCCCCCTGCGGCTGAGGGGGTCGCATCCCCGGTAGGTACGCCGGTGAACATAACATAGTAACATGGTATATCATATGTTAAAGAACACATTATAATGTTTAATTTGATAACTTATTTGGACAGTTTGGTATCTTCTATTGGCTGGTAGCAGAGGAGAAAACCAAGGTATGGTAAATTGTACAGCAATTTCCTGGGTGTAATCCTGGCCTGCGTGAGCAAGTTTTGCAATAATGGGTGGTATTATGCCCGCAACCCGGTGTCTTACTGTCCCTACACACAATGCAATCTTTGGTATTTTGATTGGGCATATTACCAATAAAATACTGGCTACTATTTACACTCTCCCCCAGTCCATCCCATAGGATTCCATTGATTGTCTATGCAACTTTGCAAGCAATCTGCAAGAAATCTGCCAAGTAATCTGCAAGGAATCTGCATGGAATCTGCTCTATGGAATCTGCTGAAAGGAATCAGCAACTATTTTTTATTTAAAAAAACAAAAAAAAAAGCAAAGAAACAGAAGTGACATTTAAATCTAAATGTCACTTCCTGCCGGCCGGGATCGTGGACATTCAGTATGGGGCTGGGGGGCACTGACTGAGTGGGCATGTAGTATTACATGCCCACTAAATGGCGCACACAGATCGGCAGTTTGCGGCGGACCCGATGCGCCGCAAACCGCGGCTGCAGGGATGTCCCGCATAGCGGGACATACAAGCGCATCGGGTTTTTCCGTATGTTCCGCTATGCGGGACACAGGAGTCGAAAGGGTTAATGGCTCTAGGACGTTTTTATAAGTCAGACAGTGCTGCTGCCACTGTGCGCGCTCCCGTGCATTCCCGTGCACGTGAAAATAGTAAAAAAAAAAACACCAAAGAAAAAATACACCTTTATTTCCAAATACTATATTGTCACCATACTTTGTACTAGGGATATAATTAAAAACTTGTGATAACCAGGACAAATAGGCAGATAAAATGTGTGGGTTTTATGTACAGTAGCAGTGTTTATATTAAAACTATAGGGGATGAAATTGGAGAAATAGTGTATTTTTTCATGTTTTCCTTGTTTTTCTCTTTAAAGTGCATAGAAAATAAAGTAATTACTGAAAACAAATATCAACCCCAAAAAGCCTAATTGGTGGAGAAAAAAACAAGATATAAATCATTTCATTGTGATAAGTAGTGATTAAGCTATTGGAAAATGAAAGGGATGAGCACTGAAAGGTGAAAATCGCTCTTGTCCATTAGGGTAAAAAACCCCTTGGGGTGAGATGGTTAATCCTTCCTGCCGCTCGGACGTGAGTCTCAAGTTTGCGGGAGCTGTGGCTACAGCCGAAGGGACACAAGACTCACACATCCATGCAGTATGCGGGACTGTGCGTGCGATCGGAAGCCCGCAAACGCGATGGCCAAATCCATATTTGTCCGGCGAGAATGATCACTGTTTTTTGTTTAAAACCAGTCATCATTCTGAAATGGTGTCGCCGTGCTTCCTCCCGCTCATTTCTGCCGCTCCCGTCACCGATCGTGAGATTTTGTTCCCATTCATTCATGTTCCCTCAGGTCCCCGTGAGTGCCGGCATTAATAAGATGCCTGCGTCACTTCTGAAATAACACAGCCACGCATTACTTCCTATTTACCGTACTTATTGTACGCAATAGGAAAAATTGCGTGAGGACATCTTGTGGCTAAATAGTAAAATTACACCTACATACATTAGGGGGTGAATTTTTTTTAATATGTATGACAAGAGGGTATATTACTATTAAATGATGGGCTTGTAAATAGTGATGGATGTAAAACTGAAAAAAATGCACCATTATTTCAAAATATTTAAATGTTGCAATAACCGGGACAAATGGACAAATAAAATGTGTGGCTTTTATCCACAGTAGAACGTTTTATTTTAAAACTATAACTAGTGACCTTAGCCCGTTTAAAAACGGGCTAGGTCTTTTGCCACTCCACTGCACGCGCATGCCCTGCGCGCAGACGCCCGCCCCTTCTGGCTCCGTCCTCCCTCAGCTCTCCTCAGTGTCTCTGTCTGTCCCTGCACATGCGCAGTAGCGCAAAATATGGGACACACACAGGAAGTGCAGTGACACTTGAACATTATTATATAGGATGACCAAAAACTGAGAATTATTTTTGTTCTTATTATTCCCATCATAATGCATTTAGAATAAAAGAATTCTCAGCATAATGTACCACCCAAAGAAAGCCTAATGGGTGTCGGAAAAAACAAGGTATAGATCATTTTGTTGTGACAAGTAGTGATAAAGTTATTGCGGAATGAAAGGGAGGAGCGCGCTGAAATGTGTAAATTCCTCTCGTCCATATAGCGAAAACAAGCCACGGGATGAAATGGTTAAAATTGGATGTGTGTATGCACCCTAAGCCGCATCTCACTCAGAAAACAAAAATGTTGGTATATGTAGGGATCTGGTGGGTGAGACAGCCGCTGGCATAGAACGAACCCCAGTATAGAAAGAACAGTCACTCCAGGCCCCCTCTAACTGCTCTGCCTAATTTCCTGTCAGTGCCGTTTCCTAATCTCGATGTCCTCCTCTCCCATATCAGCATCCCGCCAGCATCTGCTGTATAATTCATGTCCGGCAACACCTGCTATTTGGCAGCGAGGCATTGTGCACCTGTTCGGAAACGCATAACAAATACCCCAGAAGGGCCGTCAATTACCTGTTCCATTGCCTGGAAACGAGATCTGGGCTTGCTGGTGGGACGCTGGAGACCCACCTAGGGTGGAAGTCCTCAGACCAGGAGGCCCCTATCCCGGTCCAACTGCTGATTCCCAACCACACATCCCTGTTTTGTTATCACGGTTCTGCTTCTGAGAGGAGCGTCCAGTGGTCGCCCCTCACGTCACCAGCATGAGGTAAATAACACAGACAATGGCCTGACAAGCGGCCTGCATCTTCCTCATTTACATTAAAATGAGCTCCATACACAGAGCCAACATCCACAAAGAGGGACCTTCCTCCCCTCGCCTCATCACCTGCTAACCTCTTATCTCACTCTCTGCTCTCTACACGTCAACAACACCGCCACGTAACCACGGGAACAAGGCAGTTATAAGCCAGTCACACACTGACAGAACCCGAAACGCTGGGCTATGGGTAAAAGTGAACCTGAACCGAGTAAAATTATTCAAAATAAACACAATGTACTTGCAAACGAATATTACATATTAACTCACCGTCAGTTCCTCTCAGAAGTTCACCATTTTCTTCTAACTATTCCTTCCGGTTCTGACAAGATTTTGTCAGAACTGAAATATATCAGTTGCTGTCAGTTAGATATCAGTTGCTGTCAGTTATAACTAAAAGGACAACTGAGCAAGGTAATGTCCATGCTTCTCGGAGGCTCAAGTGGGCAATATTACATTTTAATTGACCCAGAAGCTGTAATGGGGTAACGGGCATTTTCAAGATGGAGGACGGAGAATTCCATTGATCACAATGGACAAACAGGATGCAGGAGAGGAGAAAGAGATTGGGGAGTAAACTACTGTACATGGGAGGTAAGTTTGACTTGTGTATGTTTATTTTGACTTTAAATATACCATTCAGATTTGCTTTAAAGAACACGAAAGTGAGAGGGATATGGAGGCTGCCTGTTAAACAATACCAGTTGCCTGGCAGCCTGTTGGTCTCTTTGGCTGCAGTAGTGTCTGAATCACACCAGAAACAAGCATGCAGCTAATCCAGTCAGACTTTAGTCAGTTCACCTGATCGGCTGCATGCTTATTCAAGGGCTAGGCTAAATGTATTGGGCCCTTTTCCACTTGTGCGGTGCGGAATCGCTGCTAATTCCCCGCTGACGAAATCGCATGCGGGCACAATTCCGCATGCGTATTTTACCGCGATTTCGCATAGGTTAGTTTTTATGCATGTCACTGCCTGTGTGATTTAACATTCGTTTCTATGCGAAATCGCGGTAAAATACGCATGCCAAAACCGCATGCGATTTCCCTATAAAATACATTAGCAGCGATTCGCATAGCGGTGTGCGAATTCTGAGGGCTCTTCCATGCAGATTTCTCCCGCTCAGAATTACTGACAAGTGGAAACAGGGCCATCCACTTGTATTGGCTATGCAAATCCCCATGCAGACAACGCATGCAGATTCGCGATAGTGACTTGTGCGGTGCGAATTAGTTGTGGAAAACGCAAAACGAATTTGTACGCGGATGCAAATTTTACCGCAAATTCACGGGCATTTTCGCATGTGTTAGTAAGTATGCGAATTTAACCATGTCTGTGCCTGTGTGCTTTTACATCGAATTTATGCGAAAACGCCCGCAAATTCGCGGTAAAATTCTGATGGCTCTGCCGTGCAGATTTTTCCTGCACACAAAACCGCACAGAATTCCTGACAAGTGAAAACAGGCCCATCCACTTGTATTGGTTATGCGAATCTGCATGCAGATTCGCACAAGTGGAAATGGGCCCTTAGAGTCAGAGAATCAGCAGGACAGCCAGGCAATGTGCATTGTTTAAAAGCCACTTCAAGGTTGTAGGCAAATTTCTGCCGCTCGAAAATGGACCAATCCAATTTTACCTCAGCAAGATTTGATTGGTTCATGTTAAATCTGCATAAATTTGAATAAAAATATGCATAATACTGCTCCAACTCATAATTATTTGCATCTCATTGATCATCCCTACTGCTGATCACTTTGGCTGCAGTAGTGTCTGAATCACACACCTAAACAAATCCAGTCACACTTCAGTCAAACATTTCATCTGCTGCATGCTTGTTCAGGGTCTATGGCTAAAAGTGGTGGCCACTAATTATACTTATTTACTTAACGATCGATTAGGAACAATTCTTCGTTTGAGCGATCGTAAATGATCGTTTAGGAGCACTAATGGACAAAAATCTCCTAAACAATCCAATCAGATGGATGCAATCGAACTGAAAAACAGATTGATTTCATTAATCTGATTGGATTGGTTCGTTGGTTCAGAAAATTGTAGCATTAGTGGCCACCTAGAGGCAGAAGATCAGCAGGTCAGCCTGGCAATGTGTATTGTTTTAAAGAGAAACTCCGACCAAGAATTGAACTTTATCCCAATCAGTAGCTGATACCCCCTTTTACATAAGAAATCTATTCCTTTTCACAAACAGACCATCAGGGGGCGCTGTATGACTGATATTGTGGTGAAACCCCTCCCACAAGTAACTCCTCCCACAAGAAAAGTTCAAACTTTTGTGGAAAATAGCTGTTTACAGCTGTTTCCAACTGCCAAAAACCATGCAGCAGCTACATCACCTGCCAGCAGTAAAAATGTTCACTGGAGTTCCTCTTTAAAGGAAAATGAATATGGCAGCCTCCATAGCCCTCTCAGTTCCACTTGTTATTGTGTTATTTGTAGACCTTTCTGGGTGTTGAGTTTTAGGCCTGAACACAGTATCTGGGCCTGGTGTTATGAAGGCAAAATACCAGTAGAGATGTGCAAATTTACGCTATCCCGCCTATGCAGAGCCGGGACAAGGTCCTCCAGCACCCAAGGCTGAGACACCAAAGTGCGCCCCTCCATCCTTCCTACACCAGCCATTACACACTGATTGCTATCACTAGTTATCTGGCTTGCAGCCACTGCCATGTATCCCTGTTTCTTATTTCTCTCTGCTTCTAACACAATAGGGGAATGATTGATGAAAGAGTTGTGCGCCCCCTCCTACACTGCGCCCTGAGGCTGGAGCCTCTCTCGCCTCTGCCTCGGCACAGCCCTGCGCCTATGGCATTATTGAATCGCATACAGCGTGGTGTCAGGTGTTTCAGCTACACAAAAAAACCCCAACGTTTACAAAATCACCTGGTGAAACGCATACAAGAACAGTCAGCGCATTTCCGGGCATTCGCAGGCGTGTTTGCGTAAACGAAGGCTTAGCAATGGTAGAACAGCGAAAGGATCAGGAATCAGGATGTGGGCTGGAGAGCGAGTAGCCTTTCTAGGAAGTGGGCAGGAACGACAGGCTCCACGTTCTTCTCGGTACAATTTGAACCTCGGTGACTAGATATCTCTGCGTTTGTTTGTAAACGTAGCGGACGCATTACCCTAAACTGGTAACCCAAGCGTGATGGAGGGGCAGGCGGAGGGTCAGAGCTCTGGTGAGCGCCCTGCACAGCACTGGGTACATTAGCAGCCTGCGGCCGGGAAACTCAAGCTTCCTGTAACCAAGAAGCCATCTCTTTAGCAAAACAATGCCGTCTGTACGCAGGGATCGGATATCCAGCAGGGCTTACCTTCACCGCAGCACTCACAGACTCTCCCTCCGTCAGCTCCGCAGGGGGACTAGGAGACCCCCGGGGCCATGGTGCCCGCACCTGCACACACAGACGCCGCACGCCGGCCTAACTTTCTTCCAATGCATATTTGATGACAGCTATTATTGTCAATTCACTCTTGGATGGAGAGGTAGCAGCCGTGTCGTCTTTAACCCTTCTGTGACCACATTCTCCGAGAGCAGCAGAAGGAGGGGGGGGGGGGGGGGGGCATGGGACAGCAGTGTGGCCAGGAGCAGGCTTGGGCTCAGACACACCATAAGCGCCTTTCAGACCACTTTTTCACCTCCAGAAGTTTTTGAAGGCTTTTAAAAAAATGCTCCCATTGACTTACATTAAAATCGCGGTAAAATGTACCACATTTTTAATGTAAGTCAATGAGAGCGGTTTAAAAAAAAAAAAAAAGCTCTCAGAGCGCTTTGGAGGACAAAACGTGCTCAGAAATGCGCTTAGGCCTTGTTCACATTGCGTTCCGTTCGCATGTCCATCCGTGTTGGGCGGGTTTTGTGGGGTTCTTTCTATCCGATTCCTGGCAATTATCTGCGCGATGTAAAAAATTTTAACCGCTTTTCTAAGCGATTTTGCTGAGCGATTACGTTTTTTTCACTTCCTGATGTCAGTCAGGAAGTGAACTCTTTGATGCAGAAAAGAATAAATACAATCTATTTATTCTTAAAAACGCAATTGCTGCACAAAAGCGATTTTGTGAGCGTTTGCGTTTTTTCCTATACCTTCCATTGAGGCAAAATGGCTTCAAAAATGGCCCAAGCAGCGCTTTTCTGAGCGGATCGGAAACAAGGCGCTCATATGTGAACTTTCTCATATAGACTCATTGCACAAGGGCTTTCAGGGCAATTTTGAAAATCGCCAGCGCTTAAAAAATGACAAAAACGCCCCTAGAGGCGTTTTTGGCCAATTTTAAGCGTGGGCGTTTTTTCAAAAACACCCTGAAAGCGCTTACACCATTATTCTCTATGAGACAGTTCACATCTGAGCGGTTCGTTAGCGATCCGCTCAGAAACGCGCTGCTTGGGCCATTTTGCCTCAATGGAAGGTATAGTAAAATTGCAGACGCTCACAAAATCGCTTTGTGCAGCGATTGCATTCGTGTTTTTAAGAATAAATACATTGAATTTATTCTTTTTCGGATCAAAGAGTTCACTTCCTGACTGACGCCAGGAAGTAAAAAACCGCAATCGCTCAGCAAAACCGCTTAGAAAAGCGGTTCATATCCTGGAACTATACCTTACATCAGTTCTATCGGCTAAAGATCAACTAGTGCAAACTAAGTTCCTACACATGGCTTATTTCACACCAGAGCGTCTGCACAGGATGGACCAGTCTATCTCAGATAGATGCTGGAGGTACCACACGGAACGGGGGCCTTTTGTGCATATGTTCTGGTCGTGCCCTCTAATTATTCCGTTTTGGAAGGATATTATAACAATAATTCATAAACTCTTAACAACTACCCTCCCGCTAGACCAGGGGTCTCAAACTCAATTTACCTGGGGGCCGCAGGAGGCAAAGTCAGGATGAGGTTGGGCCGCATAAGGGATTTCACAATCGTGGCGCATCGCAGCCTCTGCCCGCCCCTCTCACTTTTCCTTCACAGAGAGGGGCGGGGAGAGGCGGCGATCCGTGCGGCGATTGACATCAGGAGGGGCAGAGCTGAAGCTGAAAGCTTTGCCCCTTGCAGGAAATGCCGGTGGATTGCCCCCCGGGCGATTTGGGGGCTCTGCAGCCCTCTTTTAGCGGCGGGGATGCGGCGGATTACTTGGGAGCACTGAAGCGAGCTATAAGGAAGCTTTTGCCAGCGAGGGCCACAAAATATTGTATCGAGGGCCGCAAATGACGGGCCGTGAGTTTGAGACCCCTGCGCTAGACCCAGTCCTCGTTTTGTTGGGTAAAATGGAGATTGATGCCCTCACTAAATACAAACAAATTCTTATTAGGATTCTCTGCTTCCAAGCCAGAAAGGAAATCCTAAAGGTGCGTACACACATGCGACTATAGTTGTTTGAAACAATCGTTCCCCGATCATTTCAAACGACGATCGTTTAAAAAAAAGGAGCCAACGACCATTAAGTCTACCGATGGACGAGCTAGATCGTTAAAAACGAACGATCTATCTTGGTGGATTTTTCCCAACGACGATCGTTTGCAAAAGTAGTATATCGTTGGAAACGGTCGTTCGTACTAGGCCTGACATGTGCATTTTGCTATTTCTCCATGGAACTTTTCATTTTTTATGCGCAAGCGCAATAGTTGCTTTACGTGATGTAACGTTCGTTCTAACGATCAGATCGTTACACACACCTTTAAAAACTAACTTGTTCGTTCGTCAATTAAAAGTTTGTTTGTTGTTCACAACGAACGATCGTTGTCACATGTGTGTACGTAGCTTTAAGCTCTGGAAAAAGTCCTTTATTCCCACACTTGGGATGTGGGCAAAATCTGTCAACAATGCACTCCCGCCATACAAGACCACATATATGAATAGGCGCTGTCCTAAAAAAATACTACAAGGTTTGGGGTATATGGGAAAGTCAATTGATGAACCTTAAAAACTCAGATTTCATTCCTATTTTAGAGTAATTTTCTGAGTAGATAAAGACTGGGTGGGTTGGGGGCTTGGACGATGGCGGTTCTTCTCTTCTTTTCTTTCCTTTCTTTCTCTTTCTACTATATCTCTCCCAACTCCTCCTTTTCTTCTTATCTCAACAACGTGGTATACGTACACTCTGCTATTGCATATGGGAATGTAACCTAACTATAACTTAACACTTGTGCTAGCTTTAGCCCTGTAATTGGGATGTCTGTATAATAATCCTGTAATATTCTTGCTGTGTTCTATCAATAACAGTGATGTATTCCTGCTTTCGATGCATACTATGTTCTCTTTAATTACTTAATTGTCTCTTGTATCTAAAAAAATAAAAACCTTAAAGTTTAACTGTTGAAAAAAAAGAACAAAAGAAAAGCGGTTCACAAAACAAAACAGCGTGCAGGTAATCGCCGGGCATCGGAAAGAAAAATCACCTCTAAAAACACCAAACGCGGACGGACACGCGAATTAGCAGAATCACCTGCGTTGCTGAAAAATGCACGCGTTTCTGCACATAATGAAAGTTTATAGGCCACATAACAGATCGCATATATCTGCGTTCTCCAATGTGTTTGAAACACACAACCTGCTGCATTTTCTGTGTAACCTGAAGCTAAAAATAAACTTGTGATATAATGTATATATACAGTAACTATGTGCAGTACAGCTAAGAAAGACTATAGTTACTTACGGTAATGTCTTTTCCGGAAGTCCGAAGGACAGCACCCATGAGACTTGTCTCCTTCCCCACTTCAAATGGACAGGAAGCTAAAAATACCACAGACATTTGCATATTCATTAGGCAGGCATATATAAATAGGGAACTCACAGTAAATCGTCAGTAATAAAAAAGACCACACCACACATAGTTCTGCTTCAAATGTATTTATTAGTAAGGGTGGGTCGCATGGGTGCTGTCCTTCGGACTTCCGGAAAAGACATTACCGTAAGTAACTATAGTCTTTCCCAGGAACGTCCTCGGACAGCACCCATGAGACGAAAAACAAGATAAGTTAATTAGGGGGGGGACAACTGCCTGCAACACTTTCCTGCCGAATGACAGGTCTGAACTAGCTGCAATGTCTAATCTGTAATGTCTGACAAACGTATTTTGGCTGGACCACGTGGCCGCTCTACAGATCTGTTCGATGGAGGCTCCCGCCTTCTCTGCCCAAGAGGCTGACACCGCTCTAGTTGAATGAGCCTTTATGGATGATGGTAATAACTTTCCTTGTTGGGAATAAGCCAACGCAATAGTCTGCCTTATCCATCTGGCTATAGTCGACTTTGATGCTTGTTTGCCTTTGAATCTTCCTCCGAAGAGAACAAACAAGGCATCCGATTTCCTCCATTGTTTGGAACGATCTAAGTAGCCTAAAACCGTCCTTCTTACATCCAGACAGTGAAGTTTCTTCTCCTTTTCATTGGTCGGGTTGTTACAGAAAGAAGGTAAGAATATTTCTTGAGAACGATGAAACTTAGAAACAACTTTAGGGAGGAAAGAGGTGTCCAACCGTAATGTGATACGATCTCCAGAGATAATGCAATAAGGTTCTCTCATGGACAGGGCCTGTAATTCACAAACTCTCCTGGCCGACGTAATTGCTACAAGAAAAGCCGTCTTGATGGTTAAACATTTATCTGAGATCTCCTCCAGAGGTTCAAAGGGGCTGTTACATAAGGCCTGTAGTACGGTGTTTAGGTCCCAGGATGGCATTCTTGACTGAACCAGTGGCCTGATTCTTTTAAGTGCCTGAAAGAATCGTATGAAGAATTCTTCTTCAGCCAAACGTCTCTCCAGAAAAACACTAATAGCTGCTGTCTGAACCTTCAGTGTGCTGGTGCTGAGGCCTTTCTGATAACCCTCCTGTAGGAATTCTAGTACTGAAAGGGATAAAGAACAGTCTCTGGAATTTTGTTCACACCATCCTTTATACACATTCCAAGTCTTTTGATAAATGTTCCTGGTAACCTTTTTTCTGCTCTGGATTAACGTCTCTGAAAGTCCGTTAGAGAAACCCTTCTGCTTTAAACTTCTCCACTCAGGCTCCAAGCTGAAAGCTGAAGGAGCCTCAGATCTGGATGAAAAACTGGACCCTGGGACAGCAGGTCTGGACGATCTGGCAGCATTACATGATCGACTGTAGCTAAATTCTTCAGTAGTGTAAACCATGGTCTTTTGGGCCAGTATGGCACTATCATGATCATCCGAGCTCGGTCTTTCTGTAATTTGTTCAGAACTCGAGGAATTAAGGAAAGAGGAGGATAGGCATACATCAGACCTGAATTCCACGTTATCGAGAATGCGTCCACTGAGCAAGGATTGTCCTGGGGGCATAGTGAGCAAAACATCTGGCACTTTGTGTTGTTCTTTCGAGCAAACAAGTCCATGTCGGGTCTGCCCCAGAGGTGTACCAGGCCCTGAAACACAACTTCGTTCAGAGACCACTCGTCCTGATGAAGTGGTGATCTGCTCAGAAAATCGGCTAAACAATTCAGGGTTCCCTCTCAAGGATTTCAGGTGTCCTTCTGCCCACTGTAGTATCTTGCATGACAGGTACCATAGAGAATGACTCCTTGTTCCTCCCTGTCTGTTCAGATAGGCCACCACTGTGTTGTTGTCCGTTCTTATCGTGACGTGAGTGCCCCTGATTTGGGAATCGAAGTGTGTCAACGCTTGCCAAACTGCTGCCAGCTCTCTGTTGTTTGAAGATCTTTGCCTCGACGCTCTGGGCCAAGATCCCTGTACTGGTATTGTACCCAGATGGGCTCCCCAACCCCAGGCGCTTGCATCTGTTGTTATGACTGTCTCTGAGGGATAGCTCCAAAGACGTCCGTTCGTCAACTGTGAAGGGATCAACCACCAATTCAGTGAGTCCTTTATGAACTGGGGAATTAAGATTCTCCTGTCTAAGTCTCTTATACTCCTGTTCCAACTTCTTAAAATCCATAGTTGTAATGTCCTGGAGTGTAGCTGACCCCATTGAACTGCTGGGAATGATGAAGTTAGAAGACCCAGTAAAGCCATGGCGTTTCTCAATGATATTGAAATCTTGCCCTGGAAAGAAAGAACAGATTTTAGAATTGCACATATTTTCCTTTCAGGAAGAAACACAACACTGTCAATGGAGGCTATAGTAAACCCCAAAAATTCCATAGTCTGAGTAGGAACTAGAGAGGATTTAGACCAATTAATAAGCCAGCCTAAGGACTGCAGAAAATCGAGACAGAAGTTTATCTGTGTCTCAACGGTCTCATAGGATTGCCCCCAAATAAGAAGATCATCCAGATAGGCTATGATCTGAACTGACTCTAACCTGAGTACTGCTAGAACCTCGGACAATACTTTAGTGAACAGCCAGGGTGCAGAAGATATACCAAAGGGTAAAGCTGAAAACTGGAAGTGCCTTACCTCTCCCTGTAGTCTTATGGCGAATCTCAGGTATTGCTGGGATCTGACATGGATAGGCAGGTGGAGATAGGCGTCCTTGAGGTCCATAGAAGCCATGTAACACTGACTCTGTAGCAGATTGACCACATTGCGTATATTGTCCATTCGAAATTTTCGATATCTTATTGACCTGTTTAATCCCTTTAGGTTTAAGATGAACCTGTACTCCCCCTGAGGTTTTTTTACTAGGAATACTGGAGAATAGTACCCCTGAAACTGTTGACATTTTGGGACCTGACGAATTACCCTCTTTTCCAGAAGGACAGCAATTTCTCTTTGTAAGGCTAAGCTTAGATGCTGATCTGATGGGGTCTGTGTAAGAAAAAATTGTACTGGAGGAGCTGTGGCAAACTCTATCTTGTAACCTTCGAGGATTATATTTAATAACCATTTGTTCTGAAAGTGACTTTACCAGTTTTCGTAAAAGTGCGCTACTCTTCCTCCCACTGGGAGCCTGATGTCATTGTTTAGATCCCTGGGATGGGAGAGGAAAGGACACATTTGGTCTTGGCCGCTGTGGTTTGTTCTGCCCCCATCTTCTTTTAGGATAGCTTTTGGACCCCTGTTCGCTCTGTTTTGGGTCTCGAAAGGAACGTTTGAAACGAAAATTCTTTCTTTTTATGGGAAAGTTCTTTTTATTGTCTGAGGACCTTTCTAGCGTTTCATCTAATTTGGAACCAAATAATAATTCCCCCTCACAAGGTATTCCGCACAGTTTAGATTTTGAGGAGGTGTCCCCTTGCCATGTTTTTACCCATATACCTCTTCTGGTAGAGTTCACCAAGGCCGTGGTCCTGGCAGATAAACGGACCGTGTCATCTGCTGCATCTGAAAGATAATTAGCAGCGTGAAATAAGTTATCAAAGTCCTTTAGTATCTCTTCTCTGGGTACCCCTGAAGCTATCTGGGATTGTGTATGAGACAACCAAAGTTTTAAAGATCTGGCTGCGGCTGTAGATGCGACAGCTGGTTTAAATGTTAGTGATGAAGACTCCCATGCTCTTCTTAACAGATTATCCATTTTCTTATCAATGGGGTCTTTTAAATTTCCAAAGTCCTCAAACTGGAGATCAGATTTTCTAGAGACCTTAGAAAGAGCGGGATCTAATTTAGGTGACGGCCCCCAGAATTTCTGGTCATTAGGGTCAAACGGATATTTATTGGCAAGAGACTTGGGCCAGAATGCTCTCCTCTCTGGGTTATCCCATTCCCGTTTAATCATATTCTTCAGAGAACTATGTACTGGAATGAAAACAACCTCAGGATCAGATAAACTCTCATACATATGATCGAGGGGTGATAGAGTCTTTTCCTCAGTCTTAATACCCATGGTATCACGCATAGCTTTAAGAAATAACTTTAAGGCATCAGTTGCAAAGGCAAATTTATGAGGCTTATCAGTGTCTAACTCCTCTCCTGAAGGAATTTCCTCAAGAGACGATATATCCACCTCTCCCTCAGATAATTCTGAGTCCCCTGAATCTTCACCCCTCTTTCTTTTTTGTAAATTTACGGCAGAGTCCTGCCCTGGGGGAGGTTGAGGTGTAACCGTGACATCACTACTAGATGTAGAAGGATGAGATGGAGGCACCATAGGAGAAGGAATAGGAACAGTCCCAGCAGCTGGAATGTTTGCCTCCTTAATAGCTTTAATGGCAGTAGCCATTTCAGAACGCATCCATCCCATCAAATCTTTAAACACCACGGGTGATTCTTTCTTCATAACTTTGTCAATACATGTTTGGCATAATGATCTAGATGAAGAAGAGGATATTTTCACGGCACAGATGGCACATCTTTTATGATCAGACTTCTGAGCCTGTTTTCCCTTGTCACTCTTATCAGCCTTGTCAGTTGGATCAGATTTGTCTTTATCCGTTTTAGGAGCATTAGGCTATAAAAGAGACAAAGAGAGAGTGTAACTAACCAGCCTCTTATATAAAAAAACTATTTATACATATCTGAAAAAGGAGTCAGCAGATGACACCAACCAGAGAGGCTTCTGAGCCAGGCTCCACAGATCTGGTGGAGGAGGATCCAGCGGCAGTTTCCATGGTCAGGGAATGGATTCTGACCAGGAACTGAGCTTTAAATAAGCCGCCCAATTATGCCACGCCAAGGTAAGCCGCGCCCCCCCTGACAGAGTGCGCTTCCAAAATATGAACCCCCCGTACAACTGCTGCTGTACCTATAGTTCCTCCTTACCTTATGGGCAAGCGAACCGCTCCCTCACCGCCGGGCTCTGGGATGCAACGCGGCTCACTGCCCTCTGAACGCTGGATAGGCTTACCCGCGGTGACTGAGTGACGTTATCCGGCTGGCGCGATCACATGATCGGCCTCTTCTTCCGCCGGAAGTGCGTCAGACGCGCCTGTGCGCGCGAGATTCGATGGGGGAAACTATTCGGCCGCAGCTCCGGCGCACGCCGGGTCCCTGACCCGCGATACTCGGCCTGAGTCGTGCAGCAGCTCCTGCCTTACAGACATGGTTGGCTTCAGCTCCCCTGTAGCGTCCTGTGTGGTGGACAGAAAACAACTGACGATTTACTGTGAGTTCCCTATTTATATATGCCTGCCTAATGAATATGCAAATGTCTGTGGTATTTTTAGCTTCCTGTCCATTTGAAGTGGGGAAGGAGACAAGTCTCATGGGTGCTGTCCGAGGACGTTCCTGGGAAATAGAACATTAGGAGCAGAGAAAAGAGTCTCATATTGGTTACGTTTTTTATTGAGTTAAAAAAACTTCAGCTGTTATCTATGCAAAAGAGCTTCTCCAATACTCGGAATACAGTGCTGTTTTCTGACGCACTTAAACAGCAAAAAAACAGCTCCAGATAAGTTTTTACTGCAGGAGAGTTCAAAGGGTCATTATTTCTTTATTTTACAGTTTCTACGCTGCAAATATGACAGAATGATGCAATGCTATAAACAATAAAAAGCTATAACTGAAAATGAAAACACAAGACTCTTTTCTTTGCTACTAATATTCTATTCCTTATCCGTACTACACAATACAATTCATTACATCATACTTTTTTTTCACTTCACGTTTGCTTTAATTGATAATGGCATAACGATGGACTTGCCCACATCTGACCATGAAAGTGCCTTTGAGTCGCTTGTCTAATTACTTTGAGCCCCTGAAATGAAGTGATTGTCAGGGCCGGATTAAAGGGGAACCTCTGGCTGCCTAATACTTGGGAAACCTGTAGCTACTTAATACTGAGGGTATCTCTGGCTACCTAATACTAAGGGACATCTGTAGCTACCTATGACAGGCAAGGGTAGTAAGGGAGATGCAGTTCGGTGGGGTTTGTAGGTTTATGGAGGGCGGAGTCTAAGGTGCCAGGACATCTGTGCCTATAGGCTCCTGGGAGGTAAATCCGGGCCTGCATGCATGGAGGGCGGAGTCTAAGGTGCCAGGACATCTGTGCCTATAGGCTCCTGGGAGGTAAATCCGGGCCTGCATGCATAGAGGGCGGAGTCTAAGGTGCCAGGACATCTGTGCCTATAGGCTCCTGTGATGTAAATCCGGGCCTGCATGCATGGAGGGCGGAGTCTAGGGTGCCAGGACATCTGTGCCTATAGGCTCCTGGGAGGTAAATCCGGGCCTGCATGCATAGAGGGCGGAGTCTAAGGTGCCAGGACATCTGTGCCTATAGGCTCCTGGGAGGTAAATCCGGGCCTGGGGATTGTGTTAATAAATCTCGCTTCAGACCTCATAGATAGCAGGGGCATGTGTGCCCCTGCTAAAACGCCGCTAAACAGGGGTCCCTTCACCCCCAAATCCCCCTCCGTGCAGCGCATCCCCTCTTCCTGGTTGGGGCAGAGCTAACCGCCACAGCCCTGCCCCACGGGCGTCTGTCAGCGCGTATCTCCGCCTCTCCCCCGCCCCTCTCAGTCTTCCTTCACGACTGGAGGCAGGGCTGCAGCTGTTAGCCCTGCCTCCAGGAAAGACCAATTCCACGACTAACGTTTGCGGGGGTGGGTTTGGGGGTGAAGGGACCCCCGTTTAGCGGCGGTTTAGCAGGGGCACATATGCCCCTGCTAACTATGAGCTCTGAAGTGAGATTTTTTCTCGCTTCAGAGTCTCTAAGGCTGCTTTCACAGTGGGACGTTACAAGCGCACGTTAGAGCAGCCTGTAACGCAGCCCAACTCACAGTAATGAAAAATCAATGGGCTGTTCACAGTGCCCACGTTGCATTACAGTGTAACGCTGGACGTTCAAAGAAAGTGCAGCATGCTGTGCGTTATAGGCGGTCTTAGCTGCATTAGACTGTTTGCACATGCTCAGTAAGGGGAGAGTCCGCTATTGTTCCTAGCCACATGGCTAATTAATATTCACTGCACTGTAGTGTTGTCCAGATCATGAACGATTCGGATCTTTGATCCGGATCTTTTTTGCGAGTCGAATCATCCAGATCATCACAATGAAGGATTCGGTTCACAGTGGATGTCTGGAAGAAACAGGAACTGCAGCTTCTGTGCACAAGCACAATCTTCCTGCTGCATCTCTCCCTTCCCCATTAGCACCCTCAATGTGCCCTCATTCTCCTGCACCTCTCACTCTGCTGCACCCCTGCTTCCTGCTGCCCTAGTAAAATGGTACAAAGATTCGGTTCAAAGATCCGGATCTTTTCAATGATCAGATTTCAATCATCCGAATCATTGAAAAGATCCGGACTTCCCAGGATAGCACCAAGAACCTCATAACGCAATCTGACGTCCAACTTCAACACCACCATGCGTTGCGTTAGGGGCACGTTATGCGACCTCAAGTCCCCTAAAACGCAACGTCTTGGTGTGAAAGAGGCCTTAATGCTTTAGTTGCCTCACATCTTTACGCAAACGTTTTGTTCACCCCACTGATTTAAAGCTGAAAGTCTGACCTTCAACTGCATCGGAGTTGTTTCATTTAACCACTTCAGCCCGCAGGTGTTTTCACCTTCAGGACGGAAGCAATTTTCCTCTAAAGACCACAATAAAAAGTAGGCAGTATTGTTCCACCCCGCAATAGCAAACAATTTCAACAAAATAAATATTGGGGTTTTATAAGAACCAATGATCTCCATTTATTCTTCGTTCACAAGGTCTTCAATTTGTGGACAATACGTACAGATACAGATTCAGAGTTCCAATTCACATAAAAAGACTGCCTGACATGTTTCACGGCCAAAAGCCGCTTCCTCAGAGGCACACTGTATACAAACATCTATTAAAAAACAAATATCATAAACCAAATAAGTCATACCATTATATACATACCATTATAGATCTATGCACATGTCAGGGTAAATGGCAAGTGCAAATTTAAGTATAGAAATTTATCTTACCAATTCTGGGCTTACCAGAATCGGTAAGATACATTTTTATACTTTAATTTGCACTGGACAAGCTGTTCCGTGCAGTGAGGGCATTACAATAGTAAGAGGCACCCCAGACATCCCTTTAGATGTACATGTTTATTATACAGCCTCTGCTCGCTATGAATCTCTCTATTAGCCTTTTTTGATATTTTATTTAAATTGCCACAGCTTAGAAGACTTCACACATGCCATGCTTAGGTGATTTCCCCACTAGCTCCTACGCATCTTCAAACAGAAACCTGAGGGGTTAAACGGCTGCAGGGGAAGCCTCTTTTGTTCCGTGCTCTCTGCTCGTGACCTGGGGGGGGGGGGGGATAGAAAAACTGGAATCTCCTGAGAAGCCTACGCAACCTATCAGCATCCGATCAGCGGGACTTGCAGGAGACGGGGCTGCTTCTGCAAGTCACGGCTGACTCCCCAGTCTTGCACGCATTTCGCCACACCAGAGGGGTCGGTAAAATTTCTGGACATTACTGCATGTTGTAGTCTTCATGAATTGACGTTTGCTGACATGTGTTGAGGTAATTCTCCTCACTGCTCGGTAATTTCAGCTTTTCATGCGGTAACAGCCTTTATGAATTGATATTTTCCTAAGTGCTCGGTAAAGTCAGCTGTTTTCTGCATTACCGAATGCGGAAATTCTTTATGAATCGAGGCCAATGCAGAGACCGCATGGTTGTCCGCACAGCCAAGTGTGCTCCCAGCCTGAGGTCTGCCTTGAAAGAGAACTCTGCAGAGATTTAACCTGTTCACAGCCAGGCACATATTATCTACATTTCTTTTAAAAACGTATCTGTGACTCCTTTTTTTTGGCCCGAATCAAAAATGTATCCATGGGTACAAATGTTAAAAATAGCGGCCATCTTCACTCAATTTAAAAACTGATCAGTCTGCTTTCAGGGGGGTCCGCGTTGAAAACCTGAATGGACGGTCTGGATTTGCATAATTTTCACGGATCTCAGATACACGGAGGGTGGTGAAAATCAATAGGAAAACGGATCCCCCTCTACACAGGCAGCTTTGGATACAGAAACGGATCTGTTTTCTGTGTCCCAGCCTGTGGTTGGGGAGGGGGCCGCCATGCTGGAGGGGGAAAAAGCCAGGATTTGGGGGCGGGGGGGGCAACGGGCGGCGGGACGCACCCCCCCTCCCTCACCTGGGTCCCCCCCCTCCAGCTATTGCACAAACATTGTAAATATAATGTATGCAGCGAGCAGGTAAGCTTACCTTCCTTACTTCCTCTGCTCGCCGAGTCACTTCCTGCAATGCCGTTCCACCGAAGTATAGAGGGCGGCATTGCAGGAAGTCAAGCGGCGGAATGCAAAGGAGGAAGGTAAGCTTCCCTGCCCGCTGCATACATTACAACATTTACGCAATAGCTAGAGGGGGAGCGGGGGACAGGGGACCCAGGTGAGGGAAGAGGGGCGACCACTCCCCCCCCTCGCTTTCCCTACCAGTTACCCCCCCCCCCCCCCCCACGGCTGGGCATACATTTCCACAGACTGGATCATGTATGCTGCAAATATATATGTTACGGCCAGAACCCGAAGTTTGGCCACTTCTAGTTCTGGCCGGCCACTTCGGGTTCTGGCCGGCCAATTCGCGAAGTGCCCGCTGCGCTGCGGCCAATGTTAGAAACGGATCGTTTACTCTGATATGAATGTATCTTCTGGCCGCAGCGCAGCGGCCAAACGTATTAATTTGTTGCAATTTTTAAGCCGGCGGCAATGTAACGATTCAAGCCGCCGGCTTTTTCATCTGCCTCATCTCTCTCCCTCTCTCTTCTTATGGGCAGCCGGGCGGGGACACGCGTGTCCCTCCGGAGTCGTTCGTCGCGGCAGGGAAGCCTGCCGTTCTTGCAGAGCGGGTGCTGGCAGAAGCAATGTCTGCAGCCTCCCCGCTCTGCTGCCCCTGCTGCGACGAACGACTCCCGGGGGGACTCGCGTGTCCCCCCCCCCCCCCCCCCCCCCCCGCCGGCTGGCCATAAGAAGAGAGAGGGAGAGAGATGAGGCAGATGAAAAAGCCGGCGGCTTGAATCGTTACATTGCCGCCGGCTTAAAAATTGCAACAAATTAATACGTTTGGCCGCTGCGCTGCGGCCAGAAGATACATTCATATCAGAGTAAACGATCCGTTTCTAACATTGGCCGCAGCGCAGCGGGCACTTCGCGAATTGGCCGGCCAGAACCCGAAGTGGCCGGCCAGAACTAGAAGTGGCCAAACTTCGGGTTCTGGCCGTAACATATACAAGAGATGGAGAGAATTTTATTTTATTTTTTATCCATCCTGCTACGGGACAAGTGTGGACCTAGCCTTAGATAATGCATGCCAGGGTGTTTTCTTATGGCACAATTCGTTTTGCCGCCTAATGCAGCTATGCAGAGTGGTGCAGGGAGCTACTTTAGAGATTTACCTGTCCCGGGCGGCTGGATCAGAGTCTGCTCTTCATCCACCGGAGGCGCTGTACTCCCAGCATCCTCTTCTGAGTTACGATCACGATAGGACATGTGACCATTACCCAGGGGATGGTGTGTCAGCATTGCAGCGCCACCCAGTGGTGGAAGAGGGTGATGTTAGAGACTCTTCTATATTATGTGTCATATCATGGAACTCAGAGAAAAAAAAAGTGGTCTCTGTTCAAATATTTATGGGCCCTAAGTGTATGCAGCGACGTACAAATTGCCAGTAAAATTGCAGCGCGTGGGCAGCATGCTGCCCCTATCGCCAGATCAGCAGCACCCGCTTCACTATCAGCTTCAAGCTGCTATGGTGCTGCATGTTACCCTGGTAACAAGTGTGGGGCGAATAGTGTAACGGTTGGTGCCCTCCTGGTGCTAGCAGAGGAGGGGTAAGGTAACTCACCTCTCCGGGATCCACACGCAGCCCATCTTCCTCCTAGGCCTCCCATCTCTATGGTGCCAGCGGCATCTGTGATCATGTGATGCACCACAAAAGACAGGGAGGAGGAAGGAGATGGGCTGCGTGTGGATCCCGGAGAGGTGAGTCACTTCATCTCTCTGCTGCACACTCTGCATGGGGGAGATGCGGGGGCTCTCTGGCCACTACTGGGGGTATAAAATTCCTGTCTAACCTGCATTCCTCTTATTCCAGGCTTGGTTTGGAATTGGTGAATATTTTGAGTGTTAGACAGTCCTTGTAATGGGCTCTACAATCTCTCTATACTGCTGCCTGTTCTCACAGAACTCCAATGTGCGACTGTTGGCTGAAACTTTCTGGTTCACTTTACCTGGTTCAGAATCCCTCCCACACCCACTTCTACCCTAACTATGCCTTCACCCTCCCCTGCCTCGTCTACCCTGAACAGACCACCCCCTTTTGGCTTACAGTACTTTGTTTGACCACACAGAAAGCTCCTATTGTTGCCAGAGGAAGCGGGACACGCTTGTGAAACGCGTTGCATAAATCTGTGGAGTAATATGAAGAGAGAATCTTTTTCAGTGCATACAAACTGTGGTGTCTACTTACGGGCAGGTAAGGCCACCACTTCCTCCATATTTTAATTATTTTATCCTGAAATTGGCGCCTCTGTTTACTTACGCTGTATATAAGTCCACCCCAAATGGAGGGGTAATTTCCACTTTCATTTCTACGGAGAGTGACAATCTTAACTCGAGTGGGGTCAGGTCTAGTCTCCCCACCTGCCATCTTGGTGGTTGTCAGTGGTAACCAAATTTTGTGAGTATAATCTCAAATACTTGTTGTCTATATTGGATTGAATTGACAAACACTATTGTGGGCTCTCAGATTTTTTTTTCTTCCAAGACCACTCCCCTTGTCCCTCTGGAGACATCATCGCCTGGCTTCTGCAGAACTGTGCACATTTGTAGCTTAGTTCACCTGAACTAATCATTCCAGGTATTTTTTTTTTCTCCAGGATTGCGCAGGAATTCCCCAACACCAGTCAAAAGCTTGTTAGCAATAATGGAAAACCATGCTCACTCGCTACTACACACCATACACAGGCGCCGCCAGAGTCCTGCTGCCGGTACTTTTCCCTCCCCTCTCCACAGAGCAGAACCAAATCAGCAGAGAGACCAAGAGTGTTTCAGTAGAAAGAAAAGCTGCCTGAAACTATCAAAAAAGATTATTTTGGAAGAACATTAGAGTAAAGGTGGCCATACACTGGTCGATTTGCCATCAGATTCGACCAACAGACAGATCCCTATCTGATCGAATCTGATCAGAGAGGGATCGTATGGCTACCTTTACTGCAAACAGATTGTGAACCGATTTCAGCCTGAAACCGTTCACAATCTGTTGTGGTGGTGGTGCTGCTGCCGCCGCTCCCCCCCGCCGCATACATTACCTGCTCCGCCGGCGCGACTCCCGGGTCTCCGCTCTTCTTCTCCGCTCTGGTCTCCGGCTCCAGCATGCTTCACTTCTTCCTGCCCGGCAGGAAGTTTAAACAGTAGAGCGCCCTCTACTGTTTAAACTTCCTGCCGGGCAGGAATAAGTGAAGCATGCTGGAGACCAGAGCGGAGAAGAGCGGGGGCAGTCGCGCCGGCGGAGCAGGTAATGTATGCGGGCTCTATTGCGTCAGTCGTCGGGCACTCGAACGCCGCTAGCGATGCGCTCTTTACCCGTGGGCGATCGACGGTAATTTTCCGCACGGCGCGATCGGACGAAATGAATCGAAATTCGTCGTGTAGCGCGAACGATTGGCAGCAGATTCAATCCCAGTGATCGAATCTGCTGTCGAAATGGCGGTAAATCAGGCCAGTGTATGGCCAGCTTTAGTGTATACGAGCTTTGCTCTCCACTACATTTACTTTTTCTCATCGCCCAAGGCTGATAAATCCTTTATTATCTGTTGACATGTAATCAGGCCAGTGAAAAGAGCTGTGATAGGCAGCAAACAATGGAAAATGGCGAGGAAAAATGGAAAAAGCTGACTTTAGCTGATCGGTGCCAATTTTTTTGAGTTAAGCGAATGTTATGTTAGCCCTTTCTGAAGGCAAAAACTAAACTCGAATATGTTCTACTTTTCTTATCCAAGTGAACAGGAAACAGTAGGCAGAAGAAAAACGGCAAAGCGTTGCTATATTTTACAAGCAGTGGCACTTGCAGACTGCTTGTGGCACCTATACGCGTACGTCGCTGGCGGTTACAAAGTTGTGAAAACCGACAGACAATATTTCATGAAGATGACACGTGTACAACATGGTTAGCAAAGTGCAGATATCTTTATTTATTTGAATAATCCAATCATTCTGACTCGGATTGCACGGTTGTTTCTAGGATAACAGTCACATGATCAGGACGCCCAGTGAAGAGTCGTGAGCTGGTGTCTTCAGTCATTGCGGGGTCGTTATGGCCAGCCATCTTGTATCCAGAAGCGGAGGCTGGAGCGGGTAAGTATAGGTTTCAGAGAGGTCTGAGGCATAACGGGAATCTCAGACGGGTTTCCACGGCTGGCGTTTTATTTCTTGACGATCTGGATGACGTCCTCGTGCTCCATGTTGTGTGTGAGGCCGACCCGCTGCGGGCTGTACTTGGTGCTGGTCCCCTGTGCAGAAAAAAAACGCAAAACAGCTGGAATTAAACGGGAACGTAAAAACGCTGACCGGCTGGACTGCGGCGCTAGCGGAACTTACCCAAACCAAGGCGTATTTGAACTGGCTGGCCAGGGTCCGGTGAATCCGGTGACACTGTCAGAGAATAAGACAATTTTCATATATAGTTGGGAGTAGCGTCTTTTTACACAAAGGGAAAAAGATAAAACCTTATGATCCTTTTTTGGGGTGATCCACTTTCCCCTATTAACACTTTGTATATGTAGAAAGGACCCAATCAGTAAAAAATGCGGGCTGGAGCTTTTCAATGCAAAAATATCAAAACTTTATTGACACAGACATAAAAGGAGTAAAAATTCTCTGTTAGAGGTTCCTTGTGGATATATCCAGTACAAAATATACAGTGCAGACATCAGCTTAATCGTAGATTTAGTACAAATTTTGAAAAGGGCAACGACACGCTCGTTTTGGGCACAAAAGGCCCTTCATCAGGCCAAGTTGCAGAGAGCACTGTCTGCCAATACTGTGGACAATGTACATTAGGGACACCAAGGAAGCAAAGACATCTGAGCCAACCAGATGTAGATAACACCATCCCAGTGGCTGACAAACGACTATTCTGACAAGCTGCAAGAGTGGGAGTGCCGATGTCTGCACTGTATATTTTGTACTGGATATATCCACAAGGAACCTCTAACAGAGAATTTTTACTCCTTTTATGTCTGTGTCAATAAAGTTTTGATATTTTTGCATTGAAAAGCTCCAGCCCGCATTTTTTACTGATTGGGTCCTTTCTACATATACAAAGAGAATAAGACAATAACAGCTCAATGACAGCTGCATGCCGGGTGGCAGACACATTGCTTTATATTCATCAGTTATGATTTTTCTTTTTTCCAAGATGTCACAACACTGTTGAAGTAGAACTGGTATATAGAATGATGTGATAATAGCTTTCACATTATGGGTTTCCCAGATAGTGACTGAAGATCTGCATAGAGCTTGTATGTTCTCTTGCAGGGGCAAAACTACAGTTTATGGGGGCCCCCAGCAAAACTTGGATAGGGCCGCCAATGGTCTCACCCCTCCCCTTGGAACCCTCCCAGCCTAGGGGCCCATCTCACAGCCCTCCCCCTGGTGCCCCTCACAGCCTGGGGGCCCATCTCACAAGGGTCATACAACAAGGGTGGCAATCATGATCTTCACACCAATAACAAGTGTAGCCACAAACACACCTGATCTGGAGTACAGACCCCTGTATGGGAGGAAGGGAAGGTTAGTAGTTGCCCCCCCCCCCTCTGGGCCCCTCTGCAATTTCAGAGGCTGATCCCCTCTAGTTATGCCCCTGCTTAGTGTTTATGTGGGCTTCCTCCAGGCACCCCAGTTTTCCCCCACATAACAGGCTAATACGTTAATTGGATTCTCCACAAAACTGTCCTTAGACTTTGCTGTGGGTACGTAGCTATGAAGGCATTACAGCATCAGCATCTCAAAGGTCAGTTAGTGACAGGAAATGTTCAGTTTATTATTAATTTATATAGTGCCAATATCTTCTGCAGCGCTGTACAGATTACATAGTCATGTCACTGACTGTCCTCAGAGGAGCTCACAATCTAATCCCTACCATAGTCATAGCCTAATGTCCTACCATATTATTATTATGTATTTATATAGCACTGACATCTTCTGCAGCGCATTACATAGTACATAGTCATGTCACTGACTGTCCTCAGAGGAGCTCACACTCTAATCCTACCATAGCCATAGTCTAATGTCCTACCATATTATTATGTATTTATATAGCACTGACATCTCCTGCAGCACATTACATAGTACATAGTCATGTCACTGACTGCCCTCAGAGGAGCTCACACTCTAATCCTACCATAGCCATAGTCTAATGTCCTACCATATTATTATTATGTATTTATATAGCACTGACATCTCCTGCAGCACATTACAGAGTACATAGTCATGTCACTGACTGTCCTCAGAGGAGCTCACAATCTAATCCCTACCATAGTCATAGCCTAATGTCCTACCATATTATTATTATGTATTTATATAGCACTGACATCTTCTGCAGCACTTTACATAGTACATAGTCATGTCACTGACTGTCCTCAGAGGAGCTCACAATCTAATCCCTACCATAGTCATAGTCTAATGTCCTACCATATTATTATTATGTATTTATATAGCACTGACATCTTCTGCAGCACTTTACATAGTACATAGTCATGTCACTGACTGCCCTCAGAGGAGCTCACACTCTAATCCTACCATAGCCATAGTCTAATGTCCTACCATATTATTATTATGTATTTATATAGCACTGACATCTCCTGCAGCACATTACAGAGTACATAGTCATGTCACTGACTGTCCTCAGAGGAGCTCACAATCTAATCCCTACCATAGTCATAGCCTAATGTCCTACCATATTATTATTATGTATTTATATAGCACTGACATCTTCTGCAGCACTTTACATAGTACATAGTCATGTCACTGACTGTCCTCAGAGGAGCTCACAATCTAATCCCTACCATAGTCATAGCCTAATGTCCTACCATATTATTATTATGTATTTATATAGCACTGACATCTCCTGCAGCACATTACAGAGTACATAGTCATGTCACTGACTGTCCTCAGAGGAGCTCACACTCTAATCCTACCATAGTCATAGTCTAATGTCCTACCATATTATTATTATGTATTTATATAGCACTGACATCTCCTGCAGCACATTACAGAGTACATAGTCATGTCACTGACAGTCCTCAGAGGAGCTCACACTCTAATCCTACCATAGTCATAGTCTAATGTCCTACCATATTATTATTATGTATTTATATAGCACTGACATCTTCTGCAGCACATTACAGAGTACATAGTCATGTCACTGACTGTCCTCAGAGGAGCTCACACTCTAATCCTACCATAGTCATAGTCTAATGTCCTACCATATTATTATTATGTATTTATATAGCACTGACATCTCCTGCAGCACATTACAGAGTACATAGTCATGTCACTGACTGTCCTCAGAGGAGCTCACAATCTAATCCTACCATAGTCATAGTGTAATGTCCTACCATATTATTATTATGTATTTATATAGCACTGACATCTCCTGCAGCACATTACAGAGTACATAGCCATGTCACTGACTGTCCTCAGAGGAGCTCACACTCTAATCCTACCATAGTCATAGTGCAATGTCCTACCATATTATTATTATGTATTTATATAGCACTGACATCTCCTGCAGCACATTACAGAGTACATAGTCATGTCACTGACTGTCCTCAGAGGAGCATACACTCTAATCCTACCATAGTCATAGTGCAATGTCCTACCATATTATTATTATGTATTTATATAGCACTGACATCTCCTGCAGCACATTACAGAGTACAGAGTCATGTCACTGACTGTCCTCAGAGGAGCCCACAATCTAATCCTACCATAGTCATAGTGTAATGTCCTACCATATTATTATTATGTATTTATATAGCACTGACATCTTCTGCAGCACATTACAGAGTACATAGTCATGTCACTGACTGTCCTCAGAGGAGCTCACAATCTAATCCTACCATAGTCATAGTCTAATGTCCTACCATATTATTATTATGTATTTATATAGCACTGACATCTTCTGCAGCACATTACAGAGTACATAGTCATGTCACTGACTGTCCTCAGAGGAGCTCACAATCTAATCCTACCATAGTCATAGTCTAATGTCCTACCATATTATTATTATGTGTTTATATAGCACTGACATCTTTTGCAGCACTTTACAGAGTACATAGTCATGTCCCTGACTGTCCTCCGAGGAGCTCACACTCTAATCCTACTATAGTGATATGTATGTATGTATGTATGTATGTATGTATGTATGTATGTATGTATGTATGTATGTATGTATGTATGTATGTATGTATCTATCATATAGCGTATGTTTTGTAGTCTAGGGCCAATTTAGGGGGAAGCCAATTAACTTATCTGTATGTTTTGGGGATGTGGGAGGAAACCAGAGTGCCCGGAGAAAACCCACACAGACACGGGGAGAACATACAAACTTCCTTGTAGATAGTGCACTGGCTGGGACTAGAACGGGGGACCAGCGCTGCAAGGCGAGAGTGCTAACCACTGTATACATTCAGTATATATATTCTGTAAGGCTCTGAGGAAAATGTCATCACTGTATAAAGCAACAATCTTACAGCAAATACTAAAGTGGCAGATTGTGCGGCCGCACGCAGGAACATAAACTATGCAAACAGCTGCGTGTAGTTTACGTATCTGCGGACACCAATCCAGGGACGCACTGTATGTCTGCGTGGACCGCGCAGACTGTGCAGCAACGGTAACTATGCAAATTAAAAAAACAAACATATGAGGCAGCAAGCAGAAGAAGTTGCACCTCCCTTCCCCGGGAAGACTGACTGTTACTACAAACGTGTCGGCACAACTGTCCTAGTGCCTGTTCGTTTCACCTGCCCCGTTCACACTGCACGCGTTTCCAGTCGCGTTTTGGAAACGCGTGCAGGTGGCCGACACGCACGACATTAGACAGTGCATAGAGTGCAATGTCTGATGTTCACACTGCATGCGTTCCGGACCTGTGCGGTCCGGGAACGCATGCTGCACGCAGATTTTGTAAAAACGCGTGGCTGTCCCATTCACTTTCAGTGAATGGGATCAGCCACGCAACGCACAGAGACGCACATGACGTGCGTTCCTGTGCGTTGTGTTCTGAACGGAACGCTCCTGCGTTCTGTGATGTGAACGAGGCCTAAGTGCAGGTTCACTAGGTCCGGTAACGCATCCGTGGCTCTGTTTTTAAAACCTGATCAAAACCGGAGCCACGGATAGCAATGTTAAAAATAGCAGCTGTCTTCACCCGAGCAAAAAACGTATCATTCTGCGTTTGCGGGGACCCGTTTTTAAAACCGTCCCGGAAGGTCCGGATCTGCTGCATTTTCCAGCAAAGGATCTGGATCCTGATACACGCAGGGGGAGGGGCAGGCAATAGGGAAACGGATCCCCCTCTACACAGGCAGATTTGGACACAGAAACAGATCCATTTCTATGTCACAGCCTGTGGGGAGAGAGGGGGCCGCCATGCTGGAGGGGTATAGCAGGCAGGACGGGGGTGGCAGCGGTCAGCTGGGACGCCCCCTCCCTCACCTGGGTCCCCCGTGACCCCCTCCAGCTACATGCCGTAAAAATGTAATGTATAGCAGCAGCGAGTGGAGAGCTTACCTCCTCCTCCTACTTCCTCCGCTTGCCACTTCACTGCCTGCAATGCCGCCCTCCGAAGTATAGAGGGCGACATTGCAGGCAGTGACGCAGCGAGTGGAGGAAGTAGGAGGAGGAGGTAAGCTCCGCACTCTTTGCTGCTATACTTTACATTTTTGCGGCATGTAGCTGGAGGGGGTAGCAGGGATGGGGGACCCAGGTGCTGGGGGACCCAAGTGCAGGGGGAGGGGGGGGGGAACACGTCCCCATTGACCGCTGCCACCCCCGTCCTGCTTCTGCATTAGTCAAGGATATATAATATCACTGAATTGCAGTTACACTGTAAGGTACAGACATCGATGACTTACCACGTGTTCCACGGAGGCCCCCTTCCTGAGGATGATGGCGTCACCGAAGTCCGGCCTCTCTGTGGACAGAAGCCACAGAAATACATTATGTCACATTTACAATCTTACTTCAGCAGGTCACAGACTTAACAATAGTCTCTCTCATCGGATCTCCCTGTGAGATGCAGATCTATAGTCGTCTCTTGGGATAGGACTTTTCTGTTAGCCTGTGTATAAGCTGGGTATTGAAATGTAAGAGCCTGAACTTCTGCCAGGCTGTAAAGGCTTGTATAGTAAGCTAGGAATGGGGGACAGGGGACAATGGCTACACATGTAGGCAGGAGGCTTGTATAATAAGCTAGGAATGGGGGACAGGGACAATGGCTACACATGTAGGCAGGAGGCTTGTATAGTAAGCTAGGAATGGGGGACAGGGGACAATGGCTACACATGTAGGTCTGAGGCTTGTACAGTTAGATAGGACTGGGGGACAATAGTTATAAGTGTAAATAAAACTTACGTCCGCGCTTCTTAGTATAGATACAGGTGAGGGCCAGATATTCCCACAGCATTTCTACCAAATAGTCCAGATTTAGCTTCATTCCGCAGCTAAAAGAGAAAAAGAAAGAAACGGTTAGACGAGAGCCGACTGCATAGCGACTACAAATGGTCAGGAAGCTGTGAAATCATTTCTGTAAAGATATGTGGGGCGATGTGGGTATGTACGGTAATATTCAGAACATGGTGGCCACTTTGAGCGGTATCTGATGTAGCCTCCATCTTGTCTGTCTGCTGTGTTTGTAAAAATGCCATGGTAAGCGAGCAGTGTAGATTTACATTCTATTTCCTTTGTAAAACTGCAGTAAAGAAGCTCCTAAAACCCTTTCCACTCGTATGCCCTGCATAACGGGACATCGCGAATTTCCCGTTGCACTCTTATGTCCTGCTATGCAGGACATCATTTCAGCGGCGGTTTGCAGGCACATCTGCGGGAGGCAAAGTCCGATCTCTGTCCCCTTGTATAGTGGGCATGTAAGAGTACATGCCCACACAGGTGGTACCACCCTACCCCAAACCGGAAGTGCGCGATCAGCGCTACCAGGAAGTGACAGATGCATTGAAATTTCCTTGCATTTTACTTGCAGATTATTTGCAGATTCCTTTTTGCAGATTCCTTGCAGATTGCTTGTAAAGTTGCATAGAGGATTAATGGCATCGTATGCAATGGACATGGAGGAGCGTCTAAATAGTAGCCAGCATTTCATTGCTCTAATTCCCAATCGAAATACCAAAGATTGCATCGTGTGTAGGGACAGTAAGACCCCGGGTGGCAGGCATAAAACCACCTATTATTGCGAAACTTGCTCACGCAGGCCAGGATTACACCCAGGAAATTGCTGTAAAATTTACCATACCTTGGCTTTCTTCTCTCCTACCAGCCAATAGAAAATGCCAAACTGTCCAAATAAGGTATCAAATTAAACGTTATAATGTGTTCTTTAAAATAAGATATACCATGTTACTATGTTATGTTCCATGTTAAAATGGGAGAGTGAGTAAGAGGGAGAGCGCATTTCTGTAAAAAAAAAAACTCCGAGCAGAAACGACTCCTTTTAGGAAAGAACTCCGAATGGAAAGGATTAATTAGTCAGCCATTGTCATGAATAGACTGCTGAATGTGGGACTGTCTGTATGCAGTCAGAAATAAACGAAGTCTACCTACAATGACAGTTAAAGGACAACTGTAGTGAGGAGTATAGACGCTACCATATTTCTTTCCTTTTAAACAATACCAGTTGCCTGGCAGCCCTGCTGATCTATTTGGCTGCAGTAGTGTCTGAATCACACCAGAAACAAGCATGCAGCTAATCTTGATTTGACAATCATGTCAGAAACATCTGATCTGCAGCATGCTTGTTCCGGGTCTATGGCTAAAAGAATTAGAGGCAGAGGATCAACGGGGCAGCCAGGTAACTGGTATTGCTTAAAAGGAAAGAAATATGGCAGCTTCCACATACCTCTCACTTCAGTTGTCCTTTCAGCCTGAATAGCTACCCTATTGTTCCAGTACACACCGAGACTGACTACTGTCTCACAGGGCCTGCAGGAAGCGCTGATCTTTGCATGAAAGAGTGGAGTCTGGATGTAACAACCATGATGTCCCCCTTTTTTGTAGAATGTGAGGAAATGAGATGAATCTTGGATAAGGAGTAAGGGTAGCCCCCAAGGTATATTCCCTCCTATAAGAAATCCGCTCTCAAACTAGTAAGGGTATTTGCCTGAAGGTAGCTCTTGAGCTAGAGAAGTCCCTGATCGAATCAGAACACGCGTCCTTCCACGACAAAGTTTCTGTTTTATCACCTTTTTATTTTGATAAGCAAATTGTCTTGTGTGTCTTTGTAATTTTTACTTTGTTATTTGTAAATATCTCTGTATATATTTCCTTCTGTGCTGTTCCCCCTTTTTTTTGGAATATTAAATCTTTATTTAATAAGTTAGTCTTCTGAGTACTAAGCACAGCTGTACATCTCCTAGTGAGAGACTGCAGTGTAATTGTATAACAAGTTCAGTGCCCGATTGAGTGTTCGGACTGTTCATTGCTACCATGTGAGATTGTACTGTGTGTGTGGTGTTCTCGTACTTTGGCCTAAAGCCCGTGGCTAACCCAACATACGTAAGCGGCCAGTCTGAGTGCGAGCAGCTGGACAGCAGTGTATGAAATACTTGTAGAGTGTAGCAAGTATCGTCCCGGGTGACTGCTACTGGTGTGGCTGAATGGTGACACCCTTGTGTTAGCTTTGATAACGCTGCTCCTCCTCTCGATTTTGGTGGAAACCACCGTCAGGAACGGTCTCTGCAAGCTTGCTGTGGGGCTGGTTCCTGACAATTTCGGTCTGCATAAAAATGTAATGCAAATTCTATGCAGCTCAGAACTGTCCAATGCAAAGGCGTGCGTATGGTCCTAGCGAGGGTTCGATGGGTGCAGGGAGAAGCCGAGAGGCTGCTCTCCCTCTGATAGGCAATGTGGGGAAATATAACAAATATATCACCCCACTGATTACCTCATTTCTCCCTTCAGGAGACGAATCACCCTCACCCGGATACAGGCACTACATGGGGCCGTGCAGGCGGCAAGATGATCTGACTCAGGGCCAGTGCACATCAAAAAAACGCTAGTGGATCCGCAAACGCTAGCGGTCTTTGAAGAGGTTTTTCAGAGCGATTCTAGGCATGTTTAGAGAGGTTTTCTAAGCATGCCTAGTGTTTTCTGGAGCGTTTTTCTGTAGCAGATTACAAATATTGTTACAGTAAAAGCCGTTACTGAACAGCTTCTGTAACAAAAACGCCTGGAGAATCGCTCTGATCTGGAGTTTTTCATCGCTGTTTTCCACCTTCCTATACTTTACATTGAGGCAGAAACGCCTCCGAAATCTAAAAAATGCTGCAGCCCCCGAGTTTATGTACGTGGAAAAAAACGAACCGCTCTGGTGTGCACCAGCCCATTGACAAACATCAGCCAAGCGGTTTTCAGCCCGCAAGCGTTTAAAAAAAACACTCAGAACCGCTCTTGGTGTGCACCAGCCCTCATACCTGAAGTGAGAGGGATATGAAGGCTGCCATATTTATTTCCTGTTAAACAATACCAGTTGCATGGCAAGCCTGCTGATCTATTTGTCTAAAGTAGTGTCTGAATCACACCAGAAACAAGCCTGCAGCAAATTCAGTCACACTTCAGTCAGAGCACCTGATCTGCTGTATGCTTGTTCAGGGTCTATGGTTAAATATATTCGAGGCAGAGGATCAGCAGGACAGCCAGGTAATGTGCATTGTTTAAAAGGAAATAAATATGGCAGCCCACATATCCTCATAGACCCTGAACAAGCATGCAGCAGATCAGGTGTTTCTGACTTTATTGTCAGATCTGACAAGATAAGTTGAATCCTTGTTTCTGGTGTGATTCAGACACTACTGCAGCCGAGGACTGCCAGGAAACTAGTATGGTTTAAAAGGAAATAAATATGGCAACCTTGTTTACATTGTATGTATCCCTATTCATTGTCCAGCGCTGTGTAATATGTTGGCTCTTTATAAATACAATGAAGAATGATAATAGCCAGATCAGATCACAGCAGGAGTGGTCAGACAAGATACAGGAAGGGGCGATTGCTCAGAGCGACCGCAGCGCTGATAACCGCCACATTAAACAAAACAGACAGAAAGGAATGTTTACCAATGCAATCACTACCATAGCGATGGCAAACGTCCCCACAAATACAAGCAGGACTAGACAGGAAGGAACACGACCAATAGCAACCACTGGACTAGAAGGATCATCTGTCAATCGCCACCGCAGCAAAGGCACGATCAGGCAGGAAGATGGGAAGGAGCGTTACCAATAGCAACCGCTGCTATGGTAATGTCCACACAGCAGGACTAGGAGGAGCGTCTGCCAATTGCCACCCCAGCAAAGATACATCCAGGAGGCAAGATGGGAAGGAGCGTTACCACTAGCAACTGCTGCTATGGTAACATCCGCACGGCAGGACTAGAAGGACCATCTGTCAATCGCCACCGCAGCAAAGGCACGATCAGGCAGGAAGATGGGAAGGAGCGTTACCAATAGCAACCGCTGCTATGGTAATGTCCACACAGCAGGACTAGGAGGAGCGTCTGCCAATTGCCACCCCAGCAAAGATACATCCAGGAGGCAAGATGGGAAGGAGCGTTACCACTAGCAACTGCTGCTATGGTAACATCCGCACGGCAGGACTAGAAGGACCATCTGCCAATCACCACCGCAGCAAAGGCACGAGCAGGCAGGAAGATGGGAAGGAGTGTTACCAATAGCAACCGCAGCTATGGTGATGCCCACACAGCACAATAAAGGGAGTATCACACAAGACTGGGGGAACACCGCGATTCGCCACCGCAGGAATAGCACACGTTAACAGAGGTACAATGCAATGTAACTGACAATTATCACACAGGCCCCAACAATGCAGCTGTGTAATCTGATCCCTATCACAGACCAAGTGATCACGCAGGAAGAGGCTTTTATGTGGACATCCACCAATGAGAGCAGACATGCAAATTCCAGCACAGCTTGAACATGGACCAATTCAAGTCCCACCCACATTTAAATTGATTGGTCCACTTTCAACTTTTTATATGCCGTACGGTTAGCATATTTGCTTTTGTGCATAAGTATTATTATTCATTTAGATATTTGAAGTTTCTAAAGTACACTTATTTTACTCTGAGAGCTGACTTTGCATTTTATTTATAACTGCTTTATTCATCCTCTAACTTAATCAGAAAGCATCAGGTAGCATTTATGCTTGTCTGACTTTGTTTAAGGGACCCGGCAGTGTGAGAGAAGGCTTGGTTTACATTTCTCACTTGATACAATTAAACAAAAGATAACATTATGTAAAGTTCGGAAGCGGCCAGCTCTGCTGGCAGGAAAGCTTCTTAAAGAGGAACTCCAGTGAAAATAATGTAGTAAAAAAAGTGCTTCATTTTTTACCATAATTATGTATAAATGATTTAGTCAGTGTTTGCTCATTGTAAAATCTTTCCTCTCCCTAATTTACATTCCAAGTAGATTGCCAATGAACAGGAATCCAGTCCACAATGAGAATCAGGCGAAGTTGGGGTGTTATTCATGTAAGTCCACACGGTGTCTCAGTTGCAAAACTATTAACGATGGTGCAGTTACCTTCCAAACCAATGGTTCAATACAATATCCGATTAAAAGTCGCGTAGACTGCCAAAGTGCATATGTAATATACTTACTAACATGCCCCTGCAACCTGGCCTATGTAGGCCGCACTACCCAAAAATTCCAAACCAGACTTAATAAACACAGATTTAATGTTACCAAGGGGGAGCCAAAACATGGGGTGTCTAACCATTGTAATTTAGTGCACAATAGGAACTTTGACGTTCTGAGGGTCACCATAATAGAACAAGTGCATCATTCCAATAAGTATGAGAGATATCGCATGCTTTGTAGACGGGAGTCCTTTTGGATCTTGAAATTGGGGACATTGGAGCCGGGGGGTCTGAATAAGTGCCTTGAGGAGATGAGCCACCTACAACCCACTTTGCAATAGTATTGGAGTGTGACAAAGAATGGTATGTCTGCCTCGCAGTCCCCACGCTAGGTGGGGACTGTGAGACATAGGGCTTGGTTCGCAGGGGGGTGCTGGCTTGTGGCGCGTCCGTTTTCGCGCGGGTTTTCGTGTTCGCGCGCGGTTGGGCGTTTTCGCGCGGGGTCGTTGTCGTGTTCGCGCGCGGGCGCGGATCTTCGTGCGGGATCGTTGTCGCTTTCGCGCGGGGGTTCGCGTTTGCGCGCGGGGGCGGTGGCTGTTTCGCGCGGGGCGTCTGGTTACGCGCGGGCGCGGAGATTCGCGCGGGGACGCCGGGGATTCGCGCGGGGACGGCCGCGCTGGGGGTGGGCGCTCTTTTGTGAACCGGGCCCCCAGACTCATATGTATGTTCATATAGGTTAACTGTACATGCGCACCTTGATGTATGTATGTATGTTATAAATTGATAATTGTCCCTTTGGGTCCTAGTTCGAACCCATGAGTCCTTATTAGGGGTTTTTGATGGCTCTGTATTGTCACGTTATACTTTGGAGAATGTGGGAGTTCAAACTGCAGTGGGAACTTTTATGTTTTACTTCTGGTCCTTGCTAGATTTCCTCCACTATGCACTGGGTGACTGATTACCTGCCTTACTATCTTAGTGCATGCATAGTAACTAATAGACTTTCCTTTCTATTAAGGGTACTAAGGTAGTTTCGGATCTATTAGGATCATTAGGATCCCTTGAGGTCATTTCCCAGGCTAAGCTGATTGGCTATCATGTAGGATGTATGCTGTATAAAGGATTGTGCTTGTCAATTGTAAATGTAAGACTTGAGAAAGCGGAGGATGTTCCTCCGGGAAACGCGTTGTCATTTTAATAAACCTTTATTTTATAGTCCCATATGTATTTTGTGCCATATTGTAACACTGTGGCCAGTCTATTCCCCTGCCTCTATTTTTACCATTCACGGACAATTAGACGCTGCTCACCACGCCTTTCAGCGTGTGTTTGAACAGACGTCCTCGCTACCATCGCAAGGAGGTCTGGAGCTGGTGACGTCGCCTCCGCCCTGTCTCTGCCTTGCTGCCACGGAGAGCCCGGTCCCCGGCTGCCTAAGAGGGACGTATGCGAATCGCGGCTGAGTACGCTGTACCGGCCACACTAATACTAGGTGAGACCTTTCCTAGTGTTAATTGATCTATCATTGCTGGAAATCTCAGAGCGCTCCTCTCTTTTTTACTAATTTACATTCTGACATTTATTACATGGTGACATTTTTTATTGTGGGCAGGTTATGTAGCTGCTCAGTGTTCTCCCCAGAGCCTTTTAACTGGGCGGAGCGCCCGGCTGGTGGTCAGTCCCCGCCCGGCTGCTGTGATCACTACTCCCTGTCAGCAGCGTGTTTGCCGTTCTCCACACTCGTCCAGCACAGTGCTCTGCGGCTGTGGCATTGGAGCTGGCCGCTGTCACTCTGACACAATCTCCGCCCTCCTCCTCAGCTCCTGATTACAAAGCAAGACCGCGGGCAGGGCCGGCCCGCCCATGAGGCGGGGTGAGGCGGGTTCCTCAGGCGGCAGGAAGTGGAGGGGCGGCACCAGATGAATGGCTGTGACTGAGCGGAGGGGGGGGAGCCAGAGCCGCGGTGAGGGCAGCCCGACCTCTCCCTCCCTCTCCCCGGGCCGCCCTCCATGCTCCCCCCTCGGACTTTAGGCAGCAGAGTTAGCGCGCAGGGAAGCGCTGCTGTACACAGTCACAGCCTGTTACTCACCTCCCTGGATCCGATCGCCGCTCCCGCCCTGCTGGTCTCCTCTCTGCAATGTAGCCGCTGATACATTACACACGCGGCTGCTTCCTGTTTACACAGGAAGCAGCCGCGTGTGTATCAGCCGGCTAGGCAGAGAGGAGACCAGCAGGGCGGGAGCGGCGATCGGATCCAGGGAGGTGAGTAACAGGCTGTGACTGTGTACAGCAGCGCTTCCCTGCGCGCTAACTCTGCTGCCTAAAGTCCGAGGGGGGAGCATGGAGGGCGGCCCGGGGAGAGGGAGGGAGAGGTCGGGCTGCCCTCACCGCGGCTCCGGCTCCCCCCTCCGCCATTATGAGGGGGCACCTACCTGGGCAAGCTACCTATCTATCCTATACTGGGGGGCACCTACCTAATCTAACCTGTTTTGGGGGCAGCTACCTATCTATCCTATACTGGGGGGCTCCTACCTAATCTAACCTGTTTTGGGGGCAGCTACCTATCTATCCTATACTGGGGGGCACCTATCTAATCTAACCTGTACTGGGGCAGCTACCTATCTATCCTATACTGGGGGGCACCTACCTATCTATCCTATACTGGGGGGCAGCTACCTATCTAACCTATACTGGGGGGGCAGCTACCTATCTATCCTATACTGGGGGGCACCTACCTAATCTAACCTATACTGGGGGCCAGCTACCTATCTATCCTATACTGGGGGGCAGCTACCTATCTAACCTATACTGGGGGGCAGCTACCTATCTATCCTATACTGGGGGGCACCTACCTAATCTAACCTGTTTTGGGGGCAGCTACCTATCTATCCTATACTGGGGGGCACCTACCTAATCTAACCTGTACTAGGGGCAGCTACCTATCTATCCTATACTGGGGGGCACCTACCTAATCTAACCTATACTGGGGGCCAGCTACCTATCTAACCTTTACTAGGGGGCAGCTACCTATCTAACCTATACTGGGGGGCAGCTACCTATCTAACCTATACTGGGGGGCAGCTACCTATCTAACCTATACTGGGGGGCAGCTACCTATCTAACCTATACTGGGGGGCAGCTACCTATCTATCCTACACTGGGGGGCAGCTACCTATCTAACCTACACTGGGGGGCAGCTACCTATCTAACCTACACTGGGGGGCAGCTACCTATCTAACCTATACTGGGGGCAGCTACCTATCTATCCTATACTGGGGGGCACCTACCTAATCTAACCTGTACTGGGGGCAGCTACCTATCTATCCTATACTGGGGGGCACCTACCTAATCTAACCTGTACTGGGGGGCAGCTACCTATCTAACCTATACTGGGGGGCAGCTACCTATCTAACCTATACTGGGGGCAGCTACCTATCTATCCTATACTGGGGGCAGCTACCTATCTATCCTATACTGGGGGGCACCTACCTAATCTAACCTGTACTGGGGGCAGCTACCTATCTATCCTATACTGGGGGGCACCTACCTAATCTAACCTGTACTGGGGGGCAGCTACCTATCTAACCTATGCTGGGGGGCAGCTACCTATCTAACCTATGCTGGGGGGCAGCTACCTGTCTAACCTATGCTGGGGGCAGCTACCTATCTAATCTATACTGGGGGCACCTACCTAATCTAACCTGTACTGGGGGCACCTACCTAATCTAACCTATACTAAAGGGCAGCGACCTAATCTAACCTATACTTGGGGGAAGCTACCTATCTAACCTATACTGGGGGCACTTATCTAACCTGTATTGGGGGCACCTACCTACCTAGCTAGCCTATACAGGTGGCAACTATACTGGCTACCTATACTGGGGGTACCTACCTATCTAACCTATGCTGGGGGCAACTATACTGGCTACCTATATTGGAGGCACCTACCTAGCTAACCTGTACTGGGGGCACCTACTTATCTAACTTATACCGGGGGGGGGGGGGTGCCTGCCTATCTAACATACTGGGGGCAACTATACTGGCTACCTATACTGGAGGCAACTACCTGGCTAACCTATACTGGGGGCAACTTTACTGGCTCACCCATGCCTGGCCACCTATACTCTGGGGGGACCTATAGCTGGTTACCTATACCGGGGGGGGGGGGGCGCAATTTTTACACCCTCGCCCTGGGTGCATTTTAGCCTAGAAACTGCACTGTTGCCGCCGGCCTCCGAGTCCGATGACTCTGAGCTCTGCGGCCTCTCCTGTCTCCTCCAAGGCTGCACGCTGGTGACGCTGCCTAGTGCCTAAGCCTGCTGATTTGATGGCGGCGGCTGCCGCCCGCTCTGCTGCCCTGGCTGCGGCTGATTGTCACGGTCAGTCACTGAGCAGCGAGCGCCGCCGACGTGTCGATAATGATGATAAGGCTGGCTGGCTGCCGCCACTCATGTTTTGTAGAAATATTGGGGGGGGGGGGGGGGGGCGCCTTTACGATCTTTGCCTCAGGCAGCAGAAAGTCCAGGACCGGCCCTGACAGCGGGAGCTTTGAAGGAGGAGCACACAGAGAAAGAACTGAGGACGTGGGCTTGCTGTGTTCCCTCTGATGAGTCACTCACTGATCTGCCTGAGTGAGTAGTGCAGAGAACGGCTCTCCTCCTCCTGTCTTCCCATCATGCAGGACATTTCCCAGCACGTTCCCCAGCCTCCCCCGATCAGAGGTCACAGCACAGAGAACAGAGCAGCGCTCGTTCATTCCGGGGAGAGCAGCAGCAGGACAGATGGTTATCTGATAGCAGTAATGGTCCCCCAGCAAGGGAATCCTTGTGATGACTGTCAGCTGCCGTCTCTGTGCTACCGAGACAGGTATTAAACAACTTTACAGCCACTACTGCTTCCCTTCCCCCACTGCTCTGCCCGGAGAGGTTACATAGCTAGCTGTCCTGGACATCAGTCTGCAGACTTCCTGCACTGTGCTGTCCACTCACAAACATTTTCTTTTCTGCATTAGTCTGTCTCCCTCTTATACATTTCTCTCTCACACACTTTCTCCCTCTGTTTTTCTTTCCCAGTCCTTTTCACACACTCTCTCTGTCCCTCAAAGAATCTATCTCCCTCCCAGACACTCACACCTATTCCTTATATTCACTTCTTCTACTGAACCCTCCTCTCTCCTCTATATACTGTATTTCCTGTATACAGTATGTATGTTTGTTTACTAGTGCTTGATTTTTAAGGGGAGAAGCCACAGCAGAAACCCCCAAGCACTTTTATTTTCCTTTGTAGTGCATGCTGTTTAGCCATAGACAAACAAGCATGTCTACACTGGGTTTGCTACTGCTATGACAGCCAAAACTATTGTGAGACTTTTTGAGTTAGATAACAAAACAGTCTGTGGGGATGTGTGGTTTTGGGCCTAAATTAGTCACCCTGTCTACAGCCCCTTTCTGGTATGAATCCGGCTTTGACAGCACTTTATCGGATTGCATATCAAAACATTCAGTGCAAGATGCCTTTCTCCATTAGCATCACTTAGTGTAATCCTCTCTCCCTATCGGAAATGCCTAGCATGATTACCTCACCAGGTAACAACCAGCGTGCTCCACCTACTCTTCTCCCCAGCATGATCCTCCCTGTCCATTCTCACCTAGTAGTAGCAGACATCACCCTCTTTCCCCACCCATCGTGACCATAATTTCCCACCCGGCTACTTTTTCATGCCACCCGGCTGGAAAAAAATTCTGGGGAGAACACTGCTGCTCCTAGCTGTTTTGGCTGTTAGAGACAGCTGTAAACAGCTAATTCCTGTCTGTGAACCTTGTTACATTGTGGCAGTTTGCCCAGAGTACCGCGGTACTCAGAGCTTCTTGTGGGAGGGGTTTCAGCACAATATCAGCCATACAGCGCCCCCTGATGGTCTGTTTGTGAAAAGCATTATATTTTTCATGTAAAAGGGGGTATCAGCTACTGATTGGGATAAAGTTCAATTCTAGGTTGGAGTTTCTCTTTAAGCCTGTGTGTAACCCTTTGAATGCAGTTCTAGTAAAAAAAAAAAAAAATGCTGGTTGTATATAATATGCTGTAAATAATCTATTAGAACAGAGCGAGAGGCTTTCCACTGCCTTTCAACTGCTTGTGTGAAAGTGCCCTAACTGCTGCATATATTTGCATAACATTTACACAGTCTGCATGAACTTGGAAATATTTGCATCTCACTGATCATGGCTCAGTCCTGAGCTACTCTAAAGACTGCAGAGTGATTGCAGATGGATAGGACACTCATTGCAAATGCATGCAACACTGTGCATCAGCAGCACATGTGCAGGCAGGGTTGCCACCTCACAACTTTAAATACCGGCACATCTAAGTTATACAGGTTCTGGCGCTACTCGCACATAATCAGTGCCTAAACTGCATCTAACTAGCCACAAGGCATGTAGAATTCATATGTGCTGGTATTCATGAGGTGGCAACCCTGTACAGTGCAGGGAAGTCAGCACTGTCTGTCCACAGCTCAGCTGCAACCAACAGAAGATGCCACAGATGACAATGGCCTTGTCCCTATGAGCTTACACTCTAAAGCTGGCCATACACTGGCCCGATTTGCGCCCGTTTCGACAGCAGATTCGATCACTGGGATCGAATCTGCTGCCAATCGTTCACGCTACACGCCGAATTTCGATCCATTTCGTCCGATCCCGTCGATCGCGCCGTGCGGAAAATAACAGTCGATCGCCCGCGGGTAAAGAGCGCATCGCTAGCGGCGTTCGAGTGCCCGACGACCGACGCAATAGAGCCCGCATACAGTACCTGCTCCGCTGCCGCGACTCCAGTCCCCGGTCACCGCTGCTCTGTCTGCGCTCTGGTCTCCAGGTCCGGCATGCCTCACTTCTTCTAGCCCGGCAGGAAGTTTAAACAGTAGAGCGCCCTCTACTGTTTAAACTTCCTGCCGGGCTAGAAGAAGTGAGGCATGCCGGACCTGGAGACCAGAGCGCAGACAGAGCAGCGGTGACCGGGGGACTGCAGTCGCGCCGGCGGAGCAGGTAATGTATGCGGGCGGGCGGGGGCAGCTGCAGCAGCACCACCACAACAGATTGTGAACGGTTTCAGGCTGAAATCGGTTCACAATCTGTTTGCTGTAAAGGTAGCCATACGATCCCTCTCTGATCAGATTCGACCAGAGAGGGATCTATCTGTTGGTCGAATCTGATGGCAAATCGACCAGTGTATGGCCACCTTAAAGGTACACTCGTCAGATTAGCAGCAGATAGATCATCAGATGGAATTCTGATCTACCTGATGTGTAAAAGGAACATTTTTTTACCAGGATAGAATTCCAATAGATTTCAGTTTGAAATCTATTGAAAACCGATCTGATGGCGTTTTTTCGCCATCAGATTTCCATTAGGGCCAATGCAAAATTATAAGCAATCTCATCAGATCGACCTAGATTTTCCACCCTGCCAGTTCGATGGAAATCCATCGAAATCGATCAAAATCGGCCGTCGATCGGTCGATTGGGCAACCGATTTGCAATCGATCGGCCAGAAAATCGGCTGAGTGTATGGGCCCCTTAAAGGATGTAGATCTGGAACCTAAGAGAGTAATCACCTGATTACTACGCTGTTGGGCTGCCTGGCCAGCCGGTCCACCTCCTCCATGGAGATCTGATCGACTTTATTATATACCTGCAGAGGGAAAAAACACAAAGGAAGAGAGAGCTGTTATTACATCTGCCCGTATATCTCAGCAATTGTACATACATACAGTACAGCTGCATAAGCTTAAAGAGAACCAGAGACGAAGCACCCTCTTGTATTTTACCTTATAAATCAGTGGGAACATGACAGTAAACACCTAATCTGCTCTTTGTTTCATTGTTCTCTGTGTAATCTGACTGTTCTCACCTCTGATAAGAATCCCCCACTAAACACTCAGTCTAGCTTTGCTACGGAAAGATTATAGCTGAGTCTGTCTTCTCTGGTGTCTTTTCAAGCCCAAGCCTGCCCCCTTGTGGCTCTGCTATAATGACTCAGCTATAATTATTCCCTGCAAAGCCAGACTGAATGCTCAGTCCGGGATTCTTATCACAGCTGATAACAGACACTTTTAGCAGTGAGGATGAAACAGAGAGCATGGTAAGTGTTTTCTCTAATGTTCTTAATGATATATATGGTAAAATACACAAAGGTGCTTAATTTCTGGTTCCCTTTAAAGAGGCAACTGGCATTCTTTAACAGGAAATAAATATGGCAGCCTCTATATCCCTCTCACTTCAAGTGTCCCTTTAAAGAGGAGCTGTCAGCCATACTATCTCAGAAAAAAAACAAAACACATACTGTTTATAAGCAGACAAATACTTGCTCTAATCACATAACATATGTATTGCACTGTCCACATTTTGATTTTAGTGAGTTTTGCTACAGAAGAAAGAAAGAAAGAAAGAGAGAAAGAAAGAAAGAAAGAAAGAAAGAAAGAAAGAGAGAAAGAAAGAAAGAGAGAAAGAGAGAAAGAAAGAAAGAGAGAAAGAAAGAAAGAAAGAAAGAGAGAAAGAAAGAAAGAAAGAGAGAAAGAAAGAAAGAAAGAGAGAAAGAAAGAAAGAAAGAAAGAAAGAAAGAAAGAAAGAAAGAAAGAAAAAATCCTTAGCATTTCCCATTTTAACTGTGGCTATTTTGAAGCCAATCCTGATGTCATTTCCTCCCTTACTCTGCCTGATTTCCCCACCCTTCACTATAGAAAGTGCATTGTTTCAGCATGAGAAATATTGGCCAATCAGAGAGGAACAGAGGTGTGGGAGGAGAAAACAGGGAGAAAGAGGCTTCAACCAATCAGGTTGCATTAGTTAAGTCTAAGGGGAAACAAAGAAGCAAAAAGCACAACCCAGCATGCCCTGCAACTTACTTTATGCTGAAATGTACTAAATTAGAGTCAGGGAAACTGGGGAACGATCATTTATCAACAAGTAATAGTGATTTTAACTTTTGGATTGCCTGGTTAGCATCCTTATTACTTGTTTACCAGATAAAAATAAATAATTGATTCTTGATTTTATGCCCGACAGTTACACTTTAAATGTGACGGACTGAAGCTAACAACTTAGTAAACAGTGGAAACGTTCTGCCTGTTTTCTAGGAATAGAGTAATACAGCACAACTTCCATCATGCACCACACATCCAGCTGGCAGCATATACTCCCACAAGGGGTATCAGGCTTACTCTCCGCAGCTCTGAACTCCCGTCCTGTCACTCAGCGACAGCCGAAACCCCTCGTCAGACCAGCCTTCTGGGACAAATTACACGTAAAACATTCATGGTCCCCATTAAAAATATATAGAGACTGCCATAAACTTATTCTACACCTGCCGGGGTATGTACATTCAGGCAGAGGACACAGTGGTGACCCCGAGGAGGGCACGGCGGCGACCCCGAGGGGGGCACGGCGGCGACCCCGAGGAGGGCACGGCGGCGACCCCGAGGAGGGCAAGGAACTTAGAGACACATTTATTGCTTGAGACCTCTAAATAGATCTTATTCAGAACATGCGGTTTCTCCAGCGGCCAATCAGACGCATCCTCACTATGCCTGACTGCTGATGGGAACATGTGAGCTGCAGATTGGCTACCAGAACCGGTATACTGCGGAGCTGTCAGTGTGGGATCTGTCATATCAAGAACTACTACAGAAAGCACTGTCTATTAAAGTGGAGCTGAACTCTTGCGCACTCGGTCCCCGGTTCAAATCCCAGCCAGGTCAACTTATGCAAGGAGTTTGTATGTTCTCCCCATGTCTGCGTGGGTTTCCTCCGAGCACTCTGGTTTCCTCCCACATCCCCAAAAACATACAGATAAGTTAATTGGCTTCCCCCTAAAAATTAGCCCTAGACTGCAACACATACACTACACGATACATACATAGCCATATGACTATGGTAGGGATTAGATTGTGAGCTCCTATGAGGGACAGTTAGTGACGACAATATATATATACTGTACAGCGCTGCAGAAGATGTTGGCGCTATATAAATACTAAATAATAATAATAATAATAACTCGTGCACAGGACAGAAGGAAAACAGAGAAATGGACCCTGTATGTATTTAGAGAGTTTAGCCTTATTCCTCCCCATCGGTGACTAATCAAGTTATAATTTGATCTCTCAGCTGTGTCAGCTGGCTGCCTCGGCAGAGCAGCTAATTTATAAACACAGGATGTTAACCCTATGTCTGCTTCTGTGAAAGCAGGAAGTAGAAACACTGCAGACGTATTGCAGGAATTGTATCAGCTGCAACAAAGACATTTTTCTGTAAAGGTTATTCTGCTGTTGCTTATCTTTTAGAGCAGAGAGGAAGTTCTGAGTTCAGGTCCACTTTAACTGGTCTTCTAGGTTTCCCAGTTAGGATAGTTTTATAGAATTGAACACACATTCACACACACGACCAGCACTGCAGCTGAGTCCCCTATGACATCAGCAGTCACGTGACTTACATAGAGGCGGGGCATGTACACTGTTCCCAACAATCACATACACAACCACCACTGCAGCTGTGTCCTCTATGACATCAGCACAGTCACGTGACTTACATAGAGACAGGGCATGTACACTGTTCCCGACAATCACACACACGACCAGCACCGCAGCTGTGTCCCCTATGACATCAGCACAGTCACGTGACTTACATAGAGGCAGGGCATGTACACTCTGTTCCCAACGATCACATCGATGAAGTCATCAGGGCTGCAATCTTCTCTGAACAGAACCTCCGCGTTAAACATTTCTGCAAAAGTTAAGGAGCACTCCACAAGCAAGTACTGAAGCCTCATTAACACTATAGGTGCTGCCGTGCGCATTTCAACAGCGTGTATAGTATGCAGTCAGCAAGAACATCAGAAGTGCATAGAGAGTGTTAGAATTTAAGTATTATATTCGTAGGCCTCAGTTACTTTAACTGAGGGTAGTTTAAAGACTTGATTTGCAGAGTCTCCCTTTAAAGAGGATTTCTAGAAGCACTGAAGAAGTGTGATTCGGTCTCCCAAGGCTGTATCAGAGATATCTAGTGCAGAGGCCAGACCAGCTGGCGACGAACAACATAAACATGAGCCATTGTTATGAAAATGATCTCACAAGAACAGTAAACCTTGCCTTCTTCAGAACACGATGACCGGTGCCTGGAAATTGACTTTTCCAGGGCATGCGCAGTAAAGACCGTGCCTGTCACATCACACGGTTTTATCAGCCAATAGCAGGCGATAAGTTCCTGCTCAGATGATGTCACATTTAACTCTTTAGTGGTGGGTACTAGAGCAGTTGACGGGCTCCAGAGAGCCACTTCTGACTACTGCTGCTTCTTCTGAGGTCTAGCTGATGACTTCCACCCCTTACTTTTATTTGTAATGTATTGTCATTATCTATCTGTATGCTGTATATAGGCCTCAGTGCCACGTAGCATAGATGTAACATAAGAGAGGCCTGATCTAGCCATTAGAGATAGATCAAGTATGCAAGTAACGCAAAGAGGACTTACTACAAACCAATTGCTTCGCTGAGATCTAGCTGTTAGAGATAAGCCTCTGTATATCTGTTTACTGAATAAACTCCTTGAAACTGTGATGACGCCTAAGAAGTTCCATCTCCTATGCTGCTTGCTGTGATTAGAGTCAAGTTATCACACTTCCTGTGATATGGTGCCGAACGAAGGTGTATTGTGGTTGCCCATAGCAACCAACGTGTACATTCTTACAGAGAGCGCTTCTGACGTTCATTCTATGTGCGCTGTGGAGCAGTATGATGCGCTATCGCACTGCTGCGTGCATTTTAGGCAAAGCGTATTGCTGATCACTGTAATGAATGGGATCAGCAGCGCAACGCAGATGATGTGCGATGTGTTTGCCTGATGTGAATGATGCCCATGGGCTAAGCCACACTGTGGGCGATTTTTTTTATTTGTCAGCTCTGCATTCTATTTTTTTTTTTTTTTTTTTTTTTAACCTCTCCCATTGACTTACATTAAAATCTCAGTAAAATCGCAGTGATTGCAATTCTTCGAAAAATCGCAATCACAGCAATATTGCTGCAACTTTAATGCGGGTCAATGGGAGAGAGTTTTTAGAAACGCAGCGCTGATGGATGGAAAAGGGTGGCTCAGTCCTGAACAGACAATGGCTCTACTCACCAATGACAATCTGCAAAAAGATCAGGAGCAGAGCGGGTCACCCAGAGCAGCCAATCAGAATCTCTGCACCGCGTGGCTGATTGGTGGATCTGGGCGTCAATCTTGCAGCACAATAAAAACTGATGTTACAACACACTAGTGAACAAAATTGGCAAGTCTGGAAAATGGGATTAAAGAGGACCAGTGGAGCATGAGCCTGTAATGTAAGGTTCTCTATTACTGCTGCAAGGACTAGTGGGTTATTCCTTCACCTGCTCGCCCATAAGAGATGAAAAACTATCTATAACAAGTAACTTGTCTATATATCTTATCTAAAGTTTACACAGCATATCTAGCTGGAAACCGCTTCAACAGTTTATGATCTTTATTCCTGTGATACGAGGGCAGCCATGTTCTGTTTGTCACATTACACACAGGCAAGCTGACAGCATCTCCAGCCCTCAGCCTGTGACAAATTCAGTCGCCTCGTCTCCTCCCCTCTGCCATCTCTGGCTAATAACCTCCTCCTCCTCCTCCTGCCCAGACTGAGCTCCCATCAGCCCTTTCTACAGTGCCAAGGCACTCTGAAAAAGCTGTGGGCGAGGCTTGTTTAGTTTACAGGGAATTAGTATTAAAACAAAACAAGTATTTGGCTTGAGGAATGCCCTATAAACAATATGAAAGGAACATAATTATGCAATGAGCAAAAGTTTATCTCGGATCCACTTTAATATCAGAAACAATGCCCCTCCATTCACGAGACAGCCACTTTTCCAAAGCTCGGTGGCCACCCTTACCTGCGTTGGCAAGGCACACCCCCAGCTCAGCAGCCACCAATCAGCCCACGGCTGCCGAGGTGGGGGAAGCCTGAGGCAACAGAGGTGGTGATGACAAAAGAGACTCCGTAACAAAAATGTCATCCTGTTTTTTATCATCCTACAAGTTCAAAAAGCTATTCTAATGTGTTCTGGCTAACTGCAGCACTTTATACTATCACTGTCTCTGTAATAAATCAATGTATCTTTCCCCTGTCAGACTTGTCGGCCTGTGTCTGGAAGGCTGCCAAGTTCTTCAGTGTTGTGGTTCTGCTATGAACTCCCTCTTCCAGGCCCCTCTATGCACACTGCCTGTGTGTTATTTAGGATTAGAGCAGCTTCTCTCTTCTCTCTTATCTTTTACAAGCTGGATAAATCGTCCTCTGAGCTGGCTGGGCTTTCACATACTGAGGAAATTCAGACAAGGGCAAAGCTGTTTGCAGGAAGAAAAGAGCAGCCTGAAACTTCAGTGCATGAGAACAGGGGGAAAGAAACACACAAATGATCTCTTGAGATTCAAAAGGAAGGGTGTATACAGCCTGCTTGTGTATGGATGTATTTTCTATGTGTGGACATGCTGTACATCAACCTACTTCCTGTTTTGGTGGCCATTTTGTTTGTTTATAAACAAACTTTTAAAAACAGTTTTTAACCACTTTTAATGCGGCGGGGAGCAGCAAAATTGTGACAGAGGGTAATAGGAGACGTCCCCTAACGCACTGGTATGTTTACTTTTGTGCGATTTTAACAATACAGATTCTCTTTAAAAACTGTGACCAAGGATTGACCTTCATCCCAATCAGTAGCTGATACCCCCTTTCCCACGAGAAATCTTTTCCTTTTCACAAACAGATCATCAGGGGGCGCTGTATGGCTGATATTGTGGTGAAACCCCTCCCACAGTGTGATGTCAGGACCATGGTTCTCACATCACACTGTGGGAGCCTTGTTGCATTGTGGGAATTAACAGCTGTTTCCAACTGCCAAAAAAAAGCAAGCAGCATCTCCTTCCACTGACATCACCTGCCAGCAGTAAAAAGGTCACCATGTGGTAAATGTCAGAATGTAAATCGGGGATAGGAAAGATTTTACAACGGGCAAACACTGACTAAATCATTAATACATAATTATTGTAAAAATGAAGCACTTTTGTTCATTACGTTATTTTCACTGGAGTTCCCCTTTAAGAAAAAAAAACGTTAGTGTAAATTGAGTGTAAAAAATAAAGTAATAAAAAGATGTACAAGCACTCCACCTAGTGGTGGCATAAGAGAACATTCAATTGTGGTTATTTTTATTGTAACTATTTAAAGTGGATCCGAAATAAACTCCTCCAGCACCTTGGCACTTTGAGACCTATGTAGCAAGGGCTTATGGGAGCTCAGCCTGGGCAGGAAGAGGAGGAGGTGGTGTTACTAGCCAGAGATTTCAGAGGCAAGGAGGCAGAGAGGGGAGTGGAGTTTTCACAGGCTGAGGGGTGGAGATGCTGAGCAGCTTGCCTGTGTAATGAATGATGACAAGCAGAACATGGCCGCTGTCATTGTCTCACAGGAATAAATCATATACTGTTAAAGCTGTTTGCAGCTAGATTTGCTGTGTAAACTATCTAAAATTTAGATAAGATATATAGACAAGTTACTTGTTATAGTTTTTCACCTTGGATCCGCTTTAAATGACTGGCTTTACTGGCTTTGTCCCCTTGCTGGGCTGCGGACTCAGTGCTCACTTCACTTGGACAACTTTTTATTCCAAGAAGGAGACACCGAGAGCCCAATATAGTGTAGTATGCAGAAAGATATATGGTGAAATGTAATGTGAGAAAGTTATACTCACAAACTAGGGTTACCGCTAAGGCAACCACTGTAAATGCAGGTGAGGAGATTAGACCTGTCCTCACTCAGGGTTAAGATGTCGCTCTCTGTAGAGCAGGAAAAAGATAGGGGTGGGCCCCCTTCCACCAGGGGTGGACACTGTAAACTTGTAGGTAAACAGAGGCGCCAGCCGGATAAAAACAATCACTAAAAACTTGTAAAATATGCTGGGAGGTAGTGGTGGACTTGCCTCCAAAAGCAGACTAGACAACTGTCTGACATAAATACTTTATTGGTACCCCAATAGATGCAACGCGTTTCGCAGGAGAAGGCCCACCTCATCAGGTAATAAGGTAGGGGATAAACAGTAGCTATTCAACAGCACGTTTAGGCGCTAAACGGGCTGTTGAATAGCTGCTGTTTATCAATGCAAAGTTATGTCAATGCAAAGCTATGCAGCTTAAAAATGAACCAATCGAATTTTACCTCAGCAGGATTGGATTGGTTCCCGTTCAACCTGCATAAATTTGCATACAAAATTTCCATAATGCCGCATCAACTCAAAATTATTTGTATCTCATTCATCATCCTTACTCTTGTCTCCAGAACAGAAAACGTCAAACTGGCTCGTGCAGGTGACTAATGAAGTACTCTATGCGGACGCTTCCTGTTCCTGGGAGGAGCCTAGATCATCTCATGGTGGACCTGTCCGGGAGGTTCCTGGAAAAATCACGCAGTATACGCTTGACATGTGCAATGGAGCGTGGCTGTGCCTTCCTTCACATCCTCTCAAAGGACAGCTGTAGTGAGAGGGATATGGAGGCCGCCATATTTATTCCCTTTTAAGCAATACCAGTTACCTGGCTGTCCTGCTGATCCTCTGCCTCTAATACTGTTAGCCATAGCCCCTGAACAAGCATGCAGCAGATCAGGTGACTGAAGTCAGACTGGATTAGCCATATGCTTGTTTCAGGTGTGTGATTGAGCCACTTCTGCAGCCAGAGAGATCATCAGGGCTGTCAGGCAACTGGCATGGTGTAACAGGAAATACATATGGCAGCCTCCCTATCCCTCTCACTTTAGTCTTTAGTTGTCTTTTAAAGCCTGGTACACAAATACGAGGCAGGGATCGGGACTCTATACATCAGTGACAATTCAGGGACAAGACTGTACAGGTGCCACATTGCTCTAGGGGAGGAGAGCAGCGTCTGTACAGCCTCTGCCCCGCGGCGTACGACTGAAAACGAACGGGGGAGGTGAATAGGGAGAACAATCCCCTTGGCCAAATCAATCCACCGGGCAATCGGGAGTGCAGGAAGAACGCAGCGCAAAACCCACCATTCAGCTAGCGAATCGGAAGCTGCTGACGGAGGGAGTATGTTTGCATACACGAAAAGGACCACGACCTGTAAAAATCGTAAAATATAACATTTTCCGGACTGCTGTAGGTAAATCCTACGCCGCACTTGTGGCTGTTGAAGCCTGATGCTGCGTAGGACTTACGCCGCCTGCCGATCGTGTGCACCCAAGAGGGGCGTCATATGACAGCTGACATCTCCCCTCAGTCATCAGGAGCCGCCCAATTGGCTGCTAATCACGTGATCACTACGATCGCCGGCGATCGTCGCTCCCCTCCGATCTGGCCGGCATCCCCGCTCACTCTGACGCAAGTGTCGGGTCCCGGCTTGATGACATCATCAAGCCGTAACCTGGAACTTAGCGACAGTACGAGCGGGGATGCCGGCCAGAGCCGAGGGGTCCACAGCTCCTCATCGCTGGAGCCTGGAAGGCGAGTAATGGCTGCTGGCTACAGAGTGACACCTGCCTACAAGAGGGACACCATGTCCAGCTAGCCCTACCAGGGATCCGGCTGCCTAACCCCCCAAATGCGCCCCCCGGCATGTAAAATAGCCTGGTTCTTAAGGGGGGGGGGGGGGGGGGAGGCAGCGGGTCCCCAAAAGATTAAAATACACGAAAACACATAACTAAAAATTACATTTCTGCCAGAGTACAATGTGCTATGAATTACTTTTCTCGGATGTCGCTGTCACTTACAGTAGGTAGTAGGAACCAGACAGGTTTTGGACTAGCCTATCTCCTCAAGGGGAATTTTCAGGGTTTTCTTTATTTTCAAAAGCGCTTTGTGAATGGTTGTTGCTCCGTCCAACTGCCAGAATAGTGCGCAAACAGGTAGGGGACTGCCTGCCTTTTCTATATAGATCTTTTCCACAGATTGCTTTTGTAAAGAATACATTACCGAGAACCCCCATGAGGAGATGGACTAGTCAAAAACCTGTCAGATTTCTACTACCTACTGTGACAGTAGCATAGAAGAAAAGGAATTCATAGCTCATTTTACTCTGGAAGAAACATACTCCTTATTTATATGTTTTTACATGTATTTTCAGTGTTTGGCGATAGCGGTCCTTGAAGGCCAGAGATGTATTGCTTGTCACATTACTATGGCTATGATTCGCTACGTTAGGAAACAGGATACTGTATTCGTGGAGAATGAGCTGCACCAGCTTCTCGGAGCACTGAGTGAGAGGCAATGTGGAGTTGAATGAGATTCCTCCTCCTTTCTTGGGCTGCAAGGAAATAAAGAGACATCCGGTTAGGAGCGGCCTGTCAGTCTGGGCTAGACACAATCAGCATTAAAAAGAACCTGATATAAGAGAGCCATATTGCCACAAGAGGCTGCCATATTTATTCCATTTTAAACAATACCAGTTGCCTGGCTGTCCTGCTGATCCATTTGGCTACAGTAGTGTCTGAATCACACACACTTGAAACAAGCATGCAGCTAATCCAGTCACACTTCAGTCAGAGCACCTGATCTGCATGCTTGTTCAGGGGCTGTGAGTAAAAGTATTAAAGTGAACCTCCAGACTAAAAATCTACTCAGCAGCACTGAAAAGGTTTGGTGTTTCTTTAACAGTTTCACAGCATCAGAACTTTGTTTTTCTTACCAAAGCATCATTTTTAGCTGCACAGAATAAAACTGTCCGGGCATTTTTCCCCTGTTGCTGTGCAAAGCATGATGGGATTTCTGATGATGTTGTTCTCCTTCTGCTGTTTTTGAGCAATTTTTTTTTTTTTTTTTTTTTTTTAATTTGAGATTTGAAGGCTAGCGTGCGCAGCTGGGAGGGGTGATCAGGACACAGGACAGCTGGAACTGTGTCTCATGCTCCCTGTCACCTCCTTTCAACAAAAAAGATGGCTGACCCCATGAAATCACAAACATTTGCCTGTTCTTTTAAAACAGGGTGGGTAAGAGATTAGATTACCTATCTATTTTAATTAACATAACTAATGTAACTTAATGACAGTATGTTTGTTTAGGCTAAAGTTCCCCTTTAAGCACCATCTACACGATACGATTCTTTGTACGATTCGATTACAATGCTATTTACGATCTGATTAAATCAGTCATGTCCGATTGGGATTAGATTCAATTCGATTTGCCATTGCAGAACAACGGCAAATCGAATTGAATCCCGATCGGACATGTCGGATTTAATCGTATCGTAATAGAATCATACAAAGAATCGTATCGTGTAGATGGGGTTAAGGGTCAGCAGGACAGCCAGGCAACGTGCATGGTTTAAAAAGAAGTATGGCAGCCTCCATAGGTCAGTCACCCCGGGTTCCCTTTAACAAAAGGCAGGAGTGACACAGAGTCTGCCATAAATGACTTTCCTCTATGACGGTTGTCCTGATCCTCTGTCTATAACACTATCCTACTATACCAGAGGTCCCCAAACATTTTGGGTCGAGGGCCGGGTCAACATACTTCAGACTGCTGGGGGGCCGGAGTGTACATAAAATGATGTAGAAGTCTTTGTGGGCCAGACAGTGAAGCATACCCAGGTGACAACATGCAGTCTAATTGGACAGCAGTGTCACCTGATGTGGAATGTGATTGGAAACCAGCTAATTACTGCTTTCTGCCTTCCATGTGGATGGGTGGTGCCAGCACTGCTATGCTATATGCGGACCACCAATATTTAAAGATGTAGCTGACCGCATCTATAAGTAATACATTTTGTATGTGGGGGGCCGGTAACAAAGCCTAAGGGGGCCGCATTCGGCCCGCGGGCCTTAGTTTGAGGACCACTGTACTATACAGTACTATCATACTATCCTGGCCTAGAACATGCATGGTTGTTAATGGCATGAAGATTGGGTGATCTGACTGCTGACTGCATGCTTGTTGCAGGTGTGTAATACATGCAGCCCAACGTTCAGCATGACAGCTTGGTTGGCATTTTCAATACAGAAGATTGCAGCCTCTATATTCCTCTCACTTTAAGCCATACATGCAAAGTCCGGCCCATGGGCCAAATGCGGCCCTCGGAGACATTACATTTGGCCCTCAAGTGGTTTCCCCACTTTGCATTATGTTTGGCCCACTCTAGACCACCAGCAAAGCTATATTGGAGGTGAAGCTCTAGAACACCAGAGAAGCCATATGGGGAGGTAGGGGGAAAGCACTAAACACCAGGGAACCGTATAGGGGAGGGTGGGGGCCTCTAAAGTCCTGGGAACTGTGTAGGGGAGGGAGGACCTCTAGACACCAGGGAACAGTATAGGGGTTAGAGGGGGCCATTAGACACCTTTATAAGAGGAAGGTGGCCACTAGACATTGAGGTTGGCCTGCCACTAGGTCCCAGTGTCCTCTCTTTTAAAGGTCCAAAGTGTCTAATGGCCCCCTCCAACCCCTATACTGTTCTTTGGAGTCTAGAGGTCATTATGCAATGAGTAAAAGTTTATCTCGGATCCACTTTAAGCTTTCCAACCAGCAATCATTTACCTTGAAGTAGATGTTGGGTTTATTTTTGTTCAGACGGATGCCGACAGATTCCAACTCTTTTTCCAGCAGAGACCTGAAGAGAAAACAGAAATATACAGTCAGATGCCACCCCACAATCGTAGCCAAAGTCTTACTCGGGGAGAAGTGCACTTTCATTTGGGTTATCAGGTATTTTACATTTATGGTCCTTTAACTCTTCTTCTTCCATTTCTATGTGAGGCGTAGAGACGCAGGAAGCACATGGTGATCTCATTACTAACCTCTGAACCTCTCCTTTGGTGGCATCCAGCATCATAATCACAACATCCGACGTCCGGGCCACAGCGATTACCTGCCGACCCCTGCCCTTCCCTGCAACAGGAAACAGTGCAGTGATCAGCGTCAGTTACAGTACATATGTCAGTTTGGAAACTTTATCGCTACTTATCACACCAAAATGATCTATACTTTTTTTTTTCTCTCCAAAATGCTTTCTTTGGGTGGTACTTTTTGCTAAGAATTATTTTATACTAGCCGTCCCGCGTCGTAGCATACGCCGCATCTTCTATCTAATAGAGTACGTGCCTCAACCTTGAAGCAAGAAGAATAAAGGGGGGTACACACATCAGATAAAAGTCTTTGGAAAAATGAAAGATCACAGACCAATCTTACCCTCTTCCATGTAGTATGAGAGCCACACCTACACAGTCTATTCTATGGAGCTGCACTCCCCATCAGACAGAAATCTTACCCTCTTCCATGCAGTATGAGAGCCACACCTACACAGTCTATTCTATGGAGCTGCACTCCCCATCAGATAGAAATCTTACCCCCTTCCATGCAGTATGAGAGCCACACCTACACAGTCTATTCTATGGAGCTGCACTCCCCATCAGATAGAAATCTTACCCCCTTCCATGTAGTATCAGAGCCACACCTACACAGTCTATTCTATGGAGCTGCACTCCCCATCAGATAGAAATCTTACCCCCTTCCATGCAGTATGAGAGCCACACCTACACAGTCTATTCTATGGAGCTGCACTCCCCATCAGATAGAAATCTTACCCCCTTCCATGCAGTATGAGAGCCACACCTACACAGTCTATTCTATGGAGCTGAACTCCCCATTAGATAGAAATCTTTGCAAGATGCTGCACACAAAGTTGCTGTACACATTCAAAAGATCAGTATCTGCAAAAGATCCGTTCCTGCAAAAGATCAGTACCTACAAAATACATTCATAGTCTATATTTCCATGCGGATTATTGTGGACATTTTTCCGCATAAGGGCATAAGCATCCGCATACAATGAATTTTCGATGCTGGTCGAAAACACAAATATTTCTGAAGATTTTCGTGAAAATTCGCCAAAAAACGAAAACAGGATTTTCGATGCGAAAATGACTTAGGCCAAAATTCGCAAGCAACACTGTTACATGCTACATTAGCACTATCCAGGAGCGCCACAGGGAGAATTCCCAATGCCCCCTTTTTATACAACCGGAGGGACCGCGGGAACCACAGCGGCACCCCGGAGGGGGAGGCTAGGTGCGGCAGGCGACCCCCCCCCCCCCCCCCCCCAAGCGTGGCCAGCGCCGGGGAGAGCCGTCTGCACCCACCTCCCACTATTAAAAACAGGCACTTACCTTAACGTCCATTGCGTTCTGCTACATGCGCATTAATTTTCTCATGGAAAGCATTTTTTGCAGTTTGTATCCTTTGGAGGTAGGTGGTGGATGACTTGCTCCGGTGGTGTGAGCCCTGGAGTGAGTTGTCTGCACCTGTCCTCCCCCCCTCTGGAGTGCTGTATGTGAGCCAGCCCTGAGCTCCAAAGCTCGGGGTGACCCATGCTTCTCTCCTTTCTCATGTGGTGCCCCCAAGTTAATGCGCATGTAGCAGAACGCAATGGACCTTAAGGTAAGTGCCTGTTTTTAATATTAGGAGGTGGGTGTGGACGGCTCTCCCCGACGCTGGCCACGCTTGGGGGGGGGGGGGTCGCCTGCGCCTCCCCCTCCGGGGTGTCGCTGTGGTTCCCAGGCAGTGAGAGAGCCTGGGACCCTGTGGTCCCCCCGGTTGTATAAAAGGGGGGCATTGGGAATCCTCCCCGTGGCGCTCCTGGATAGTGCTAATGTAGCATGTAGCAGTGTTGCTTGCGAATTTTCGCCTCCAAAATCCCGTTTTCGTTTTTGGCGAATTTTCACGAAAATCTTCAGAAATATTTGCGTTTCGACCAGAATCGAAAATTCATTGTATGCGGATGCTTATGCCCTTATACGGAAAAATGTCCACAATAATCCGCATGGAAATTCAATCTATGCGAACGTTTATACGGAAAAATGCCCGCAATAATGCGCAAGAAACTTCTCTGAATGCGGGCGCTAATGCCCTTATGTGGAAAATGTCCGCAATCATACGCAAGTAATGCGAAAATGACTGGCCTTAGGCGAAAATTAACGTGAAAAAATTAGATGGAAAATTTGCCTGTCAAAACGAAATTAGGCGAAAATTCGGTAAAAATTTATCGAAACAAATTTTTGCATTTTCGCTCATCACTGGCATGTAGCAGGGCGACCGCTTTGCAGTATTGGTTTTTTGACCCTGCATAGTGCTCGCTGCTGCCTGGTAACTGCTCGCTGCTGCCTGGTAACTGCTCGCTGCTGCCTGGTAACTGCTCGCTGCTGCCTGGTAACTGCTCGCTGCTGCCTGGTAACTGCTTGTTGAGCACACAGCTCAACAGTCCGTGGAAAAGAAGCCTAAAACTTGGTGATTGAGCACGCATACATTTTCTCATGCAAAGTACTTCTTCTTCTTGCTCGAAGGTTGAGGCACTTACTCTATTATATATATATATATAGATGCATTTTAAAGGGAATAAGAAGGGAAAAAAATATTTAAAGCGGATCCAAGATGAAAAACTAACTATAACAAGTAACTTGTCTATATATCTTATCTAAAGTTTAGACAGCAAATCTAGCTGCAAACAGCTTCAATAGAATATGATTATTTCTTCCTGTAATACAATGACAGCAGCCATGTTGTTTTTAAGCATTACACACAGGTAAGCTTATCTGCATCTTCACCACTCAGCCTCCTCCTCCTCCAGCCCAGACTGAGCTCCCATGAGCCCTTGCTACTGCCAAGGCTCTCTGAAAACCTGTGGGCGAGGCTTGTTTAGTTTATAGGGAATTAGAGTATTAAAACAAAAGCAAAAAAGTATTTGGCTTGAGGGATTCCCTATAAAGTATATGAAAGGAATACAATTATGCAATGAGTAAAAGTTTATCTTGGATCCACTTCCAATTTTCAGAATTCAGCCATTATGATTTTAAAATAAAATGTGCTGCAATAGACAAAACTCACATGTTTTATTTGCCCATTTGTCCCGGTGATTACTAGGTTTAAATTATGTCCGTAGTACAATGTATTGGCAACAATATTTTATTTGGAAATAAAATGTGTATTTTTCTATTTTGTGTTTCTTTAACCACTTTACCCCCGCGCGTACGTATTTCTCCGCCCCTTTTTCCATCCTTTAACAACCAGGAACGGAGAAATACGTACTTTCCGCGTTCCCGACGATGTCCGCGCTCCCGCTCGTAAACACGCCGCCCGCCGCTAGTAAACACGCCGCCGCCCGCTCGCCCAGAGATCAATGAACGGGAAAATCCATTCCCGTTCGTTGATCTAAGCCCCGCAATGATCCGCTGCTCTCCTATGGGCAGCGCGATCATTGTGAGAAAAAACTCACGTGTCCAGCCTCCTTATATCTTCCTCCAAGCTTCCGGAAGGAAGCTTGGAGGTCGCATTAAAACAAAAAGTTACTGTGGCCATCTTGTGGCCAAATAGTAAACTACACCCTACACATTTTTCACATACAAATAAATGACTTTTACACATAAAATTAACTCATTACCTCCCACACTCCCCATTTTTTTTTTTGTAATTAAAAAAAAAATTAAAAAATGTACAATTAACAAAAATACATAAATAGTTACCTTAGGGACTGAACTTTTTAAATATTTATGTCAAGAGGGTATAACACTGTTACTTTATAAACTATGGGCTTGTAATTAGGGATGGACGCAAAAATGAAAAAAATGCACCTTTATTTCCAAATAAAATATTGGCGCCAAACATTGTGATAGGGACATAATTTAAATGGTTTTAGAACCGGGACAAAAGGGCAAATACATTTCATGGGTTTTAATTACAGTAGCATGCATTATTTAAAAACTATAATGGCCGAAAAATGAAAAAAAAAATTTTTCCCCACATTTTTCCTATTTTCCCATTAAAACACATTTAGAAAAAAATAATTCTTGGCATAATGTCCCACCTAAAGAAAGCCTAATTGGTGGCGGAAAAAACAAGATATAGTTCATTTCATTGCGATAAGTCATGATAAAGTTATAGACGAACGAATGGAAGGAGCGCTGAAAGGTGAAAATTGCTCTGGTGCTCAGGGGGTAAAACCCCTCAGTGGTGAAGTGGTTAAACTAGATCAATAATTACAAGCCCTAATTTGCAAAAATAATACAGTAATGATATACCCTTATGACATACATAGTAAAGCGCTAAGGTAACTATGATTTTTTTTATTTTTTTTTTTATAACTTTTATATTTATTTTGTATGTATGCATGTGTGCAATTTTATTTTTAGGCCACACTAAAGTTTTTGTTTTGTGCCAGATGACTATTCACTACAGGCACGCTGATCGGTGAATGGGAACACATGTTCCTATTCCCCCATCAGTACTCTGCCGCGCGGGGGGGGGGGGGGGGGGGGGTCGCAGGTGTGTGTGAGCACCATTGTAAATGCCGAGATACGTGTATCTACGCCCCCGGTGCTGAGGGGCGTAGATATACAGTACAGCGGTGCTGAACAGGTTAAAATATAGACTGCTCTGCCTAAAGTGAAAGAATTACTGACAAAGAGCTCTCGTTACAACAAGTAAATCAGCAAGTCAGACAACATGCGGCCACCACTGCATGGCTCAAGAGCTGACACTCACCTTGAGCTGCTCCTTCAATGATTCCGGGAAGATCCAGCAGCTGAATATTCGCTCCTTTGTACTGAAATACAAAACAAAAAAAAACCCATGATAATCTCAGCATAACCGACACCATTTAGAGCGTCTATACTACATGCAAAATTTCGAAATGTTCCAATTGCATCCACATCCCATCGCAAAGCGAAAGGACAAACAGCAAACTAACGAGAATCACAGGAGGGACCCTTTCCACCAGCGCCGCATGCAATCACGGTTTTTGGATTGGCCCGATTTACTGACTGCACGACCACCGTGATAACAGTGTAATCGTGGTGCCATTTTTCCGATTTTTGCCTATTGCAAAGGTGCCATATGCTGCATTTTCTGTGCGATTATCCTGTATAAGACTTTTCAATAGCCACCGCAAATCACCAATAAAAACGCACTTGTTAAAAATGTTGAAAACTACGATCTGCATTACAAACCAGCACTAGTGCAATGTGACTGCGGTTTTGCCTGTTTGCAAAAGTCGAATATGCCACATTTCTTCTGCGTTTTACTCCTTATACTCCTAGCACCCAGGGAAAATTGTACCAAAATCACATTGTAAAATTACAACGGAAAAAAAACGCATTGTCAGCCGACAAGGACTATGTTATAATTGAAGTATTATATGTAGGCCTCAGTTGCCTGAACTGAGGTTAGGTAAAAGGCTTGGTGCGCAGAGTCTACCTTTAAGCAGAGTTTCTCGCAGAAGAGATGATGCAGTCAGTTACCAGGAACATGTTCCTGGTGGAAGGCCATAGGTCTAAACTGCCGACCGTGAGATGACAGAAAGGTAAGCAAAGCCGATATTTACAAAACATTGCATTCTTTGTAACTAGGGTATAAAGCAATGGATTAATTAATAAGGTGAGTCCCAGGCCCATGCACGCCAATTGTAGGCTTGGGGGGTATGGCTCAGATGATGTCACATTTAACTCGTTCCTGGTCGGTATTAAAACAGATGATAGGCTGCGGAGAGGCAGTCTTTTGCTTTCTGTCATTGCTGGCTTTTATTTTTGTCTTGTCACCTTATCTAACTGTATGCTGTATATAAGACGTAGTCTAGATATTACGTAGCCTAGATGTAACGTAGGATAGACATAAGAGGAGATCGGATTCCATGCAATGGAATCAAGAAGCTGTAACGCAACTGACTTACTACAGAATAATCTGCTTCGCTAAGATGTAACGAAATGTACTGTCTTATCTGTTGACTGAATAAACTCCTAAACTTTGAGGACACCTGAGAAGTTCTATCTCCAATGCTGTTGCTGTGATGAGTCGTGTTTGCAGCTCTTATTAATGAGTTGCTGGTGCCGGAAAAAAGGTGTAGTGTTGTTGCCAATAGCAACCAAAGTATAGTTTCTTACAGACTACATCTCCCAGCATTCACTGCGATGACCTGTGACATGACCAATTCCCCCACCCCCTCAGAGGTAAGTAAATCAAAGCTGCCCCCCACAAAAGACCACATCATTGAATCTCCCTTAGGTAGAGGATCATTTTATACAGGTTTCATATTTTCAGATGGCTTTAAAGGATACCACAACTGACATGTGGCATAATGAGATAGACATGGGTATGTACAGTGCCTAGCACACAAATAACTATGCTGTGTTCCTTTTTTTCTAACTCTGCCTGAAAGAGTTAAATATCAGGTATGTAAGTGGCTGACTCAGTCCTGACTCAGACAGGAAGTGACTACAGTGTGACCCTCACTGATAAGAAATTCCAACTATAAAACACTTTCCTAGAAGAAAATGGCTTCTGAGAGCAAGAAAGAGATAAAAAAGGGGGAAATTCTTATCAGTGAGGGTCACACTGTAGTCACTTCCTGTCTGAGTCAGGACTTAGTCAGCCACTTACATACCTGATATTTACCTCTTTCAGGCAGAGAAAGAAAAAAAGGAACACAGCCTAGTTATTTGTGTGCTAGGCACTGTACATACCCATGTCTATCTCATTATGCCACATGTCAGTTGTGGTATCCTTTAAAGTGGACCTGAACTCTTCCAAAGGACAGAAAGGAAAAATAGAGAAATACACCCTGTATGTATTTAAAGAGTTTAGCCTGTCTAATTCCCCGAGTTTTAATTTGATCTGTCAGCTGAGTCCGCTGAATGCCTCCGCAGATCAGCTAATTTGTAAACACAGGGTGTTAATCCCATGTCTGCTTCCATAAAAGCAGGAAGTAGACAACCTGCAGATTTACTGTAGAATTTGTATCAGCTGTAATGAGGAAAGGTTTTTCTGTAAAGGCTATTATGCTATTGCGTATCTTTTGGAGCAGGGAGGAAGTCCTGAGTTCAGATCCTCTTTAAAAAGGGGAATATGGTTTAGGTAAGAGGAAGAATATACTCTGAGGGCTTGTTTCCACTGTTGCGGTGCGGAATCGCCTGGATTCCACCGCAGAAGAAATCGCATGCGGCTGCGTTTCCGCATGCGGATTTAGCCGCGATTTCGCATGCTATTTCGCATGGCAAGGAGCCAGGCAAATTTAACCATGTCACTGCCTGAGTAAAGCTCCATAGCAAACCATGCGAAATCGCACGCGAAATCCGCATGACAAAGCCGCATGCGATTTCCCTATTAAATGCATTAGCGGCGATTCGCCCGCATTCCTGCCGCACGCAAAATCTGACGGCTCTGCCATGCAGATTTCTGCCGCACCGAAAAACGCTCCCGCCGCCGCACAAGTGGAAACAGCCCCATCCACTTACATTGACTATGCGAATCTGCATGCAGTGCCCGCCTGCGGATGCGCTATAGTGGAAACGAGCCCTGAAGACTGTATTCTGAAAATCTCTTTCTACTTGGCAATCAAAAAACACCGATATAAAAAGGTTTACTTTAGAACCTTTTCTTTTCAGCTGGTGCCTGCGGGCCATAGAGGGTGTTAGCAGCACTTGTGTTAGTTTCTGCTCACTGGAAAACACTTACCTCTATCACTCCTGGAATACAGGTCAGTGTCGTGAACTCGTAGGAAGCGGCCTCACTGGCTGTGGAGGTCATCAGGCTCAGGAAGGTGGACTGGAATGAGAAAAGAAAAGGACCCGTGTCTGTCTATTGTACTGCCAGAGCTCATTGCTAGCAACAGATAATCCTTCTGAGACTAAAACAAAATGTTGGGTTCTTAACCACCCTGGCGTTCTGATTAAATCGCCAGGGTGGCTGCGGGAGGGTTTTTTTTAAATAAAAAAAAAACTATTTCATGCAGCCAACTGAAAGTTGGCTGCATGAAAGCCCACTAGAGGGCGCTCCGGAGGCGATCTTCCGATCGCCTCCGGTGCCCAGAATAAACAAGGAAGGCCGCAATGAGCGCCCTTCCTTGTTTTGCTTATATCGTCACCATAGCGACGAGCGGAGTGACGTCATCGACGTCAGCCGACGTCCTGACGTCAGCCGCCTCCGATCCAGCCCTTAGCGCTGGCCGGAACTTTTTGTTCCGGCTGCGCAGGGCTCGGGCGGCTGGGGGGACCCTCTTTCGCCGCTGCTCGCGGCGGATCGCCGCAGAGCGGCGGCGATCAGGCAGCACACGCGGCTGGCAAAGTGCCGGCTGCGTGTGCTGCTTTTTATTTGATGTAAATCGGCCCAGCAGGGCCTGAGCGGCAGCCTCCGGCGGTGTTGGACGAGCTGAGCTCGTCCAGACCGCTCAGGTGGTTAAAACAGAAGGTATCTGCGATTATTCAGGTTGGAGTGAGCATATGATGTGATGTCTCACACAATGCATAACTGCTGAATATGCAAATCATCCTCTGTCATCCCTGTAAGCTAGCCACACCCCCAGATCCGCTGGAATGCAATATCGGCTTGTTAATTGTACAGAGCCACAATAATCCAACATGCATACAGACTGTTTTGGATTGGTTGGGACTCATCAGTGCATGGCATGGGTTAATATGGCTCTATGGGGTAGGACTTGAAACACCCAGAGTTACCCAGCAAGCTCATGCGCTCTAAACCTTCGTTTCATGCATAAAAACTGTCCAGTATTTATAGCATGTATTTATATAAGCTCCAAATAAACAAATGGATCCGCACTTGCATATGCAAAAGTGAATATTCTTCATTGCCGGACATATCCAGGCATAACAGCCACGCTCAAACAGCCGCATGCTTCAAACTGAAAGGAATGATATAATATGGATGCCCTTTCTTCGTGTTAGATGGGGGGGGCGGAGTGAGGCTGAAAGAGCGCTCACTTGTCTGCAGCTGCCATTCTATAGTCACACTCGCTCAGGACTCTGGGAAGACGAGGACCTGCCGCACCAATGGAAGGGGCGTGTCCCAGACTACAAGACTATGCTGGGCAGTCAGGGGATGAAGAGTGTCTGCAGTCAGCTGAGCACAATTTAGGAGCCCTGCTAAAAGGTATTTATGATTTTTCCTAGAACAGCTAAACTTGTCAGAGGCCACAGGATGGCTAAGAGGGCATCTGTGAAATTCCCAAAACAGGGCTGAAGGGGTGGGGTCTCACTCACACCAGATTTGCTTTAAGGGCAATTGAAGTGAGAGGGATATGGATTTGGGTGCCGGTGGCACGATGGAAGTGGTGTTTGCACTGCATCCCTGACAGAAGGACAGATCTACCTTACCGCATGGTTCTGCGGCGGACCAGAAGTCAAGTAAGTCTATGGTGACGCGTGTGTGAAAACCCGCCGCAAGTTTTACGTATTGCAGAAGCGTAATTATAGCAACACGATTCCACCCACGTGATTGCTTCGGCCCCATGAAGCAAGTGTCACTTCCTGCTTAGCCGGCTGCCAGACGACGATTACCGCCCCGAAGGCCTGTTTAAGGCGGTGTAATGTGGCCCCCAGACCGCACCGCTAACGCCAGCCGGTAGCCTGAAACTGGACTAATACATTAAGCCTTAGCCCCTGAACAAGCATGCAGCAGATCAGGTGCTCTGACTGAAGTGTGACTGGATAAGCTGCATACTTGTTTCAGGCAGGGCTGCGGAGTCGGAACTGGAGTAAGAGTAAGAGCAATTTTGAATACCTGGAGTCAGTTGGAGTCGGAGGTTTCACAAACTGAGGAGTCGGAGGATTTTTGTACAGACTCCACAACCCTGGTTTCAGGTGCGAGACTCAGACACTACTGCAGCCAAAGAGATCTGCAGGAAGCCAGGCAACTGGTATTGTTTAAAAGGAAATAAATATGGCAGCCACCACATCCCTCTCACTTCAGTTTTCATTGCTTTCCATACATTTAGGTTGGTGAGGACTGAAATGCCTGGTGTCTAAAGCCTGTAATTTTCTCCTAGACATATAATGCATTAGATGAGCCTGAATCATATAGCAGAGGTTACCGACCTTACCCACAGAGGGGAACCCAATCAGTGCCACGCGGGCATCCCCAGATTTCATCACATCAAAGCCATCTCCTTTGGCGGCCGCAGACTTGGACGGCTCCAGCAGCTGGGCCCGGTACTTGGCAAGCTTGGCCTTCAGGAGACCCAGATGGTATTCCGTAGCTGAAAGAGAAAGTGAACAGCGGGTCACATGACTGACCGGGCAAAGCAGTGCATGTGTAATCACCCCACAGAAACTGGCACGTTTCTACCGCCGACGTGAGTGCGTCAGAGAAATCACTATGACATGTAAACAATTCATAGGGCTCTGATTGGCTGGTTGTAATCACAAGATCTCGAGACACTTCTGCTTCCTGTCAGATAAATAGAAAGCAGAATCAATATGATCACGTGACAGATTTGTCATTTTATGACTGTGAGACAGCGATGAGGCAGAAAGTAAGGATTGGTAAATTTCTCCAATGTAAATTGTTTCTTGTTTAGCCTAGAAAGTCAGACAGTATCATGACCAGCCAGTCAAAGCTGATCACATGCCTTAAAAGTGAACCTGAACCAAGTATAATAATTTAAAGGGGAACTGAAGTAAGAGGTATATGGAGGCTGCCATATTTATTTCCTTTTAATCAATACCAGTTGCCTGGATGTCCTGCTGATCCTCTGCCTCTAATACTATTAGCCACAGCCCCTGAACAAGCATGCAGCAGATCAGGTGTTTCAGACTTTAAAGTCAGATCTGACAAGACTAGCTGCATGCTTGTTTCTGGTGTTATTCAGATACTACTGCAGAGAAATAGACCAGCAGGACTGCCAGGCAACTGGTATTGCTTAAAAGGAAATAAATATGGCAGTCTCCGTATACCTCTTACTTCAGTTCCCCTTTAAAATAAGTACATGATGTACCTGCAAATAAATATTACATACTTATTTCATCGCCAGTTCCTCTCAGAAGCTCACCATTTTCTTCTAACTATTTCTTCCAGTTCTGACAAGATATTGTCAGAATTGAAATATATATAAATTGCTGTCAGTTATAGATCAGTAGCTGTCAGTTATAACTGAAAAGTCAACTGATGAGAAAAGTTATGTCCATGTTTCCCTAAGGCTCAAGTGGGAGATGTTACAGTACAACAGTGTGCTGACCAGGAAGCTGTTATGGGGTAATGGCCATTTTCGAAATGGAGGACGGAGAATTCCATTGATCACAGTGGACAAACAGGTCACAGGAGAGGAGAAAGAGATTGAGGAGTAGACTACACAGGAGGTAAGTATGACACGTGTATATTTTCAATTCAGATTTACTTTAACATTTCTTTTCCTCTTGGGGGATATATACAGGATAAATTGATTGCCTCCCGTATGACTAAAGCTTAACACATGGCAGTACCATGCAGGGCCGTTTCTGGGCACAGGCTGTCTAGGCAAAGTCCTGAAGCACACTGGCCGTTTCTGGGCACAGGCTGTCTAGGCAAAAGCCTGGAGCACCCTCTAGTGTACAGTGCGCAATAATCCATTTCTGTTTTAGGTAGTCTGCAGCTCATGGCACAGTACAGTTCAGATGTCTTGCAGCTTCCTAGTGTCTACTGTACAAGGAATTTTCTGAGGACTCGTCTACTCAGGATGAGTATGTAAAAATCTCCCTCCAAACACAAAAACCGCTGCCATGTAGTAGCCTGAGATGCCACCCAGTATAGGTAGCTAGCTGAGAGCCCCCTCCATCATGCAGAGGTCCGATTGTACATCTTCCTTCTAGCATTCTGGGTCTACAATGGCTCAGGAGCATCTGCCATTGCTGGAGGGTCGCATGACGACAGACACCGCTGCAGCCATGGAGACCAGAATGCTTAGCAGGAAGCTTCTGGAGAGGTGAGTCACTACTCCTGCCCCCCCCCCCCTTTACCCTGGGCAGTGGCCTACCATGCCTATATCTAAACCGGGCATGCCCATGAGTAGTTCTTACCTCATGCTATCCCACTCTTTCCATCCCCTTCCCTCTCCATGGAATGTGCTTATATAGCTATATATGTGAGGAAGAAAGGGAATGTTGGCGAGAGAAGCACAGGTTGTGCAAACAAGCCAGGAATGGCGCTGGTGAGATGGCAGGAGTCATAGGTTGGCACACCATTGCATTCACAGGGCAGTACTGAGGCAAGAATCCAACCCCAGCTTATTATGCAGAGTTTGTCATGTGTCGGTTCCTGCAGTGAGGTGTCCAATGCGCCTCTCCTTCACCTCGCGATCTATAGTCTGCCCTGAAGAGGTCTGGTGGACTACAAGCCCCAGCAAGTCACAGTAGTGGGTCACACGGGTATAATGTACTATGGATGAGAAACGTCTGTGACCCCCTCCAGCTGTCGGGTGGACTACAAGCCCCAACAAGTCATACTAGTGGGTCAGACGGGTATAATATACCATGGATGAGAAACGGCTGTGACACCTCCGGCTGTCTGGTGTACTACAAGCCCCAGCAAGTCATACTAGTGGGTCAGACGGGTATAATAAACCATGGATGAGAAATGGCTGACACCTCCAGCTGTCTGGTGTACTACAAGCCCCAGCAAGTCATACTAGTGAGTCAGACGGGTATAATATACCATGGATGAGAAATGGCTGACACCTCCAGCTGTCTGGTGTACTACAAGCCCCAGCAAGTCATACTAGTGGGTCAGACGGGTATAATATAACATGGATGAGAAATGGCTGTGACACCTCCGGCTGTCTGGTGGACTACAAGCCCCAGCAAGTCATACTAGTGGGTCAGACGGGTATAATATACCATGGATGAGAAATGGCTGACACCTCCAGCTGTCTGGTGTACTACAAGCCCCAGCAAGTCATACTAGTGGGTCAGACGGGTATAATATACCATGGATGAGAAATGGCTGACACCTCCGGCTGTCTGGTGGACTACAAGCCCCAGCAAGTCATACTAGTGAGTCAGACGGGTATAATAAACCATGGATGAGAAATGGCTGTGACACCTCCGGCTGTCTGGTGGACTACAAGCCCCAGCAAGTCATACTAGTGGGTCAGACGGGTATAATATACCATGGATGAGAAATGGCTGCAACACCTCCGGCTGTCTGGTGTACTACAAGCCCCAGCAAGTCATACTAGTGGGTCAGACGGGTATAATAAACCATGGATGAGAAATGGCTGACACCTCCAGCTGTCTGGTGTACTACAAGCCCCAGCAAGTCATACTAGTGGGTCAGACGGGTATAATAAACCATGGATGAGAAATGGCTGACACCTCCGGCTGTCTGGTGTACTACAAGCCCCAGCAAGTCATACTAGTGGGTCAGACGGGTATAATAAACCATGGATGAGAAATGGCTGCAACACCTCCGGCTGTCTGGTGTACTACAAGCCCCAGCAAGTCATACTAGTGGGTCAGACGGGTATAATAAACCATGGATGAGAAATGGCTGACACCTCCGGCTGTCTGGTGTACTACAAGCCCCAGCAAGTCATACTAGTGAGTCAGACGGGTATAATATACCATGGATGAGAAATGGCTGACACCTCCGGCTGTCTGGTGTACTACAAGCCCCAGCAAGTCATACTAGTGGGTCAGACGGGTATAATAAACCATGGATGAGAAATGGCTGACACCTCCGGCTGTCTGGTGTACTACAAGCCCCAGCAAGTCATACTAGTGGGTCAGACGGGTATAATAAACCATGGATGAGAAATGGCTGACACCTCCGGCTGTCTGGTGTACTACAAGCCCCAGCAAGTCATACTAGTGAGTCAGACGGGTATAATAAACCATGGATGAGAAATGGCTGACACCTCCAGCTGTCTGGTGTACTACAAGCCCCAGCAAGTCATACTAGTGGGTCAGACGGGTATAATAAACCATGGATGAGAAATGGCTGACACCTCCGGCTGTCTGGTGTACTACAAGCCCCAGCAAGTCATACTAGTGAGTCAGACGGGTATAATATACCATGGATGAGAAATGGCTGACACCTCCGGCTGTCTGGTGTACTACAAGCCCCAGCAAGTCATACTAGTGGGTCAGACGGGTATAATAAACCATGGATGAGAAATGGCTGACACCTCCGGCTGTCTGGTGTACTACAAGCCCCAGCAAGTCATACTAGTGGGTCAGACGGGTATAATAAACCATGGATGAGAAATGGCTGACACCTCCGGCTGTCTGGTGTACTACAAGCCCCAGCAAGTCATACTAGTGGGTCAGACGGGTATAATAAACCATGGATGAGAAATGGCTGACACCTCCGGCTGTCTGGTGTACTACAAGCCCCAGCAAGTCATACTAGTGGGTCAGACGGGTATAATATACCATGGATGAGAAATGGCTGACACCTCCGGCTGTCTGGTGTACTACAAGCCCCAGCAAGTCATACTAGTGGGTCAGACGGGTATAATATACCATGGATGAGAAATGGCTGACACCTCCAGCTGTCTGGTGGACTACAAGCCCCAGCAAGTCATACTAGTGGGTCAGACGGGTATAATATACCATGGATGAGAAATGGCTGTGACACCTCCGGCTGTCTGGTGTACTACAAGCCCCAGCAAGTCATACTAGTGGGTCAGACGGGTATAATAAACCATGGATGAGAAATGGCTGACACCTCCGGCTGTCTGGTGTACTACAAGCCCCAGCAAGTCATACTAGTGGGTCAGACGGGTATAATATACCATGGATGAGAAATGGCTGACACCTCCAGCTGTCTGGTGGACTACAAGCCCCAGCAAGTCATACTAGTGGGTCAGACGGGTATAATATACCATGGATGAGAAATGGCTGTGACACCTCCGGCTGTCTGGTGTACTACAAGCCCCAGCAAGTCATACTAGTGGGTCAGACGGGTATAATAAACCATGGATGAGAAATGGCTGACACCTCCGGCTGTCTGGTGTACTACAAGCCCCAGCAAGTCATACTAGTGGGTCAGACGGGTATAATATACCATGGATGAGAAATGGCTGACACCTCCGGCTGTCTGGTGGACTACAAGCCCCAGCAAGTCATACTAGTGAGTCAGACGGGTATAATAAACCATGGATGAGAAATGGCTGTGACACCTCCGGCTGTCTGGTGGACTACAAGCCCCAGCAAGTCATACTAGTGGGTCAGACGGGTATAATATAACATGGATGAGAAATGGCTGCAACACCTCCGGCTGTCTGGTGTACTACAAGCCCCAGCAAGTCATACTAGTGGGTCAGACGGGTATAATATACCATGGATGAGAAATGGCTGACACCTCCAGCTGTCTGGTGGACTACAAGCCCCAGCAAGTCATACTAGTGGGTCAGACGGGTATAATATACCATGGATGAGAAATGGCTGACACCTCAGGCTGTCTGGTGGACTACAAGCCCCAGCAAGTCACAGTAGTGGGTCACACGGGTATAATGTACTATGGATGAGAAATGGCTGACACCTCCGGCTGTCTGGTGCACTACAAGCCCCAGCAACCCCTCCAGCTGTCTGGTGCACTACAAGCCCCAGCAAGTTACACTGATAGGTCAGACTGCTCCAGGATATAGTAGGCTCTGATGGACCACAACTCCCAGCATGCAAGAACCAGGCAGGTTAATGCAATATACTACCAGTCAGGGATAGGGGGCTGTGGCTGCCATGCTGTCTGGAGAACCACAAGTCTCAGCATGCCCAGTGCAGGTAAAGCTGCAGCAGCAGGTGTCACCCCACGTGGCCAGCAGGCTGAGTCCCTCCCCCTGGCAGGCTGAGCCCCTCCCATCTCACCCTTGTTCTTCTGGGTCCTGGCAATCTCCTTCTCAATCTCTGAGATCTTCTCCAGGATCCCCATGTCTGCGGCCCACGAGCACAGCACACACAGCAGCCGGGGGAAGGGGTGGAGCCGGGGAACGATGCGTCATCACGCCGCGCACCGCCCCTCAGCCCGCCATCTTTATTGAGGGCAAAGTGCCCTTACCACTCAGCGTCTCCATGGCAACGTGATGAACTGCTAGAACTGCAGTTCCTGCCTGGCTGACCCTGCTGATCTCTCATGAGTCATTTCTGGCTGCTGGCAGCTGCTGCGGTCAGGCTTTCCTCATTTCTCTCCAGACTTCAATATTTCACGCTGTTTTTGAATGTGGGATGTTGAAAGGGTTAATCGCGGTGCGGTCACACCCCCGCGCATCGACGCACGCATTTCAGGAAGGTGCGCGTTTTGCATATTTTTGCAAAACTGCGTTCATTGCACGTCAAATGTATTTCAACCTGCCGTCGCATCTCTTGCAGCTTTTTCCTGCATCTTGCGTTTTCCAATTTTTCTGCGTTTTCAAATTGCGCAGGAGGTTTCTTTATCGTTCATCGATGTGCGATTAAGGCTCTTTTTTTTACTAGCAATCGCACAAGCGCAATGCGATTTGATTGCAATGCGATTGCACTTTTTTCTATTTTTTCCCCTAATTTGAAAGCGTTTTTTTAAAATAAATTGTGTGCATTTGTGATTTTATCACTTCTTGAATTCTATTGGCTGCAAAAGTTGCATATTTGTTTTTACCAACGTGACTCGATGGCGATGTAGAAAAATTGCATTTTGTATGAGAAACTGCATGCTGTTTTATGTTATTATGGAAATTATCTTAAAGAGAACCTGTACTGAGTAAAATTATTTAAAATAAACACATGAGGTAACTTCAAATGAACATTACATAGTTACCTCGCCATCAGTTCCTCTCAGAAGCTCACCATTTTCTTCTGATAATTATTCCGTCCAGTTCTGACAACATTGGCCTCGATTCATAAAGCGTTCCCGCATGCGGATATGCTGAAAACGGCACACTTTACCGACCACACAGCAAAATCTGTATTCATAAAGGCTTTTTCCGCATGAAAAGCCGACATTCGCGAGCAGAGTGATAAATCACCGCCTTGCGTGGTGATTATCATAACAAAAGTAACAAGTAGTCAATTCATAAAGATTAGAGGTAGCGGTATGCGGACGGGTATTACCGCTACCTCTGATGTGGCGAGAAGCGTGCGGAATACATTGCAGTGAATGGGACAGACCTCCCAAGCAGCTGCAGAGAGAACACCGCACGGAGGGATTCCGCCTGCTTCTTCTGTTTCCGCATGCGTAGGACAGCCTAACGCCTGCCTACAGCGGAATATCTCCGCACTCCTATCGCAACTAGAAACATTTTTATGAATTACCACCCTGAAGGCTGAAATACCGACAGCAGTATTTCCCCGCTCAACGTTACCTTACCGACAGAACTTTTATGAATCAAGGCCATTGTGTCAGATCTGAAATATAAAATATCAGTTGCTGTCAGTTATAGCTGAGTGGACAACTGATGTGCCCGGTATTGTCCATGTTTCCCTATGGCTCAAGTGGGCGATGTTACAGTGTAACAGTGTGCTGACCAGGAAGCTGTTATGGGGTAATGGCCATTTTCAAAATGGAGGACGGAGAATTCCATTGATCACAGTGGACAAACAGGATGCGAGAGAGGAAAAAGAGATTGAGGCGTAGACTACACGGGAGAGGAGTGTGACTTGTGTATGTTTATTTGGACTTTTAATTTTCAGTTCAGGTTTTCTTGAAAGGATACCCGAGGTGACAAGTGACATGATGAGATAGACATGTCTGTGTACAGTGCCTAGCACACAAATAACTAGGCTGGGTTCCTTTTTTTCTTTCTCTGCCTGAAAGAGTTAAACTTTAGGTATGCAAGTGACAGTTTCTGCCTGGGTCAGGACCTGGTCGGACCGGGTAAGACTATAGCATAAGGGCCTGTTCAGACTATGCGCATTCCTAGCCGTTTTCAGGGAACGCGAACGGGTACCAAAAACGCATAGAAACGGCTCCTAATGCTTTTGAATGGGCTAGTTCACATGTATGCGTATGAGACGCATACGTTTCTTATCCGCATTGCTGCATGCAGTTCTGTGCGTCACGCATAGAAACGGACGCAATGAAAGTCTATGGACGCGTATCAAAAACGCGTACTATTGCGTTTTTAGCGTACGTTTCCCTCTGCGGTTTTTTTCCCCTGGGTCACGTGTGTGTGCAAAACGCAATAGAAAACGCATTAGAACGCAAGAAAAACGCATGCGTTTTTCAACTTGCGTTTCTTTGATTTTATATGCGTGCTTCATACGCTGACAGTCTGAACAGGCCCTAACTCTCACTGAAAAGTAATTATAGTCTTAAAACACTTTCCTGTCAGTAAATGGTTTGAGAGCAGGAAAGAGATAAAAAGAGTCAATAGTTCATAGATTTGAACTCCGACATACTTCAATGCAGGTGTAATTGAGCAGAGACAATGAAACAGTAAAAACTTAAAAACTAGATTTAAATATAAATTAAAACTGTGGGATATCTATAAAAAACATATTTTTAGGAGACTGAGGATAAATACAAAGTTTTTTTCATTAGTTTATTTTCACCTCAGAAGTTCTTTAATGGGCAAAATGTACTAACCGCTTACTACAAGCACAAACACACACAAAATAAACACTAAACACAGATTTGTGCATGCAGGAAATTGCAGAAGGTTCTCAGGTGTGATCGACCCCTAGTGTGCAAAACGCAAAGGACATCAGAAGTGCTTAGATAGCAGCGTCGTCTGATGCCGCTGAGTACAGTGGTGATTTATTGTAACACAACTGCATACATTTTTCTGCAACTGCAGCGCTGCTCCATCCAGTGCCAGTGAATACTGTGGGTTGTAATAAAATGCCTGGCCCACTGCGTTGCATAGTGTGAACAAGGCCTCAAGCTTGGTTTACACTATGCACGTTATAACGCAACACGTTACCGCATGTGATCACACTGCCCATGGAATTGTATGGACATGTTCACATCCCGGCGTTGTAATGGACCACTTTATTATAATGCACTTTTTACAGTGAATTTCTGGAATGTGTGTGAAAATGTTCATGTCAGCAATTCTTCAAGCTATGATAATAATATGCACAGTTAGCCTCTTCCCGAGTACCTCACGCTGATCGGGGGTGAGAAGGTGGCACCGCCAGGACTGCCTAACGCCGATTGGCATCAAGTCCTGGAGGCAAGGATTAGCAGAAAACGCACACATGCGCGTGCATTCCCTGCCGAGACACAGAGCGGGATCCGTGATCAGCCTGCCAGCCACGATCGGAGCTGGCAGGCTGTTAGAAAGAAAACAAACAGCTAACAAATAGGGGGTTAAATATGTGAACACAAAGGCTGTCCGGAGTCCTTCCATTGCCAATCCATATACCATCAAGGATTTGGGCTGTTATCTCCGGACTATTACCCACAGAACTTTATATCTTCTGTTTGGACTTACAAATTCACAAGGACACAATCATTCTCAAGGCTACTCAGATTGTATCCAGTTATCATCTTCACAGCGTATCCCTATTATTTTACTATATCAATCTGTTCATTGTTAGATACTTTTTGACATTTCTCTGTACTCATGTTTATGCATTATTTTATTATAAAATAAACAATTAAAAATCATTTGTCTAAGTGCTTGTTCTGAATAGCTCTGCATGGAGTCCCGCTTTTCTGAAGATAATCTTACCATAACTGTTTTTATTGCTATTGTTATATTTTGCTATCTCTAGAAAGGTTGTTGAAATAACCCTTTTTTCCCACAGGAGAAGCTAGAGTTAGATTTGCGTTTTTGCACACTAATGCTATTGGTGGCAGCTACCTATATCTATAGGAGATTGAAGGTTGTATCGATTGTACAAACAATCAAAATTGTATGGTGTGTGGACTCACTAACCATTCTAAAAGGCTACTTTGCCTGCAGTGCTGAATGCCTTCAGGATCCCCTCAGGGCATGAGGCTGAATGGTAAACTGTGGCAAAGGGAACAGGAATTGGAGGGTGACATCACACGCGTTTACAGTGTTACAGTGGGGAGGTTAGTGTTGGGCAGAAGATAGGTTCTGCAGAAGATAGTGTTGCTTTGTATGTTTGCAAACAATAATATTTATAAAGAATAAGATTCATGAAACAAAGATGAGAGCATGTGTTACATTTGCTAGAAACACCCTGACACCCTCCTAGGAGTTCTGGTTCGCCCTGAGCTTGCTGGGCTCTGTAACTCTGGGTGCTTCAAGTCCTACTCCATAGAGCCACATTAATCCAAGCCATGCACTGATGAGGATCAATCAGTCGGAAACAGTCTGTATGCATGTTGGATTATTGAGGCTCTGTAATATTAACAAGCTGACACATCATTGCATTCCAGCAGTTCTGGAGGTGTGGCCAGCTTACAGGGACAACAAAGGATGATTTGCATATTCAGCAGTAATGCATTGTGGGAGACATCATATGCTCGCTCCAGTCTGAATAATTGCAAATACCTTCTGTTTTAAGAAGGCAAACCTTTGTTTTGCTAGAAACATTACAAATTGACATTCCCATGTGGATTTTTTTTTCAATAACTGCCATGTTGTTGGCAAGCTAATTCTACAGGGGCCTGTCCTCATGTGCAGAGTGGGATCGTAATTACTGCTCAATCTCACCGGGCCTTGTTAGCCTGATTATTGTAATAATTACCATATGTTGGTTTTAAAGAGGAACTGTAGTGAAAGTAACATAATGAATAAAATTGCTTAACCAGTTCAGCCTTCAGCACTTTTTCACCTTATGCATCCGAGCAATTATCAACTCCCATTCATTTGCCAATAACTTTATCACTAATTATCACAATTAATTGATCTATATCTTGTTTTTTCCGCCACTAGTTAGGCTTTCTTTGGGTTTTATATTTCACTAAACGGGCCCATACACTGGTTGATTTCAGCCATTGATTGATCGATTCTATAGAGTCGATCGATCAGAAATCAATTCTTTCAAATCTATCGATCGATCGATTTGTGGCTGATTTCGATGGATTTGATCGATCTGACAGGATGGAAAATCTAGGTCGATCTGCTGCTGGTAGCAGATCCACGGCCCATAGAGTTGCATTGGATCTAATGGTCCAATAATGCATTTAGATAGATTTACAATAGATTTCATTCTAAAATCTATTGGAAATCTGTTCCTAGTGTGTGGCACACATCAGATAGATTCCTGTCAGAAATCTATCTGATGGTTGAATCTGCTGAAAATCTAAGTGTATGGCCATCTTAAGAATTATTTTTTTCTAAATGCATTTTAACGGGAATATTAAGAAAAAAATTATTATTTCTCAGTTTTCGCCCATTATAGCTTTAAAATAATACATGGTACCATAATTAAAACCCACGTATTTTATTTGCCCATTTGTCCTGGTTATTACACAATTTAAATTATGTCCCTATCACAATGTATGGCGCCAATATTTTATTTGGAAATAAAGGTGCATTTTTACAGTTTTGCGTCCATCAGTATTTACAAGCTTATAATTTAAAAAAATAATAGTAATATTCCCTCTTCACATGCATATTAAAAAAGTTCAGATCCCTGGGTAACTATTTATGTTTAGCTTTTTTGTTTTTTATTGTATTTTTTTAATTAAAACATTTATTTGGGGTTTTTTTGAGTGGGGGGGGGGGGTTAAACAGTTAATTTTAAATGTAATAAATTGTTTTTATTTAAAAAAAATGTATGTAGATGTAGTTTTACTATTTGGCCACAAGATGGCCACAGTCAAAAACATTTTTTTTAGTCCTGTAAGCGAGCTCTCTTGCTTACAGGAAGTGAACGGAGGACGGGAAACATTTTTATTTACTTTTGAAAGATCGCGGCTTCTGAAAGAAGCCTGTCGGTCTTTCTAGCGTGGACTCATTCATTGATCTCTGGGCTAACGAGCGGTGGCACGGGAGCACCGGGAGCGCACAGCCGCACGAAACAGAGCAGCAGCAGCTTTTTGGACGTAATAGCAACGTTCAAAAGGCGAAAGTAGTTAATGTTTACAATATTAATTTATAGATTATTTAGTCAGTGTTTGCCCATTGTAAATCTTTCCTCACCCCGATTTACAGTCTGAAATGTATCACTAGTGGTGACATCTTTACTGCTGGCAGGTGATCTGTGTGGAATGTTCGTTACTGAGAGTTTTATGCATAGAGCTTGGCAGTTGAAATAGCCATTATTTCTTTCCTACAATGTCATGAGGTTCTCAGACAGCAAACTGTCAGGGCCATGGTCATGACATTACTGATGGTAACTACAAGTAGCTACGAGTATGTAGCTACTCATAATCAAAATTTAAATTACGGCAGGGGGGGTTAACTTACCTATGCCGCCACCTATAGCTGATGCATCCCACTTGCAGTCCACGTAACACCACAAGGAGGAAATAGTGGAGTTATGTGGACCACAAGTGGAACGCATTGGCTGTAGGCGGCGGCATAGTACTCATAGCTACTCGTAGTTACTGTCACTATATGACATCACACTGTGGGAGGGGTTTCACCACAATATCAGCCACACAGACCTTCTGATGATCTATTCCAGAAAAGGTAAGGAGTAGGTAAGGGCCAGTTCTAGACTGCTGCTTGTGGCAAACTTGTGAGGATGTCCCTCCCTCCTAAATTGGATTGATCGCACAGCACCTGACAATTTGCACCACACGTTATAGCTGTAGTGAACCCATGGCCGGTTCTAGACTTTTTTCTGCCTGAGGCAAACTTGTGAGGATGCGCCCCGCCCCCCCAAATTGGAATGATCGCACAGCACCAGACAATTTGCACCACACGTTATAGCTACGGTGAACCCCCAAAAAGACCCACAGTATAGGTAGGTAGCCAGGTATAGGTGCCCCCAGTATTGGTAGCTAGATACAGTTGCCCCCAGTATAGGTTAGCCAGGTACAATTGCTCCCAGTATAGGTTAGCCAGGTAGAGTTGCCCCCAGTATAGGTTAGCCAGGTACAGTTGCACCCAGTATAGGTAGGTAGTCAGGTATAGGTGCCCCCAGTATTGGTAGCTAGGTACAGTTGCACCCAATATAGGTTAGCCAGGTACAATTGCTCCCAGTATAGGTAGGTAGCCAGGTATAGGTGCCCCCAGTATTGGTAGCTAGGTACAGTTGCCCCCAGTATAGGTTGGCCAGGTACAGTTGCCCCCAGTATAGGTAGGTAGTCAGGTATAGGTGCCCCCAGTATTGGTAGCTAGGTACAGTTGCACCCAGTATAGGTTAGCCAGGTACAATTGCTCCCAGTATAGGTAGGTAGCCAGGTATAGGTGCCCCCAGTATTGGTAGCTAGGTACAGTTGCCCTCAGTATAGGGTGGCCAGGTACAGTTGCACCCAGTATAGGTTAGTCAGGTACAGTAGCCCCCAGTATAGGTTGGTCAGGTACAGTTGCCCTCAGTATAGGTTGGCCAGGTACAATTGCCCCCAGTATAGGTTAGTCAGGTACAGTAGCCCCCAGTATAGGTTGGTCAGGTACAGTTGCCCCCAGTATAGGTTAGCCAGGTACAGTTGCCCCCAGTATAGGTTAGTCAGGTACAGTAGCCCCCAGTATAGGTTGGTCAGGTACAGTTGCTCCTAGTATAGGTTGGCCAGGTACAGTTGCCCCCAGTATAGGTTAGTCAGGTACAGTTGCCCCCAGTATAGGTTGGCCAGGTACAGTTGCCCCCAGTATAGGGTGGCCAGGTACAGTTGCACCCAGTATAGGTTAGTCAGGTACAGTAGCCCCCAGTATAGGTTGGTCAGGTACAGTTGCCCCCAGTATAGTTTAGCCAGGTACAGTTGCCCCCAGTATAGGTTGGCCAGGTACAGTTGCTTCTAGTATAGGTTGGCCAGGTACAGATGCCCCCAGTATAGGTTGGCCAGGTACAGTGCCCCCAGTATAGGTTGGTCAGGTACAGTTGCCCCCACTATAGGTTAGCCAGGTACAGTTGCCCCCAGTATAGGTTGGCCAGGTACAGTTGCTCCTAGTATAGGTTAGTCAGGTACAGTAGCCCCCAGTATAGGTTAGCCAGGTACAGTTGCCCCCAGTATAGGTTGGCCAGGTACAGTTGCTCCTAGTATAGGTTAGCCAGGTACAGTTGTCCCCAGTATAGGTTGGTCAGGTACAGTTGCCCCCAGTAGAGGTTAGCCAGGTACAGTTGCCACCAGTATAGGTTGGCCAGGCACTCTCTTCACTTCCTGTTTTCGCCTGGTGGTGTCCTCAGACCAGAGGCGGGACAAGGTCCTTCAGCACCCAAGGCTGAGACACCAAAGTGCGCCCCTCCATCCCTCCCACCCCAGCCGTCACACACTGATTGCTATTAGACTAATAGGTGCCACAGGGCCCCCAACCTCCCCAACACCTTAATATCTAGTTATCTGGCTTGCAGTCACTGTCATGTATCCCCTTTTCTTATTTCTTTCTGCTTCAAACACAATTGGTAATGACAGCTGAATGAATTGTGCGCCCCCTCCTCCTAGAGCCTCTCCAGCCTCTGCCTCGGCCCGGCCCTGCCTCAGACTTCTGCCGCCTGAGGAAGTCGCCTCACTTGGCATCATGGGTGGACCAGGCCTGCTAATAGCCATAATATCATTATTCTTATATTCAGTGCAAAAAAACACAACAACAAAAAAACATGATCCATCACAAAAGGCACGCTGAACAGCCAATGTATGGGCCATTAGTAACATTTAGAAGAAACTCTCAAATGACACCTAACGGTTGAGCCCTTATTAACCACTTGAGGACCGCAGTGTTAAACCCCCCATAAAGACCAGGCCATTTTTCAATAAATAGGCCACTGCAGCTTTAAGGCCTCGCTGCAGGGCCGCACATGTCAACACACAAGTGATTCCCCCTTTTCTCCCCACCAACAGAGCTTTCTGTTAGTGGGGACTGATCGCCCCCCCCCCCCCCCCCCAATGTATTTTTTTTAATAAACATTTATATGATTATTTTTTAAATAAAAATGTCCTTTTTGTTTATATTCTTTTTACAAGACCGCCCTCCCTCCGCCCGCCAGCCAATCACTGTGATCGGCTGTCATAGAATTCACAGCGGATCACCCCAGAGCCTGCCAGGGGGACAGCTATGTCACACCATACAATTTTCTGGCAGATTTACCTGCCAGATCGATTAATTCCAACATATTCGACCTGAACTTCGATCAATTTTCCGATCATTTTGTAATCTTTTTTTTGATTGTTTTTTTAATCGATTTTCATAGAATTGAACAAAATTGATAGAAAAAAATGATTGATAAAACAATTAGAAAAATCGATCGGAAATCAGATCGGACATCGATCTGGCAGTTACATCTGCCAGAAAATTGTGTGGTGTGTACCTAGCATAAGGAAGTGGTAACCAACATCCAAGGGATAGAGGCTCACCAAAGGAGAGCTGAGCACTCAAGGAATGAAGCCATCACTAAGCAAGGGCTGAACACCAATAAGACGGGCCATGATGAGTACTAGATAGCCAAACTCTGATATGAGCTATAACTAAGAGAGGGCTGAGCACTCAAGAGATTATTAATCGCTAAGGGAGGTCCAAACATTCAAAGGGCAAGTCATCGCTGAAAGAAGTATATGTCATTATTATTATTATTTATTTATTGTATTTATAAAGCGCCAACATATTACGCAGCGCTGGACATTAGTTTAGGTTACAGACAATATTTAGGGGTGACATACAGCAAAATGACAATACATGAATACAAGAAAGACCAGATCACACAGCACAGTATGAGTACAAGGTAATGCTTAGTCACTGGGGGGGGAGCATGGAGATCACACAGCACAGTATGAGTACAAGGTAATGCTTAGTCACTGGATGGAGCATGGAGATCACACAGCACAGTAGGGGAGCATGGAGATCACACAGCACAGTATGAGTACAAGGTAATGCTTAGTCACTGGATGGGAGCATGGAGACCACACAGCACAGTATGAGTACAAGGTAATGCTTAGTCACTGGATGGGAGCATGGAGATCACACAGCACAGTATGAGTACAAGGTAATGCTTAGTCACTGGATGGAGCATGGAGATCACACAGCACAGTATGAGTACAAGGTAATGCTTAGTCACTGGATGGAGCATGGAGATCACACAGCACAGTATGAGTACAAGGTAATGCTTAGTCACTGGATTGAGCATGGAGATCACACAGCACAGTATGAGTACAAGGTAATGCTTAGTCACTGGATGGAGCATGGAGATCACACAGCACAGTATGAGTACAAGGTAATGCTTAGTCACTGGATGGGAGCATGGAGATCACACAGCACAGTATGAGTACAAGGTAATGCTTAGTCACTGGATGGAGCATGGAGATCACACAGCACAGTATGAGTACAAGGTAATGCTTAGTCACTGGAGGGGAGCATGGAGATCACACAGCACAGTATGAGTACAAGGTAATGCTTAGTCACTGGATGGGAGCATGGAGATCACACAGCACAGTATGAGTACAAGGTAATGCTTAGTCACTGGATGGAGCATGGAGATCACACAGCACAGTATGAGTACAAGGTAATGCTTAGTCACTGGAGGGGAGCATGGAGATCACACAGCACAGTATGAGTACAAGGTAATGCTTAGTCACTGGAGGGAAGCATGGAGATCACACAGCACAGTATGAGTACAAGGTAATGCTTAGTCACTGGATGGAGCATGGAGATCACACAGCACAGTATGAGTACAAGGTAATGCTTAGTCACTGGAGGGGAGCATGGAGATCACACAGCACAGTATGAGTACAAGGTAATGCTTAGTCACTGGAGGGAAGCATGGAGATCACACAGCACAGTATGAGTACAAGGTAATGCTTAGTCACTGGATGGAGCATGGAGATCACACAGCACAGTATGAGTACAAGGTAATGCTTAGTCACTGGATGGAGCATGGAGATCACACAGCACAGTATGAGTACAAGGTAATGCTTAGTCACTGGATGGAGCATGGAGATCACACAGCACAGTATGAGTACAAGGTAATGCTTAGTCACTGGGTGGGAGCATGGAGATCACACAGCACAGTATGGGTACAAGGTAATGCTTAGTCACTGGATGGAGCATGGAGATCACACAGCACAGTATGAGTACAAGGTAATGCTTAGTCACTGGATGGAGCATGGAGATCACACAGCACAGTATGAGTACAAGGTAATGCTTAGTCACTGGATGGGAGCATGGAGATCACACAGCACAGTATGAGTACAAGGTAATGCTTAGTCACTGGATGGGAGCATGGAGATCACACAGCACAGTATGAGTACAAGGTAATGCTTAGTCACTGGATGGAGCATGGAGATCACACAGCACAGTATGAGTACAAGGTAATGCTTAGTCACTGGAGGGGAGCATGGAGATCACACAGCACAGTATGAGTACAAGGTAATGCTTAGTCACTGGATGGAGCATGGAGATCACACAGCACAGTATGAGTACAAGGTAATGCTTAGTCACATGAGGGGAGCATGGAGATCACACAGCACAGTATGAGTACAAGGTAATGCTTAGTCACTGGATGGAGCATGGAGATCACACAGCACAGTATGAGTACTAGGTAGTGCTTAGTCAGTCACTGGATGGGAGCATGGAGATCGCACAGCACAGTATGAGTACAAGGTAATGCTTAGTCACTGGATGGGAGCATGGAGATCACACAGCACAGTATAAGTACAAGGTAATGCTTAGTCACTGGATGGAGCATGGAGATCACACAGCACAGTATGAGTACAAGGTAATGCTTAGTCACTGGATGGAGCATGGAGATCACACAGCACAGTATGAGTACAAGGTAATGCTTGGTCACTGGATGGAGCATGGAGATCACACAGCACAGTATGAGTACAAGGTAATGCTTAGTCACTGGATGGAGCATGGAGATCACACAGCACAGTATGAGTACAAGGTAATGCTTAGTCACTGGATGGAGCATGGAGATCACACAGCACAGTATGAGTACAAGGTAATGCTTAGTCAGTCACTGGATGGAGCATGGAGATCACACAGCACAGTATGAGTGCAAGGTAATGCTTAGTCACTGGATGGAGCATGGAGATCACACAGCACAGTATGAGTACAAGGTAATGCTTAGTCACTGGATGGAGCATGGAGATCACACAGCACAGTATGAGTACAAGGTAATGCTTAGTCACTGGATGGAGCATGGAGATCACACAGCACAGTATGAGTACAAGGTAATGCTTAGTCAGTCACTGGATGGAGCATGGAGATCACACAGCACAGTATGAGTACAAGGTAATGCTTAGTCACTGGATGGAGCATGGAGATCACACAGCACAGTATGAGTACAAGGTAATGCTTAGTCAGTCACTGGATGGAGCATGGAGATCACACAGCACAGTATGAGTACACGGTAATGCTTAGTCAGTCACTGGATGGAGCATGGAGATCACACAGCACAGTATGAGTACACGGTAATGCTTAGTCACTGGATGGGAGCATGGAGATCACACAGCACAGTATGAGTACAAGGTAATGCTTAGTCACTGGAGGGGAGCATGGAGATCACACAGCACAGTATGAGTACACGGTAATGCTTAGTCACTGGAGGGGAGCATGCAGATCACACAGCACAGTATGAGTACTAGGTAGTGCTTAGTCAGTCACTGGATGGGAGCATGGAGATCGCACAGCACAGTATGAGTACAAGGTAATGCTTAGTCACTGGATGGGAGCATGGAGATCACGCAGCACAGTATGAGTACAAGGTAATGCTTAGTCACTGGATGGGAGCATGGAGATCACACAGCACAGTATGAGTACAAGGTAATGCTTAGTCACTGGATGGGGCATGGAGATCACACAGCACAGTATGAGTACAAGGTAATGCTTAGTCACTGGATGGAGCATGGAGATCACACAGCACAGTATGAGTACAAGGTAATGCTTAGTCACTGGATGGAGCATGGAGATCACGCAGCACAGTATGAGTACAAGGTAATGCTTAGTCACTGGATGGAGCATGGAGATCACACAGCACAGTATGAGTACACGGTAATGCTTAGTCACTGGATGGAGCATGGAGATCACACAGCACAGTATGAGTACAAGGTAATGCTTAGTCACTGGATGGGGCATGGAGATCACACAGCACAGTATGAGTACAAGGTAATGCTTAGTCACTGGATGGGAGCATGGAGATCACACAGCACAGTATGAGTACAAGGTAATGCTTAGTCACTGGATGGAGCATGGAGATCACACAGCACAGTATGAGTACACGGTAATGCTTAGTCACTGGATGGGAGCATGGAGATCACGCAGCACAGTATGAGTACACGGTAATGCTTAGTCACTGGATGGAGCATGGAGATCACACAGCACAGTATGAGTACAAGGTAATGCTTAGTCACTGGAGGGGAGCATGGAGATCACACAGCACAGTATGAGTACAAGGTAATGCTTAGTCACTGGATGGGGCATGGAGATCACACAGCACAGTATGAGTACAAGGTAATGCTTAGTCACTGGATGGAGCATGGAGACCACACAGCACAGTATGAGTACCAGGTAATGCTTAGTCACTGGATGCAGCATGGAGATCACACAGCACAGTATGAGTACAAGGTAATGCTTAGTCACTGGATGGGAGCATGGAGATCACACAGCACAGTATGAGTACAAGGTAATGCTTAGTCACTGGATGCAGCATGGAGATCACACAGCACATTATGAGTACAAGGTAATGCTTAGTCACTGGATGGAGCATGGAGATCACACAGCACAGTATGAGTACAAGGTAATGCTTGGTCACTGGATGGGAGCATGGAGATCACACAGCACAGTATGAGTACAAGGTAATGCTTAGTCACTGGATGGAGCATGGAGATCACACAGCACAGTATGAGTACAAGGTAATGCTTAGTCAGTCACTGGATGGAGCATGGAGATCACACAGCACAGTATGAGTACAAGGTAATGCTTAGTCACTGGATGGAGCATGGAGATCACACAGCACAGTATGAGTACAAGGTAATGCTTAGTCACTGGATGGAGCATGGAGATCACACAGCACAGTATGAGTACAAGGTAATGCTTAGTCACTGGATGGAGCATGGAGATCACACAGCACAGTATGAGTACAAGGTAATGCTCAGTCACTGGATGGAGCATGGAGATCACACAGCACAGTATGAGTACAAGGTAATGCTTAGTCACTGGAGGGGAGCATGGAGATCACACAGCACAGTATGAGTACAAGGTAATGCTCAGTCACTGGATGGGAGCATGGAGATTAGGCAAGTTAGGTTCACTCAGATGCATAGCATGGGTGCACAGTAATGGAGGTGCATGATCAGGTAGGACACAAAAGGAGGAGGACCCTGCCCAAAGCCTTGCAATCTAGAAGGAGAGGTAGGGACACGAGAGGTAGGGGACCAGAGTAGTGAGGGTGGTAGGCCAGAGTGAAAAGGTGAGTTTTGAGGGCCTTCTTGAAGATGTTGAAGGAGGGGGCTGCCCTAATGGGTTGAGGTTGGGAGTTCCATAGTGTTGGAGCGGCTCTTGAGAAGTCCTGGAGGCGTGCATGGGACTGGGTGATGCGGGGGACGGTCAGGCGAAGTTCATTGGAGGAGCGGAGTGAGCGGCTTGGTGTGTATCTCTGAGTCATCACTAAGGAAGTGCAAAACTCTTACACATGGCCCATAACTAAGGGAGGGTCAAACACCTAAGGGATCATCCATTAGTAAGTAGGACTAAACAAGGAAAGTATTGACCATCAGTAAGGGAAGGTAAAACACCCAAGAGATCACCTGTCACTACGGGATGGCCAAACACCTAAGGGATGATCCATCGCTAAGAGATGGGTTGAACAACCAGGGTATTAGGCATCATTTAGCGATGCTACAGCATCCAACACACAGATAAAAAAACAGATTCTTCAATCACAAAGTCTTCAAAATTGCGGACAAGACATATGGGTACCAGTGTTGCCAACTCATCCCTTTAATTACGGACACATGAATTATACAGGTTTTGTGGCTAGGTAGATGCAGTTAAGGCACTGATTATGTGCAAGTAGCCCCAGAACCTGTATAACTTAGATGTGTCAGTAATTAAAGGGATGAGTTGGCAACACTGATGGGTACAATTCTCATCATAAGACTGCCTGACACGTGTTTCACGGCCGAAGGCCGCTTCCTCAGAGGCGCACTGTATACAAATATCAACTATGGACCAGAGAATCTGTGGGGCCACAATCTGAAAGATATAGAGAAAACATTTAGGGATGGCTAAACACTAAAGGGATAGGTTATCACAAAGGAAGAGCCAAACACCCAAGGGATGAGCCAACACTAATGCCCAGTGTCACAGGAGCCCTGGTGGCTGACTGCAAATGGCCTTCCAAACGGTGCCAGCGCACGGATCGTGCGAACTCTGGTCGCAGTCAATGCGCAGGAACCGTTGGGAATTGGCCGCAGACAAACCAGAAGGGAGCCGGTGAGATACGGGTAATTACAACTCACACACGATTCAGGGTATAACTGCCACCACCACGGGTATGGGCCCGTGGACCCAGTGCTGGTCGTAATGGAGAAAGCTACGCTTACGGATCATTACGCGTAATTTTACGCATTACGAAATTACGCTTACGGCATAGACATTCAATTTCGGTACATGTCTATAATTACGCATAGCACTTACGCAATTACGCGTAAGTATACCGTAATTCCGGTTATTACGTTATAGGCTTACGCGTAAAATTCTACTAGCAATTAATGCGTAAGGTCATGCTGCCAAGCGGAAAAGTTGACGCATGGATCAATGTTAGGTAGCCGCCGATTTTAAGGGTTAATAGCAAAGCCCCCTTAAGTGCTAAGAGCCTCAAATTTGGAGAATATATTAAGGAGATCAGAAGGAATAAGTGACGTCGGGTGCGGTGGTGTTACAAAGTAACAAAGTTGTTACATTGTAATAACTTTGTTACATTGTAACTGATTAGTATATTTCCGAGGATATTGCGTGGGAACTGGCTTTTAAAGGGACAGGTAAGTATTAATGGTTAATTAAGAATATTAAAGGACTTTTTTCGTGGTTATGTTTTTTGTTCAATTAAAATACTTTTTCTATGTGTTTGTGTGTTTATTTACTTTTAACTCTTAAAGGAAATGGGTAAGGGGTACTACAAGTACCTCTATACTCATTTCTCCTGAGAGGGGGGTGGGCATCTGGGGGACCCCTTTTTAAAGGGGACTCCCAGATGCCACCATGAACCCCTCCCCAGGAAATCGCGGCCTCCACCTCCACCGCCCATCGGAGGTGGAGAAGAGCCCCTTGTCCTTGGATTGGACAAGGGCTCGGAGGGGGAGGGGAAAGCTTGGCTGCCCCTCCCCTTCCGAGACCCCCCAATCCATGGACCATGCGGGCTGGTATAGTCAGGGTGCGGAGCCCCACGCGGCCGGTGCTCCGCATTCTGGCTATCCCAGTCTGCATGGGGGACAAGGGGTTAAAGAGGTCTGGGAGGGGGGACCCCACGTCGTTTTTTTTTTTATATTTCCCACACTCAGAACGAAGTAAGTAAAACTCTTCCCACTTGGGGGAATCTATGAAAATAAAACACTATTGTTACCTGTGCAAAAAAAACTGACATTTTCCGCATTTAAAAGACATTTTCGCCCTTGAAACTTAAAAATCGATTTTCTCAAAAACTATAAGGTCTTTTTGAAAAAAAAATTTTTCCCTCTTATTCCCACTGATCCCCTTAATATACCCTGTGAATTTGGTGTTCCTAAATTTTAAGTAGGCTTTGCTATTAACCGTTAAAGTCGGCGGCTTTTTTATATTATACGGGAGCGTAATATTACGCGATTACGGCAGACTGTGTAATTTCAATGGGAGTTTACTGTCTTACGCGTAATTTGTTACGCGTAAAACGTAACCCTACGGTCTACGCGTAATTAATTACGCGTAATACCGTAACCTTACACGTAACGCTTACGGTGCATTTGTAGTGAATTACGATGCGTAATTACGCTAATGCGTAATTTCGGCCCAGCACTGCGTGGACCCGACTGCCTGACTGATCCTGCGAATAAAAACGGTTAAAACACGCTGTATTCTGTCTAGCCAAAAACAACCAATAGTAGCGTCTCTTCAGAGACCTGGGATCAGTTCTGTGTGTGCTGAAAATAGGGTAGCTAGAACAACAACTGACGATAGCGTCGGTTTATTGAAAGCAATATAAATAATTAATATATACAGACAATTATTAAAATCAACAATTATTAAAACAGTAATAGCCAGTATGAAAAATAAAAGAAGGGAGAAAAAATACTTAGTTCCTGGAAAGATGTCCTTTAGTGGGAAAACTTGTAAAGTTCTTGTTTTCAATCAAAGTTCAGAGTTCAGACCAGGTGGATGCCAGCATATCCTCAAGCTGGCACAGATGAGTTCAGGATGTTTCAGGGTGGAGGACACTGAGTTTGGGTCTTCTGCCATTCTTATGCCCCTGATCCAGTAGGAGGGAGTGAGGGCGGGGCCACACACCCCCTTAGAACATGAGATGAGTCCTCCCCTTGTCCTGGGGACCAGAAATCATGTCTTAACCACATATGGGCTCTATCTCACAGAACCGTACAGGTCAGGGCAGATTTACTAATATTTTCAGGTCTGCCTCGATTTACCCAGCAGCCTGATACCAAACATGAGGGGTGGGACCCCTGTGGTATCATCAGGGCACTTTTGAACTGCCTAACTGACAGTCTTTACCTCAGAATGTTCTGAAATGTTCTCAGAACCAGCGCCAGACAGGGCCCTACATGCTCTGTTAGTTTGGAGGGTCTGCCAGCCTGGCAACACAGAAAATATGACACATATAGCAGTTTATGGAATATGATCTGCACCTGGGATTGACAGCAGGTCATTCCTAGGTGAGGTTCTTTTTGAAGCTGGCAGCAGCAAGCCACATGTCGGCTCCAGAGTGTCTGAGTTTTTCCACTCTAGATTGCTTCTGTCATGGTGCTTGTCACCTATACCTGATGGATGGGCCATCAGCACAGCTTGAAGCCAGGGACTCTCTGCAGATGGCTAGGGCCCTTTTGGGGGAAGGAGGGAAAGAGAAAAAAAAGAAAAAAACCCCAGGGATGTCATTTCTGATTCCTGTAATGGTCCTTCCAATTCGCCCGCGTTTCTCGCGGCTGTTCCGTGACACCCAGTTCACACATGTTGCCAGCTGGAGCGGACAGTTTTGTGTCTACTCCAATGGACTGTGGTCTAGCTGTAGCCCGGGGCAGATGCGTTACCACCATAGGCTACTGTATAAGGGGAACGCATCTGCCTGTCCCACATTAGTGGGAATTGGTTTGAATCGCAGCACAATTGTGATTGCAATCACGTTTTATAGTGGAAAAGAGCCCTAAGTGAGGGTCAATTACCCAAGGGATTAGGGGGATATATGCTATGTGTTATTCTTGCTAGATATATTTCTATTTGTTTGTTAACCTCTTGAGGACTGCAGTGTTAAACCCCCCTAAAGACCAGGCCTTTTTTTCCTGAAATGGCCACTGCAGCTTTAAGGCCAGGAACGCACAACACAGCACACAAGTGATTCCCCCCCCCCTTTTCCCCCCACCAACAGAGCTCTCTGTTGGTGGGGTCTGATCGCCCCCCTTGTGTTTATTTATTTTTTTACAAATATTATTGTTATTTATTTTTTAATTAAAAAATACTGTTTTTTTTATTATTTTTTTTCCCCTCCCTCCCTTCCTCCCCACAGCTGGCCAATCACGTCATGACACACAGCTGTCCCCAGTACAGCGCTGCTGCTGATCCCAGTGCTGTACTATATGTAAAGACCGCTTGTATATGTAAAGATCGCAGCTCGGAGACTGAAGGTGTGAAGGAGCTCCGCCCCCCGAGCAGGAGATGCGCGCGCAGCCTGCACGTGATCTCCTGTAAAACAGAGTTACAGGACTTGACGCCAATTGGCATTAGGCGGGCCTGGGGCTGCCGCCGAGGCCACACCTATTGGTGTGGGGAGGAAAAAACAACACAGCACTCTAAGAAAAATACCTGCTACCTACAGTAAAATATGGTGGTGGTTCCATCATGCTGTGGGGCTGTATGGCCAGTGCAAGGACTGGGAATCTTGTCAAAGTTGAGGGACGCATGGATTCCACTCAGCATCAGCAGATTCTGGAGACCAATGTCCAGGAATCGGTGACAAAGCTGAAGCTGCGCTGGGCTGGATCTTTCAACAAGACAACGACCCTAAACACTGCTCAAAATCCACTAAGGCATTCATGCAGAGGAACAAGTACAACGTTCTGGATTGGCCATCTCAGTCCCCAGATCTGAATATAATTAAAAATCTGTGGTGTAAGTTAAAGAGAGATGTCCATGCTCGGAAGCCATCAAACCTAAATGAACTAGAAATGTTTTGTAAAGAGGAATGGTCCAAAATACCTTCAACCAGAATCCAGACTCTCATTGGAACCTACAGGAAGCATTTAGCGGCTGTAATTTCTGCAAAAGGAGGATCTACTAAATATTAATTTAATTTCTTTTGCACAATTATTGCACACTTTCTGTAAATCCAATAAACTTCATTTCACTTCTCAAATATCACTGTGTGTGTCTCCTATATGTTATATTTATCTGACATTTTTTATCGTAACAACCAACGATTTATACAGGAAAATCATGACGATTAACAAGGTTGCCCAAACTTTCTCATCCCAGTGTATCTTTGCAAATTGTTCAGTTTGGCTAGTTAAGTTGCAAATAACCTTTTCTTCCTTTTAGGAATAGCTAGTCTGAGGTCTCTCCACCTCGTTTCGATCTTAAGAATGGAGGCAGCAAATTAACAGATTTCCAGTGCGAAATAGATAACTTTTTTTGTACCAATTGTGCATACAGTTGAGATTGTATAATGTATGGGCACACCATCCAATCTAAAACATTTACTATGCTCACAGTGTATTCGCTTTCAGAAACTTCTAGTGGATGAGCTCTGAATGGCAACTGTGGCATAGTAGGACAGGATTGGCGGGTGTTTGTCACAGGACTAGCAGCAGGGAGAATAGTCAACCTCACATTGAGGGTGTAAGGATCTGCGCATGCTTATCAAGACAAAACAGGAATAAGAGATCACTTGTAAGGAAATACTGAGGTCTGCACAGATTGGATTTAAAGAGAGTCTGAAGCGAGAATAAATCTCGCTTCAGACCTCATAAATAGCCGCTATAGCGTGGCTTAACGGGGGTCCCTGTCCCCCCAAACCCCCTCCGTGCAGCGGGGGAGCGCTTCCTGGTTGGGGCAGGGCTAGCCGCCGCAGCCCTGCCCCACGCGCGTCTGTCAGCGCGTATCTCCGCCTCTCCCCCGCCCCTCTCAGTCTTCCTTCACTGAGAGGGGCAGGGGAAAGGCGGCGATGCGCCGCTGACAGACGGGACTGGAGGCAGGGCTGCAGCCGTTAGCCCTGCCTCCGTCTGCGACCAAGTCTGCGACCAAGTGTCGCAGTGGGGGGTTTGGGGGTGAAGGGACCCCCGTTAAGCCGCGCTATAGCGGCGGTTTAGCAGGGGCACACGTGCCCCTGCTATTTATGAGGTCTGAAGCGAGATTTATTCTCGCTTCTGAGTCTCTTTAAAGGTGAATAAATGTGTTTATTTACAAAAGTGCAAATTAACATATATACGCATACAAGCAATATGCATGCAATCATACAATGACAACAGTGCACCGATATCACTCTGACCGGAGCAGTGCTTTTCAGCGCTGCTATATTTGGGCGCAGTCGGCGCCTGCATAGACTTCAATAGGAATCATTCCTATTGAAGCGCTCAGTGAGTAACATCGGCTCCGTCAGAAGACAGAGCCGAAGTTGCTTAAAAACATAATAATTCGGCCTCCAGCAATCGCTGGAAGCCGAATTATTTCATTCCCCCACTATCCATGTCGGCCTGGAGGGGGAATAGTAATTAAATCGGCCCGGACTTGTGCAGAAGCAGGATCAGCTATATACCGCTGATTCCTGCGCCCAAGTCTACCGGCGCCGATTTCAAATGTACGCCACTCTGACTAGATAACTAATATTTACAACAAAACATCAAGACACAGTTCACACAATACAGTGGCTTGCAAAAGTATTCGGCCCCCTTGAAGTTTTCCACATTTTGTCACAATACTGCTACAAACATGCATCAATTTTATTGGATTTCCATGTGAAAGACCAATACAAAGTGGTGTACACGTGAGAAGTGGATCGAAAATCATACATCATTCCAAACATTTTTTACAAATAAATAACTGCAAAGTGGGGTGTGCGTAATTATTCAGCCCCCTGAGTCAATACTTTGTAGAGCCACCTTTTGCTGCAATTACAGCTACTAGTCTTTTAGGGTATGTCTCTACCAGCTTTGCACATCTAGAGACTTAAATCCTTTCCCATTCTTCTTTGAAAAACAGCTCCAGGTCAGTCAGATCAGATTTACAGCGTTTGTGAACAGCAGTTTTCAGATCTTGCCACAGATTCTCCATTGGATTTAGATCTGGACTTTGACTGGGCCATTCTAACACATGGATATGTTTTGTTTTAAACCATTCCATTGTTGCCCTGGCGGCTTTATGTTTAGGGTCATTGTCCTGCTGGATGGTGAACTTCCGCCCCAGTCTCAAGTCTTTTGCAGACTCCAAGAGGTTTTCTTCCAAGATTGCCCTGTATTTGGCTCCATCCATCTTCCCATCAACTCTGACCAGCTTCCCTGTTCCTGCTGAAGAGATGCACCCCCCGAGCGTGATGCTGCCACCACCATATTTGACAGTGGGGATGGTGTGTTCAGAGTGATGTGCAGTGTTAGTTTTCCGCCACACATAGCGTTTTGCATTTTGGCCAAAAAGTTCCATTTTGGTCTCATCTGACCAGAGCACTTTCTTCCACATGTTTGCTGCATTCCCCACATGGCTTGTGGCAAACTGCATACGGGACTTCTTATGCTTTTCTGTTAACAATGGCTTTCTTCTTGCCACTCTTCCATAAAGGCCAACTTTGTGCAGTTTAGGACTAATAGTTGTCCTATGGACAGATTCCCCCACCTGAGCTGTAGATCTCTGCAGCTCGTCCAGAGTCACCATGGGCCTCTTGACTGCATTTCTGATCAGTGCTCTCCTTGTTCGGCCTGTGAGTTTAGGTACACGGCCTTGTCTTGGTGCTCTGTGGGATGTTCAAGGCTTTGGAAATCTTTTTGTAGGCTAAGCCTGCTTTACATTTCTGAATAACTTTATCCCTGACCTGTCTGTGTGTTCTTTGGACTTCATGGTGTTGTTGCTCCCAATATTCTCTTAGACAACCTCTGAGGCCGTCACAGAGCAGCTGTATTTGTACTGACATTAGATTACACACAGGTGCACTCTATTTAGTCATTAGCACTCATCAGGCAATGTTTATGGGCAACTGACTGCACTCAGACCAAAGAGGGCTGAATAATTACGCACACCCCACTTTGCAGTTATTTATTTGTAAAAAATGTTTGGAATCATGTATGTGTAACGAATGTGGAATTATCTCCGTGGTCAGCGCACAAGAGGTGCGCTGACACTGCGGAAATCCTCCACAAGCGTATAAAATAACAGAACCCAGCAGTGGTGCAAAGCACCTGTAGAGGGAAAGTGAGCACAGAGACAGAATGTATGTGCATCCACCAATCTAGTCGCCACCCGGCGACGGCGAACACACAACAGCGGAAACCAGGTGGGAACGCAACCGCGATTGCCAACAGTGATACAAGACCAAGTAAAGACAGAGCATAAGTGTAGAAAGAAAGACACAGCAAACAATGATCAGAACGCCAAGGAAAATAACAAACGCACTCGCTAAGCGCGGTCGCCGCAAGAAAAGCACAACAGCGACAAAACACGCTAATGGCGCGGTCTCCGCACAAAAAGTGCAACAGAGACAAAACGCGCCAACCCTAACTAACCAATGTAACACGAAAATGAATAGAGAACGCGAACGCTTGCTAAACATTTAACCCCACCGAGCCTACAGCAAGCGTTCGTTCCAGACAAGACAGACAAACAGACAACAAGAACAGGTCAGATAGGATCCACTACTCTTCCGCAAGAGTGAGTGCGATCCGTACACAAGAACAAGACTGAAGGGATCCACCGCTCTTCCGCAAGACAGACAGAAGGAGTAACCAATAGCAACCGTAGCCGAGGTTATACTCCAAGATACAGACTACAGAAGGATCCACCGCCACTAACGCTAGGGCGGCTGCGATCCAAGCAGACAGACAGAAGGAGTAACCAGTAGTAACCGCAGCTAAGGTTAAACTCCAAGAGTACAGAAGGATCCACCGCCACTACCGCTAGGGCGGATGCGATCCAAACAGACAGACAGAAGGAGTAACCAGTAGCAACCGCTGCTCTGGCTTACACTCCAAGACAATATTAGCAAACAATATCAGAGGGCTGAAACTCCAGGTAAGTTCAGCAGGAACAAACCTTTATGACCAGCAGGGGATTCTGTGAGTAAATGGCATTTATACTGCAAGCCATCAAAGGAAGCAGCTAAGCAATTTGCATGACAAGTGGATGCAAATTCCTCACCAGCAGAGCAACTCCGAAACTTGCAGAGTGAAGACAGGTCTCCTTTCCAGGGACCTGCAGCACTCAGACCTACAAAATGGTCAAAAAGTTGTCTGTCTGTGCAGACAGCAGAGCGGACCATTACAGTATGATTTTCATTCCACTTCTCACGTGTACAAAACTTTGTATTGGTCTTTCACGTGGAATTCCAATAAAATTGATTCATGTTTGTGGCAGTAATGTGACAAAATGTGTAAAACTTCAAGGGGGCCGAATACTTTTGCAAACCACTGTATATACAGACACGTATCAGCAGAATCAGCACACAGGAGAATAGTCATACAGGCCAGGATCAATGATCAGAATATCAGAAGTATACAGACAATGGCAAGAGAGTAAGCAGGAGGTCGATACCTGGAGATCAATGCAAATACAGGAGGCAAGGAGCTAGGAACAAGGAACAAGGATGGTGACCAAAACATTAGGCCCACTAGCACAAAATGTTCTAGCAATGTTCCTTTGCCAAAAGCAGTCAGGTGCACAATGGTCAGGTGACTATTCACAGAGTTCCACACAGGAGGTGAGACCTCTGCTGGTGGACAGCAGACGTTCCTGTAAAGTCCACAATGCCAGCAGGAATTCAAGCAGCAGGACAGGGGGGTACAACCAGTAGACAGAGTTGTACCACTAGCCGAGGTTAGAGCAGGCAGCTGATGATGATGATGTCTAGGTTACAGGCTGAAGTCAGGGGCAGGCAGATAACAGGCTTGAGAGAGATCACAGGCAAAGGACAGGTCAGGCAGCAATGAGGCAGAACAAAGTCACAAGTCAAGGTCGGAGTAAGGTGATCACTAACACAGTTGAGGTCACAAACCAAGTTCAAAGCAGAGGATTAGGAACAAAATATAGTTGGATGAGTTGGGTCAAGGACAGTGGTAGAGAAGACAAGTGGTGAGGCAGACCGGGCAGCCAGGACACACATGTGGACAAAGGACCCATTGTAGGAACGTTAATCTGAAGCTTTGGCTGGTACAGATGGGAAGTCATTGTTGAAAAGAGTTAAAAAATAATGTTTTTTTTGTATTATAATAAAGTCTAAAGGGTGTGGTCCATTGGAGGTGAAATGTTGTAGCTTTTGTGTGCCTTATAATGAAGTCTACAGGGTGTGGTGTATTCGAGGTGAAATGTAGCTTTTTTGTGAATTATAATGAAGTCTACAGGGTGTTTTGCATTCGAGGTGTATTGGGGATTGTGAGTTGATTCCCCTGGCAGTCTTTTTTTTTTTTATCATGCCATAATAAGCACGATAGCAGAGGAGTGTAAATAATGACTGTCATACAACATAGAAGTCTGTCCGCAGCTCCATATGTCATCGGAGGTACGTGAGAATGTCTGCCAACCACCAATCACAGGAGAGACACACCTGTAGCTTTACTGACTAGTCTGTGGGAACATCTGCATATCACGGGCAGTTTATCTGAATAAATAAAATGTACTCTAAAGGATTATTATTCCATGAAGGGTCATTGGATGAAGTCAGAGAAACAATTGTAGTTTGTATCTTTTAAAATGGTTTCCCCCTTCAAAAGGTTTCAGCTTCGGTAATTTTAAACACTCCTCCCCATTGATCTACTTGGAGGACTTTTGGTGTGAAATATAATGCTAGGTACACACTATACAACTTTCTGTTAGATTTTCTGTTAGATTTACATGTTGAAAAAAATCTATCTGGCAGGTAAATCTAACAGAAAATCTAACAGAAAATGGTATGGTGTGTAGATAGCATAAGAAGCAGAGTCACCAATGATATTGATTACAGCCCGTACTTGGGGTGGGTTTCCAACTGTGCTCAGCGTCCATCTACGAGACAAATGCCGACACTCTGCAATTATGCATCAGAATCCCTCCAGCCGTGCATTGTACAACTATGGGGATTTGGATGCTTTGGGCTCTATTCACAATCACACATGCGGTAAGAGATTTTTTACCGCTGTATTTCCGGCAGTGATAATTTTCGCATTTTTTTCCCACATTCACTAAAAATTTTCTGCATGTTTTCCGCATGCGGTAACAATGCATAAAAAAATTTGGGGAAACTTGCGTAATTATGTAGCAAACATGCGGAAAAAAAGTGGCCTAAAAAAATAGTACAAAAAAAAATCCAACAAACAGCGCTCAAGGCTCCAGACTGCATTTAAGTCAATGGGAAGCGAAATATATCACCAAGTACTTGTAGGTGATATAAAATCGGTAGATACTGTAAGTCAGAGATAAGGCGCCCCTTCTTCTTTGTGAATTTCGATTTTTTGCGGGAATTACCGACTTTTGCGGACTTTTAGTGCACTTTTTACGCATGCGGGAAAACAATGCATACAATTTTACGCATGCGGTAAATAATCATGCGTAAAATTTTGTGCATGTCAAGATGGTCTTATTTCAGTTGGAAATGTATCGCAAGTGCATTTCTGCATGCGGAAAATGATTGTGAATAGAGCCCCTTGTCTGAAAATCTGAAGCAGTGCTTCATTTTTTCCCCGTACACAAATCCAGAATAAGCCTCGTGATTCCAGATTCACCTCTTATGGAAACAAGCCCTTAGCATTATCTCCTCCAGCAGGGCTCATGGATAAGGCCCTTGAGGGCCACATCCATGCTAGTGTTTAGGATTGACAGAGAAATGGAGAAATGTGTCCGACTTGATGAACCGCACCTTTCCTGTATCAGTCCCAGCAATTAAATTGAGCTGTACAAAAATGTGTGAGGACCTCCACCCCTGAGGACTGGAGTTGGACAACAATGTTCAAAAGGATTAGCCCAAGTTCACGTTACACCGTGGCCACAATGTGGTCAGTCACAGTGCACGAAATGTACAATCCCGTGTGTTCCATTGTCCTCAAGGTGTCGGCTGTAGCAGTCAGGATGATCATGTCTCCAGAGCCCTTCTGCTGCTCAGGGCTGGGGGGAAACTGAAATATGATATGAGACAAAGGAAGGTAAATTTGTCAGACTGAAGGCTGCTGTGTTAGTTCTGTTCAGGAGCCACATGGGTGGAAGCGACCAATGCTGAGCCTAGATTGCTAGGCCCGGATTTACCTCACAGGAGCCTATAGGCACAGATGTCCTGGCACCCTAGACTCCGCCCTCTATGCATGCAGGCCCAGATTTACCTCACAGGAGCCTATAGGCACAGATGTCCTGGCACCCTAGACTCCGCCCTCCATGCATGCAGGTCCGGATTTACATCACAGGAGCCTATAGGCACAGATGTCCTGGCACCCTAGACTCCGCCCTCCATGCATGCAGGCCCGGATTTACATCACAGGAGCCTATAGGCACAGATGTCCTGACACCCTAGACTCCGCCCTCCATGCATGCAGGTCCGGATTTACATCACAGGAGCCTATAGGCACAGATGTCCTGGCACCCTAGACTTTGCCCTCCATGCATGCAGGCCCGGATTTACATCACAGGAGCCTATAGGCACAGATTCCTAGCACTCTAGACGCCGCCCTCCATGAACCTACAAACCCCCACCGAACTGCATTGCAAGTGTGCTGGCTGCCTAGCTGTCACTTCTCCCTTACTTCCCTTGCCCATCATAGGTAGCAATAGGTGCCCCTTAGCATTAGGTAGCTAGAAGTACCCTCAATATTAAGTAGCTAGAGGTGCCCCTTACTGAAGGGAGATCTTGTCAGTGGAATGGCGAGAGCTGGGTGAGTAAGCTCTCATTTACACTTATCAGGACTCTGCATAGGGAAAGGAGGGAAGGAGGCACTAGGGGAGAAGAGTGAGCTAGCTTTCCATTATCAGGTGTCTGCAGGTAGGTGCCTACTGTGCCTTATTGTAAATCCGGCCCTGGTTGGAAATGATCTAACAATGTCCACATTGCCCCGAACAGGAATGAAGGTCAGTGGGTAATGGAAGCAGTGAGATGAGGATGGGATCTCAGTGGTGGAACTTCTTCTTCTGAGATCAGGGGGAACAAGTCTGGCACAGGATATGTGGATCAAAGCATCGTACAAACACTGACACTTTGCTCCCCTTTGGCGCTGCGCTGTGCTGCGTAATTACATAACTTTCCTGAGGTCCAGCAATTGAAATTTTCCACACAATTATTTTTCCCTCTTCTGTCGGAGACTGCAAATGCCATCGTGCCATGCCTTGCGCATCTGCCAAAATTGCATTGCAAAGCATGCGGTATAAATGGAGAAAGTTGCGATCGCAGAGCAGCGTATTTGTGATGCTGATCCAAATGTGCAGTGTGGAATGGCCGTAAGGGAGTCAGCAGCTGTGTGTGTGTATGCAGCCTGACTGCACTACACCTGCATGCCCCCACACCCACCTGGAGGACAACATACATGGAAAGATTCAATTATATAGATTTCCTGAGCCTCTCCACGTCGTGCAGGTTGTGTCACATGGGGACAAGGGGCTACCCTGACCAGATGTCCCGTTTTACCTGGAACACGTCCCAGGTTCAAGGTCCCCTGTCCCAGGCTGCAATGTGTACCAGGTTATGTCCCACTTTTGGCCGTGGGACTCTGTGGCCGTTTGAGGTAATGTTTGCCTCATTTACCGTTTGCGGAGTCAGAGTAATCGTTTTCTGCTGCATTTCATGTGTCAGAGGTAACGGTAGTTGCATTTCATTTGTTGGAGTTATTATTTGACGGTCATAGAGACTGTATTTGCTACTTTTGGGTTATTGTTGCAGCATTTGGCATTTTAGGGGCTTTTGATTATTAAATGGTATGCTAATACTGTAGCATCAGCAGCTTCTGCAGATTTTGCGCACAATCTAATCCTACCATAGTCATAGATAGTCTCATGTCTTGCCATATTATTTTGTATTTATATAGCACTGGCAACCAAGGCAGCACTTAACAGAGAATGTAGTCATGTCCTTGCGGAGCTCACAATCTAATCCTGGCCATAGTCAAAGTCTAATTTCCCGCCCTATCATTATTATGTATTTATGTAGCACTTGCATCTTCTGCAGCACAGTACATAATCTTGTCATGGACTGACATCCCTGATGCAAATCTCCCATTTTACCACATAATTGTGGGAACACTGTGTTCTTATGTGTTTGGGGAACATTTCCTAATTACCTTTAGGGTCACTTTGCCTATCTGTGTTTTGGGAGAAAACTCTGGCCCACTGCCTCAGTTACATTACAATTCTTTCCGCCCAGATCAAATCATGGACACGCCCATTTTTCACAGCTGCGCGCATTGCGCGCCACACTAGCACCCCCCTCCTGTCCCAGGTTGAGCCAAGAAAAATGTGGTCATTGTGCAAGGGGCAGGAGCACTGATGGACATACAAGTGTGAGTTATACTGTACAGCCAAACAGAGCGCGACTGTAAGGCTTGGTGGTGTATTCTCCACAGTCAGCATGCAACGCATGAGCTGGCGTGGAGGAGGTACACACACTAGCACCAGGAAACAGGCTATCCCTAGTATAGTGGAGGGGAGGACTGACTCCAATAGGAGATTGTGGCGCACAGAGCCGGTGCAGATCTGACAGCCACAAACAATGCTTTCGTTATAACGTCTCAGCGCAAAGTAGCGCTGAGCGCATAAACCAGAACTGAGGAGATCAGGACAGGTAGACAGAATGAACGCTTGCTAGCTAGCGGCTACTTAGCGACAGCAAGCGTCCAAAACCAGACAGACTGGAATGAGGCAGCCAATGCGATGCGGCGATGGCGTGCCTCACAAAGACAGGACAGGACAGTCAGAAAATAGCAGGATTAAGATAGATGAACGTAACACAGATAAATATACAATAAGTATGTTTTCCTAGCGTATTACAATTACAGCTATCAATGAAACTATTTGTAACGTCTGACTAAGATATGTATATATCGGCAATGAACCGATATATGACATAAGCAGGAACGCTGACTAACACTGGAGCAAAACAGGGAACAGGGCTCAGAAGGATTCGCTATCTCTTCGCAGAGATGAACGCAACCCACAAACGGTAACAGGACAGGATTCAGAAGGATTCGTTATCTCTTCGCAGAGATGAACGCAATCCACAAACAGTGACAGAACAGGATTCAGAAGGATTCGTTATCTCTTCGCAGAGATGAACGCAATCCACAAACGGTACCAGGAACAGGATAACTAGCTCAGCACGGGTGCTCACGGTACGCGCAAACTACCAAAACGTGCTGGAAGGCTGACTAACTGCACACAGGATATAAACAGTTCGTGTACGTATACATCAGCGACACTGATGTATTAACGTAACACAAATACAAGAAAAATAATAAACGTGCTGGTATGCATATATATTGGCAATGAACCAATATATGATGCAAAGACCAGCAAAGTATCTTTATAACAAGAAACACGATCGGGGGCTAAAGCGACAGCAAGGCAGGCTTAAGCTGAAGCTATGAAAACCCAAGGAAACCCTGCAGGAAGCAGATCTTTATACTGAGGTCATCCAATGGGAGCAGACATGCAGATTCCCACACAGGTGAATGATAATCAGTCACAAGCTGACAGCAGGGAAAGACAGACAAAGCTATGCAACTTGCATGGAAATAGATCAGAACTGCCTGAGCTGCAGCACTACTTCCAGCAATAGCTGCTGCAGCAGCGATCATTACAGCGACCTACTGCTTTACCAAAGAGTGAATTCTGAATAGAGGAACTGATTGAACCTAATGAACTTTCCTTGGAGGACATAATCCACTATTTGCAATAACATTGGAATATCTATAGATCTGCTTAAAATGCTTTCTGTTAGTGATGATCGATCGTCAGCTAATTACGATTACAATAAATTTCACGTACATTTTTGAAATTCCGCCCATACGTAATTAGGATGTGTAAATTAAATTGGTTTTGTGTAATCATTCGTAATTTCACATAATCACGTAATTTTCACTTTATTTTGTGCCGACTTTAGCGGTGAATCGCAAAGTCCCCAAGATTGCTACATATATTAAGGAGAATAGTGGTTGAAAGTAAAAAAAAGAATTGTTCAGACCTTGTAGGTTTTTGAGAAAATTGAGTATAAAAATGCAAAGGAAAATTCAAAGACGTTTTTTTCCCATTAGCTTAGCAGCGGACTGTCGGTGATTAGCAGCAGGGTTTGTAGTGCCGTGGTGGAAAGGGCTGGTGGATAGCGGGAATACCACTTCAGGGGTGGGCGGTGGGTGTAATGGCAGTCATGTGATGTCAAGTATATTGAGGAGAGGGTCAGCGCATCTGCACACTTCGCATTCAAATCAGATGCAAAAGATATGCATAACTACTAATGAACCATTACTTACCATGCAGTAGTTATGCAGTATTTATGCATATGATTTGCATCTGATTTGAATGCGAAGTTTGCAGATAGCTTATTAGAGGTGCTGCACATGTGAGCTGCTGGTCATTTCAGATGCAGCCTGTTGTAGTATGCGCTGGCCCTCCCCTCGCTGTCCATTAAATGTAAGTGACACATTTTTGCCTAGCTGCTCCCAGGGTTAGACATACGGTATGTTGATTTATCTCAGGTTAGGTCCCTCATCGTGGTTCAAGAGTCCAGTATATTATACTTTGCCTGCAAGCTATAGTGGAAACCAAAGTTCCTCCATAGTATAATAAATGTAGCATTTGTTTTGGACGCAGGGCATGCATTTTCAGCCTAATAGAGGTGGTGCATGCCTGAGCGATTAACCAGTTAATTGCAGCATGTTTTTAGGGATTTGCAGCCCCCCCCCCCCTTTCTTAATTTTGATGTCAAGTACAGTAAGCCCTGCCAGATCAACTTTAAATGTGTCTGTTAACCACTTCAGCCTACAGTGTTGCTTCACCTTATGCATCCGAGCAACTTTCACCTCCCATTTATTCGCCAATAAAACTTTATCACTTCTTATCACACTGAAATGATCTATATCTTATTTTTTCCACCACCATTTAGGCTTTTTTTTGGGTGGTACATTATGCTAAGAATTATTTTACTCTAAAGCCATTTTAAAAGGAAGATTAAAAGCAAAAAATAGAAAAAATTAATTATTTCTCAGTTTTTGGCCATTATAGTTTGAAATTAATACATGCTACTGTAAATAAAACCCATGTATTTTATTTGCACACTAGTCTACCTAAGCCCATTTAAAAACAGGCTCTAGGTAGTGAAATTACCACCACCAGTGAGTGCGCGCGCGTGCCCACCACCGCGCGCGCAAGCTCGCCCACCACGCACACGCACCAATCCGCCCTGCTCCCTGGCCCGACCTCCCATCCCAATGGCTGTCTGCACTGCGCACATGTGCAGTACAAAAAAGCCAAAGACGGACAGACAGGGAAAGTGGATGGCGCAGGAACAGTTAGGTTTTATTGTATAGGATTTGTCCCAGTTATTACACCGTTTAAATTATGTCCCTATCACAATGTATTGCGCCGATATTTTATTTGAAAATAAAGGTGCATTTTTTCAATTTGCGTCCATCACTATTTACAAGCTTATAATTTTAAACATTATAGTAATATACTCTCTTAACATGCATATTAAAAAGTCCAGACCCTTAGGTAACTGTTTATGTTGTTTGGTTTTTTTTATTGTAATTTTTTTATTTATTTTTATAATTAAAAATTTTATTTGGGTAATTTTTGGTGTGGGAGGTAAACAGTTAATTTTAAATGTAATAATATGTGTTTATTTACTAAAAAATGTATGTGGATGTAGTTTTACTATTTGGCTACAAGATGGCCACAGTGAACATTTTTTTTTGTCCTGGAAGCGAACGCTCTCGCTTCCAGGACCCATGCGAAGAGGACGGGAATCTTTTTTTTGTTAAGACTGCGGCCTCTGGTAAGAGGCCGTCGGGTTTTCTGCCAGGGACTTAGATCAATGAATGGGAACCATGTTCCCTTTATTGATCTTGGGGCTAACGGAAGGCAGCGGGAGCATGCACAGGTGTCACGCGTGCGATCGGCAGCAGGGCAGGCTATCTGGACGGATATATCCATCCAGATAGACCTAAGTGGTTAAAGGAGCAAATGGGATCGCCAGTGGCACATTTAAAGATTCTTTGCCTGGCTTGCTATTCTATACTATAACGAGTATTAACAGCAGGGAGCAACATATGGGGAGAGGTGGAGGCTTTGCTGTCCTTCTCTTCCAGAGCCCTCACATCATGGACCATGCGGGTTGGTATACCTTCAGGGGGAGGAGTCCATGGGGTCTGGGCTACAAATTTTGGCTATACAAGGCTGCATAGATGACATAAGGTTAAAGAACAGTTGGGGGGACCTCATGCTGTGCATTTTCTTAAAATGTATAAACAGAGCTCGGAACTCAGTATGTATTAGGCCCGGTTCACATTGGCGTTCTGAGCCAAACTGATCCGGTGAGCAGATCCGGTCTCCGCGTCACCGGATCCGGATGGCTCAGTCCGCAGCCCGGTTCACATAGGTAAAACGGATTTGATCAATGATTGATCGGATCAGTTTTCACACAGCAAATACATACCTAATCTTCTGCAGCAGCCGGCGGTAGAGGCTTCCTCTTCTTCCGCTGTGACTACACAGCGCGTCATGTGACTAGTCACATGATGTGTCATGTAGTCACATGACGTGAAAGAAGATGGAAGCCTCTACCACCGGCTGCTACAGAAGATTAGGTCTGTATAAAGCCCCCTTACCCACCCGCCCGGCTGCTGCATCCTCCCCTCACCCTCCCGTCGCTAGTTTCATGTCGGCCCATCCCCCCATCACTCGTGTGAAGAAACATTCCGTTTCCCATTGCCCCAATGCTGCAGTATTTTTAGTCCAGATCCGTTCAGCTCGGCAGAACGGTCCGGAAAATTAGGGCCTGCAGCATTTTTTAGATCCAGGGACCGGAACGTACGGAACGTATCCGTACCAGCGGACGCATGTGAATGGATCCATAGGTAACATTGGATCCATTCACATCCGTTCCGTTTGTACAGTATACGTTCCGGTTCCGACCCGTAAAAAAACACTTAAGTGAACCGGGCCTTAGTGTAAAGTAAAATTTAATTTTACCGAGTTTAAAAAAAAAAAATTCTTAGAATTTAAAATTTAAAATACATTTTCAGAAGAACGACTAGGTTTTTTTTTTGAAAAGAAATATTTTTTATTTGTTCTCAAACAATGAAATTTCACATTTTTCTGCAATTCCATGTAATCGGGAAATTATTGAACATTGAAATGAAGATTATGCACAAGAATAATTACGAATTTGCCCTAAACTTTGCATTGTGATTTTTCATTGCAATTGCAATTATTTTTCATGCAAAATTACGATTATGCCAAATTCTAGTGCAACAATTTATTGTAAACTTTTAAAACTTCAAGGTTCCTCTTAAGAAATAGTAGACAGCTTAATCTGACTCTGTTGAAAGTCTCCTGCTTGTTTTGATTGACAACACGACTTGAGAGGTAGGAACAAACCTTAAACATTAAACTTCACTTCACTACACTTACATATGATTGTTTTTATGTTTTTTCAATACGATTATCAGAAATTTGAAATTTGTATGTTATTTTATATGTTTTGGTCCATCATGATTATTATGTATTGTACATACTGTATAATCATGTTTTTCTATATATTTAATTTTTTTATATACATTGTATAGCTTCAGGGGCGTCTTTGTCATTAGGCAACTATAAATTTTTGCCTACAGCGCCGTGGGCGGAAGTGGGCGCTCTCTTGCGTTTTTTTTTTGCTTTCAGGTCAGCGCCGGCTGTGACAGGCAGCTCAGCCTGTGCCCGGCGCCGCCTACTGGTCCGCCCCCTTCCTCTCCTCCTTTCAGAGCGAGCAGCACGCACATTAGTTTATATGTGCGGTGCCGCCGCCTACTGGTCCGCCCCCCTCCCACTCTGTGCAGAGCAAGCGGCCGCCGCACGCTAGTTTTACACGTCGGCGCCGCCGCCTAACTCCACCCCCCGCCTGTCACACGCACAAAGGCATGAAGGCTTGAAGGCACCGTGTGACCACTGCTACCACCGGCTCGCTACAGACATGCGCAGTGCGCACAAACTATCTACAGAGACGACATCTCACAGTGAGTGCCCTCTGCTGCTTTTGATAATTTTTTTATATGCCCCCCTGGCTGGCCCTGATTCACCCCCGTCCGCCCATATCACTTGGCAGGCAGTGGCTAGGATGGATATTAAATAATATATATATATATAGGCATATACGATTCTTTCCTGGTGAACGCTGGCAGGGGCGTAGCAATAGGGGGTGCAGAGGTAGCGACCGCATCGGGGCCCTTGGGCCAGAGGGGCCCCGAAGGGCCCTCCCTCAACTACAGTATTAGCTCTCTATTGGTCCTGTGCTCATAATAATCACTTCTATAGATGCATTGAACAGTGGTAATCATTAACACACTGTTTCCCATCCCCTTCTTGCACCTCTGACACTGTAGTTGCCATTGGCAGGTTTTGGTGCACCGTATTAATTGCTATGTATAGAGTGCTTGGGGGGCCCCATTGTAAAACTTGCATCGGGGCCCATAGCTCCTTAGCTACGCCACTGCTGGCCACATACGATTCTTTCCTGGTGAACGCTGGCCACATACGATTCTTTCCTGGTGAACGCTGGCCACATACGATTCTTTCCTGGTGAACGCTGGCTACATTACGATTATTTCCTGGTGAACGCTGGCCACATACGATTCTTTCCTGGTGAATGCTGGCCACATACGATTATTTTCTGGTGAACGCTGGCCACATACGATTATTTCCTGGTGATTGCTGGCCACATTACGATTATTTCCTGGTGAACGCTGGCCACATTATGATTATTTCCTGGTGAAAGCTGGCCACATTACGATTATTTCCTGGTGAACGCTGGCCACATACGATTATTTCCTGGTGAACGCTGGCCACATACGATTATTTCCTGGTGAACGCTGGCCACATTACGATTATTTCCTGGTGAACGCTGGCCACGTACGATTCTTTCCTGGTGAATGCTGGCCACATTACGATTATTTCCTGGTGAACGCTGGCCACATTACGATTACTTCCTGGTGAACGCTGGCCCCATTACCATTATTTCCTGGTGAATGCTGCCACATTACGATTATTTTCTGGGGAACGCTGGCCACATTACGATTATTTTCTGGGGAACGCTGGCCACATTACGATTATTTTCTGGTGAACGCTGGCCACATAAGATTTCCTGGTGAATGCTGGCCACATAAGATTATTTCCTGGTGAATGCTGGCCACATTACGATTATTTCCTGGTGAATCATTGCTGCGTTATAGGTATTTTCTGGTGAAAGATTGCCGCATTACGATCATTTTAAGTGAATAATTGGCGCATTACTTTTACCTTATGGTGAAATATTGCTGTGTTACGATTATTTTACGGTGAAACATTGCTGCGTTACGATTATTTTCATCAGGGGGGGGGGGGGGGCCACAGGTTTTCTCGCCTGGAGTGACAGAATGGCTAGAGACGCCCCTGTATAGCTTTTTTTTATATATTTTGTAGCTTTATATTGATAGCTTTGAAATATCGGTCTTATGTGCCTGGTATTAAATATCTCTTCTGTTAAATATTCTAGGCACTGATATTTGGCCTGATGAAGTTAGTTGTGAATGCTCACGAAACGCATTGCCTTTGTGCAGATACATTTTCTGTTTATCCCTTATCCGCGTCATCTGTGAGGTAAGCCACCTCTCAATTTTTATAATAAGGATTTTAATGTATTTCTACTTCCTGGGTGCCTCTTCCTCCCGTTGTTTTGATGCATTATAAAATGCCTAGAAAATAGAATAAATCTCAGAAAAACATAACCTGAGAAAGTCCCATAAAAAAGAATGGTTTCTCTACGTAAAGATGGCCTAGGCTAGAAGAAGCTTGCTGACACCCTGACACTGAGCTACAGCATGGTGGCCAAGACCAAGACCATACAGTGGTTTAACAAGACAGTTTCTACTTAGAACTGGCCTCGCCATGTTGGACCAGTGAAGGTGAGTGCATGTGCCCAGCACCATATCCAGAGGCTGACTTTTGCAAATTGATGTGTGTAGAGGTTGAAGGGGTCACTTGTCAGTGATCAGATCATACACCAAACATTGCATCTAATTCATCTGCATGGCTGTCATCCCTAAAGATGATGAAAGCCTACAAACAGTTTTCTTAACCTCTTAAGGACCACGGTCTTAAAGTTCAGACCCTTAGGTAAATATTTATGTTGGGTTTTTTTTTTTTAATTGTAATTTTTTTTTTTTTAATTAAAAATTTTATTTGGGTAATTTTTAGTGTGGGAAGTGAACAGCTAATTTTTAAATATAATACAGTGTATTTATTTATTAAAAAAAAAACATGTTGGTGTAGTTTACTATTTAGCCACAAGTTGGCCACAGTCAAAAAAGTCCTGGAAGTGTACGATCACGCTTCCAGGAACTAGAAAGAGGACGGGGAACTTCTTTTTTGCCGAAATACTGATAAACCGTCTGTTTTTCTGCGGGGAACTTAGATCAGTGAATGGGAACTATATTCCCATTCACTGATCGGGGGCTAACGGCAGGTGGCGGGAGCACGCGCGATCGCATGCACCGCACACTGACAGCTGCACAGCCTATCTGGACGAACATATTTGTCCAGATAGGCTTAAGTGGTTAAACAAGGAGACTAAGGAAATGGCTTACTGAAACCATATCCTGTGGTCTGATGAGTTCAAGATAAACTTATTTGGTTCAGATGGTTTCAAACATATGTGGTAGCAACCAGGTGAACAGTACAAAGACAAGTGTGTGTTACCTTCAGAGTGTCATGGTTTGGGGCTGCATGAGTGCTGCTGGCACTGGGGAGCTACAGTTCTTTGAGGGAACCATGAATGCCAACATGTGTACTGAAGCAGAGCATGATCCTCCCCCTTCAGTATCTGGGCCACAGGGCAGTATTCCAACATGAGAACAACCCCAAACACACCTCCAAGGCGACCACTGCCTTGGTAAAGAAACTGATGAGTGTAAAGGCACTGGACTGGCCAATCGTGTGTCCAGACCTAAACACTATTGAGCATCTGTGGGAGGTTCTCAAACAAAGGGTGGAGGAGAGCAATGTCTCTAACATCCACCAGCTTCATCGTGAAAGAGTGGAAGAGGATCCAATGGCAACCTGAGAAGCTCTAGTGACCTCCATGCCCAAGAGAGTTAAGGCATTGCTGGAAAATAATGGTGGTCACACAAAATATTGACTCTTTGGGCACAGTTTTGACATTGTTCACTTGCTGTGTACTCGCTTTTTTTGCCAGCTGTTTAGACATTAATGTTGTGTGTTGTTGAGTTATTTTGAGTTGTACACTGACTACTTTACATTGTATCAAACTGTCATATCTTCAAGGTGGTTCCATGTAGAGATAAAGTAAAATATTCACCAAAGAAGTGAGGTTTAATCACTTTTGTGAGATACTGTATATTAGATTCACTTAGGTGTCATAAGAAGTGATAAAGTTATCAATGAATTAATAGGGGCTACAATGGCAAAGCTACTCTGGTTCATAAGATGGAAGCAATTTCTAGTTATGATCTAAAAAGACTCTCTTTTGCAGGGCAACCAATGGAAAGCAATGCATCTGTTTTAGAGTTTCATATTTTGCCCTTTTTTATGAATAATGGGAACATATTATTCATGTCCAGCTTCATATTTTTTCTCCTAATCTATCTTGCTGGACTCCTGGGGAACATCTCCATCATCACAGCGATATGCCTGGATCACCATCTACACACCCCCATGTATCTGTTCCTCTGTAACTTGTCCTGTATTGATTTGTGTTACACAAACCTCACTATTCCTAATCTCCTCTACATCCTAACCTCAGGAGATAACTCGATGTCCCTCACACAGTGCTGCATCCAGATCTATTTTTTATTTGTGGCAGCATTCGCCGAGACCTTGGTTATATTTATAATGGGATATGATCGATATGTTGCAATTTGCCAACCTTTGCATTATTACAATATTCTCAACAAAAAAATCTGTATATTATTCACACTGTTCATCTGGATTTGGGCATTTGTAAATGCATTTCTTTTTATGGATACCATCTTAAAGCTGGTTTTCTGCTCCTCCCGTACTGTCCACCAATTCTTCTGTGATGCCAAAGCTCTGATCAACATCTCCTGTGGTGGGACATTTATGTTCTATGTAGTCATGTATGTAGAAGCTGTGGTGTATGGATTGGGTCCAGTTGTGTGCAGCGTGATGTCCTATGTAAAGATAATCAAGGTCATACTACGTATTACATCTAAGGATGGAAAGATGAAAGCATTCTCCACCTGCTCATCCCATCTCACCATCATGGTCATCTACTATGGATCAGGAGCATCTGTATATATGATGCCTCCATCAGAACGCTACAGTGTGCTGGAGCAGAGCCTGACTGTTTTCTATACAACAGTGGTCCCGATGATGAACCCTCTTATATACAGTCTACGGAACAAGGAGGTGAAGAGTTCTTTGATAAAATTGGTGGTGGCTTAATTCTCACAAAATTATCTTCCTTGATACGGCAACTCTACTTCATGCTGTAGTTTCCTCCTACATCCAAACCAGTAGCCTGGCTTCGGGATGAGTGAGATCACCTCTGTCAGTCTTCAGTCTTGTAAGAATTTCCTCAAACTTTTGATCGTTACGCAATTTTTTTCTGAAACAGTTTTGCAAATTACATTAAAGTCAATGGCGGCAACTTTTGAAAAGCCCCCATAAATGGTAGAGTCACCAAATTTGCTAGTATGTTTAAGAGACCAGTGGGAACAAGGGTGAAAATTTCAAAAGACCTTGTAGTTTGTGAGAATATCTATTTTAAAGTTATGATTGGAAATGTATTTTTTTAAATGTGGTTAAATGAAAGGTAATGCATCTTCTCATCGCTAGGTAAAGAGACTGTGTAACAAAATGTTCAGCCTTATTTCTTTTATCCCATAAGTTCCTATACCTGTTCTAATGTGGTCTGTCTTACTGCAGCCTTTCCTAGTTGCACAGTGGCTGTATTATCTCTGTTATATAATCTAATCTCATTTCCTCTGACTGCTTTGTCGGGCTCAGGCACTCAGGCAGGAATGTGCTGTTCTGCTTGTGATAGGATAGAAGCTATACACACCCTCTCCACGCCCCCTCCAGGCTCTGTATGAGTCACAGACTGAGCTCCTCTCAGCCTATCACAAGCTGGTTAGCAGCTATGTCTTTTGTTTGTAAACACTGCCTAAAATTGGCAATTACAAGCCAGGATTGCAGCAGGGAGTGGCAGTAACAGCACAGAGGGACCCAGGAGAACATAATGAATAGAATGGTATGCTTTTTATTGTAAGAATTTTAGAGTACATATTCTCTTTAAAACTTATAGAAAAATAATTACAAAGTACTGTATTGCATTGAATAAAAATGTAAACAAGACTTTCACTATCACTAACAGAATCAATGCTTTTGGATCACTCCAACCTTTTTTCTGTGTGTGGCTTTAAAAAGAGCGTATTCAATGACAGTTGCTTTTTGCCTACTTCTGAAGATTTTATGGAAATGTGACATTGTACAGTCCCTACACTCGGATTAAGTAAAATTAAAAAGGAACTCCAGTGAAAATTACGTAATGAAAAAAGTGCTTAATTTTTACAATAATTATGTATAAATGATTTAGCCAGTGTTTGACCATTGTAAAATCTTACCTCTCCCTGATTTACAATTTGAAATTTATCATATGGCGACATTTTTACTGCTGGCAGGTGATGTCAGTGGAAGGAGATGCTGCTTGCTTTTTTGGCAGTTGGAAACATCTGTTATTTCCCACAATGCAACAAGGCTCCCACAGTGTGATGTAAGCACCATGGTCCTGACATCACACTGTGGGAGGGGTTTCACTACAATATCAGCCATACAGACCCCCCTGATGATCCGTTTGAGAAAAGGTAAAGCTTTCTCATGGGAAAGGGGGTAGTAGCTACTGATTGGGATAAAGTTCAATTCTTGGTTATGGTTTCTCTTTAAGTACAATCCTGCAGCATCAAAGGAAGAAGAACCATCGTCTCAGTTGGGATGACATGACACACATATACTGTACATACTGTGCTTGTATATGAATACATTGCTTGTATATCAAGTGATAATTTCACAAAAATGTTTTGCTTGTCTTGCAAAGCGCTCTCAAACCAAGTTACTCTCAATCCAAGGTTCTACTGTATATATTTAAAATGTAAAAATGTGATATCCACATAAATATATATATATCATATCCGTGGTAAAATGTATGGCCACCGGGAAGGGACATTTGAGTAAAGTCCAGCGCTCTGTGTGCGGACCTCTGTCCAAAGCCACTTGTCCAAACACCACACAAGTTATCAAAACTATGGAAACAATCCAGAGGAAAGCCAATTATCTGTGGGCCACCTTCGACATATGTGTACTTTAGAGTAACATTCCTCACAAACTACGCCCGCAAGGAATAGCCTATTTTTTGGATCACGACCCCCTTATGCCAACTACTGAAGGATTTTATTATTCAGGGCACTACATTTATTTTAAAGTCTAATCATTTTTTCATTTTTAGAGGACATCTTTTTAGACATCAGGGGTACCGCGATGGGGACCATATTCGCGCCAAGTTTTGCAAATCTCTCTGTTGGCTTGAAGATATATTGTTTTGGACCCCTACCAAGCCATATGGTGTAAACCCGGCCCTCCACAAAAATATATTGATATCATCTGTATATGGGAGGGTTCAGAAAGTACCATAAACAGAAACCTTAACCAAGGATTAAACTTCATCCCAATCAGTAGCTGATACCCCCTTTCCCATGAGAAATATTTTCCTTCTATCAAATGGATCATCAGGGGGCTATGTATTGTTTATATTGTGGTGAACCCCTCCCACAGCGTGATGTCAGCACCAGGGTGCTGACATTACAGTGTGGGAGCCTTGTTGCATTGTGAGAAATAACAGCTGTTCCCAACTGCCAAAAAAGCAGCATCTGCTTCCACAGCCATCACCTGCCAGCAGTAAAAATGTCACCATGTGATAAATGTCAGAATGTAAATCAGGGAAAGAGTAAACATTTTACAATGGGCAAAATTTGGCTAAATACCACCAAAAACTAGTAGACAATGCATTAACTAAGGCTACTGGACTCTCTCAAAAAGACTGTTTATTACCTAAGAAGTAGGGATGCTCATTCGGATTCCGCGGAAATGCAATTTCCGAAATTCCGATCAGAAATTGCATTTCCGCATCGGAATGCGGAAATCGGTAATGCAAGTGCGGTAGGTGGATTTCCGCCGGAAATCGCGGAAATTCTGCCCGACTTTAACATCGATTTTCTCAAAAACTATAAGGTCTTTTTGCAAACTTTTTTTTGCATTTTGTTCACAAAATTCTGTTTAATAAACCTTAGAAATTTTGTATTTCAAGGACTCACGGGGGCTTTGCTATTAACCACTAAATTCGGCGGATTTTTACTGTAATTTAAAATGCAGAAAATAGGCAGATGCAGATTTTCTGCATTTTACATTACAGTAAAAATCCGCCGACTTTAGTGGTTAATAGCAAAGCCCCCCGTAAGTCCTAGAAACACCAAATTTCAGGTTTTTTTTAAACAGAATCTTGTGAACAAGATGCAAAAAAAAGTTTTCAAAAAGACTTTATAGTTTTTGAGAAAATTGATGTTAAATTCGGGCGGAATTTCCGCGATTTCCGGCGGAAACTCCGCATTGGAATGCGGAAATCGGTAGCGGAAAGCGGAATCGTTAATTGGCAATGGCGGAATGTGGATTTACCGCGGAATCGGAAATTGGCATTTCCCACCATCCCTACTAAGAAGGACAACTTGAAAAAATAAGGATCAAAGACCACAAGTTGAGGAAATGGAAAAGACTTGGGGCCCTATGCAATTCACTTTTTCACCTCAGTTTTCACCAAGGTGATATTTTTACAACTTAAAATAAAAATGACTTTTAAGCCCCCAGCAAAATAATTTTTATAGTAATTTTTGACCTACTTTTTGGTACTTTTTCCATTACAAAGTGCTAAAAAGTTACATTAAATTGAAGATGCAAAATTATCTCCTAGGAGAAAACTCGGGTGAAAGAGTGAATTGCATATGGGCCTTAGAGAGAACAAGCCTTTAATAACAAGCTGTCCCAAATTACAGGTAGAAAATTAAAATATCATGCAAGATTTCATTTATTTCTGTAATTCAACTTAAAGGGAACCAGAGACGAAGCACCCTTGTGTATTTTACCATATATATCAGTAAGAACATTAGAAAAAACACTTACCCTGCTCTCTGTTTCATTCTCACTGGTAAAAGTGTCCGTTATCAGCTGTCACAAGAATCCCAAACTGAGCAATTAAATCTGGCTTTGCTGGGAATGATTATTGCTGAGTCATTATAGCAGAGCCACAAGGGGGCAGGCTTGGGCTTGAAAAGACACCACAGAAGACAGACTTAGCTATAATCTTTCCTTAGCAAAGCTAGACTGAATGCTCAGTCGGGGATTCTTATCAGAGGTGATAACAGTCAGATTAAACAGAGAACAATGAAACAAAGGGCAGATTAGGTGTTTACTGTCATGTTCCCACTGATTTATAAGGTAAAATACAAGAGGGTGCTTCATCTCTGGTTCTCTTTAAGGTGAAACTAATATATGAATTAGACTCATTACATGCAAAGCGAGATATTTCAAGCGTATATTTGTTATAATTTTGATGATTATGGCTTACAGCTTATGAGAACCCTTAAAATCAAAATCTCAGAAAATTAGAATATTGTGAAAATGTTCAATATTCTCGGCTCAAAGTGTCAGACTCTAATCAGCTCATTCATCCAAAACACCTGCAAAGAGTTCCTATTTCATATATTACTTTCACCTTTTAACCACTTAAGTTCCAGCGGTCTCTGCCCCCTCAAGGGCCAGAGACTGTTGGTACAAGAAATGGCGGAACAACTTCAAATACCGACAAATCACTGCACATATCCACGGCAGCCGCTGTCCACGCCTCACGCCAGGAACCTCAGCCACCCACTCTGCCGTCTCTATGAAGGCAGAGTTCCTGTTTGCCGGTCAGGAGCCGCTTTCGTTGGCTCCAGACCCTGCCTATCAGTGTAAGCCAATGGGAGCTACATAAATTGATAGACAGAGACGGCAGAGCGAGTGAACTGCAGCTGGGTGACAGCGGCGAGAACACGTGGCGTCAGTGTATTGAAATCTACGCCCCGGCAGCCAGATAGCCATCAAAACAGGGCTTAGACTATTTGGACTATTTGGAGTGGTATAGAACTTTGCATTTTTCCTCAGTTAGTGAAGGGTATGAATACTTTTGAACTGGACACTTTGTGGTTGATTCACTAAACCATGCTAACGCATAGCACGGCCATTAACACGCCTTATCAGAGATAACATGCCTTACCAAAGTTAACACGCCTTATTAGAAGAGCATAGTGAGCACTACGGGCTCACGGCAGGACGAGTGGAGCTTTCATCATTGCCAGTTAGCAGGCATAAGTTCATAGCACTCACTATACTATTCTGATAAGGTGTGTTAACTTTGGTAAGGCATGTTATCTCTGATAAGGCGTGTTAACAGCCGTACTATGCGTTAGCACGGTTTAGTGAATCAACCCCTTTTTGCTCAAATGTAAATAAAAGCTGAGAAATGTTTTTTCCCCACAATAATTCCTCTTGTACATCGTTTTATTATCTGTTGGGAGACACCTATGACATTTCCTGTCACAAAATTACTTGCTGGTAGAATAAAAGTAGCTTTTAGTCAAAATTTGCCAGGGGTATGAATAATTATGGGCAGCACTGTAGATGCACCTGGAAAGGAAAATTACCTTTGGGTAAAAATACATTTTCCAATTTTATGCTCCTGAAAACCAGGAATACACCCAGAACCAATACTGTATAGTAAGCCTATAGCTTATAAATTTAAAGGGACTCCAAGCACCTCTAATAGGCGTGCCTTTAAGACAGACGACTTCCAACAAAGTTGTGCTATGACCCCTCTGGAGGAGCCTCTTGCAATGGCCATGCGTGTCACTTCCTCTTCCTGCTTCATTCAGTGATGCACTTCTGTAACAGAGAAGACAGGGGTAACCCAGAAGTTATAACATAGCCGCAATATTTAAATTGAAATCGAACGAAAACTATTTGGTGTAGAACGGCGATTCAGGCATCAAATGAAAGAGGAGAGCACAAGCTACAGAATGGCATGCATCTTTAAGTACTTTGCAGTACTGGTCGGAGTCTTAAAGGCATGCCCATGAGAGGTGCTCGGAGTCCCTTTAACAGAGCCACATCCATCCAATATGAAAAACTTACAAGCTATAGTCTCACTATACACCCGTGGTTCTGGATGTGTGCCTGACTTCCTGGGTTATAAAGAGACGATTTGCGTACCTTGGAGTGATGCATTATGGGAAATCTCAATTGCTCACTTAAAACTGGTTTATTGCAAATACCTTCTGTTTTAAGAAGGAAAAATTATATTCGCCTCTAACGTGATAGTTTTATGAGTATTTGGAATCAGTAATGAGCACAGGCAACAGAAATAACAACTTCTCCGATACTGAGGTTCATTCAGCATTGACAATGTGGCTGGACAAGAGAATACATAGGAAGACAGCAGGGGCGTAACAATAGACCCTGCAAGGGATGCCTCTGCAGGGGGGCCCAGAAGCCTCAGGGGGCCCCATGGGGGAAAACGTTTGAGAGACTGACACGCAACTGAGGGCATGGAGAGAAAACATATTCTACTCTCATACCATGTGTCCACTACACAGATAAGGAATCATACACACTTTGGAATTTGTACACTGTCCCTGCTCCCTAGGGTTCGTAAAAAACATCTGTCTCACACTGCAGCAGTTCTGATGACTTAATGTACAACATTACAAACAAAAGAGTCACAGTTGGAATAAAAGTTGTAGTGTTATGATCCGCTCAGCTGTCTCCACAGGCAGACAGCTGTTTGACCATTCCTTAAGTCTGAGGGCTGCAGGTCTCTGGAAAAGAGACCTGTCTTTGCTTTGCAAGTTTCAGACCTGCTCTGCTGCTGAGGAATTTGCATACATTCGTTATGCAAATTGCCTACCTGCCTCCTTTGAAGGCTGGCAGTATAAATAGTATGTTCTCCCAGAATCCTTGGCTGGTCATCTTAGTGGTCTGTTACTGCTAAACACTCCTAGAGTGTCAGCCTTGCCTGTTTGTCAAAGATTATCTTAGAGTAATTCTTGGGACTGTACTAGGCATTCCCTGTAGTGCAGTCAGATTGTATTATCTGTTTTGCCTGTACAGTCTTTGTGTTGTGATTGTCCTGTCGCCAGCAGCGGTCGACAGGAAATCATTCTGTCTGTCTGGGGGTGCTAACCAGAGCAGCGGTTGCTACTGGTAGCCCCTTCTGTTCATCTGTCACCAGCGGTGGTCGACAGGGAATCGTTCTGTCTGTCTGGGAGTGTAGGCCAGAGCTGTGGTTGCTGCTGGCTGCTCCATCTGTCTCGATCGCACTTGCCCTAGTGGTAGTGGCAGTGCCTCCTTCTGTATCTCAGCCTTTGGGGTGTTAACCAGGAGCAGCGGTTGCTACTGGTAGCCCTTCTGTTTATCTGTCTGGATCGCACTTGCCCTAGTGGTACTGGCAGTGCCTCCTTCTGTATCTCTGCCTTAGGGGGTGCTAGCCAGAGCAGCGGTTGCTACTGACAGCCCCACCTGTCTGTCTGTCTGTCTTGTCCTGTGTTTACGCCTGCTGTTGCCTGGTGTGAGGCAACCGATTAGCAAGCGTCTACGCAACCTGTTTGTCTGTGTTGATCGCTTGCTTTTGCAAGCGTTCATTCTGTCTGTCTCAGTCTATTTGTGTTCATTTGTATTACTTGTGGTTAGTTAGGGTGGCACGCTTATCACTAGGTGCTTAACGCACGGTGATCGTGCTGAAACGCGTTCGCTGTTGCGAATGAGTGTAGCTAGCGTTTTTTATTTTCTTTATCTTCCGATTGTTGTTTGCTGTGCCCTTGCTACTCTCGTGCTCTGTTCTGTTCAGCCTTGTGTCACTTCTGGCAATCGCCTCTCTCCTGCGATTGCATTCCCACTTTTGTTTCTGCAGATGTGTGTTCACCGTCGCTGGGTGGCGGCTAGATTGGGGAACACACATTTAGTCTGTCTCTGTGCTCTCTCTCTTAGAGGGCTATCGTGCCCTACTTTGCCTTATCTGTACAATTCCCATCTGGCATCTGTGGCCATGCAGAGGCTGTGCTCGTCTGCACTCCACAGCTCCATCTGCTGGTGGGAATTGCCCTCTACTGGTGCATTGCACCTAACCTGGGTTCTCCAAATTACACGTTTGTGGAGGATTTCCGCTGTGTCAGCGCGCATCTTGTGCGCTGACCACGGAAACGATTCCGCAAACGTTACATGTAGACGGTCCCTCAGAAGAGATTCCTAGATTCTCATCACACACACACACACACACACACACACACGCGCGCGCGCACGCGCGCTAGTGACCTTATGGTGTCTGATTACTGGACACAGTGGAATGGGAAAGATTGTTGTCTCACACGGAGTCCCAGATCCTGTAATAACTTTATCAATCAGTGACATTCTGAATGCTTTTCCAAAGTTAAAGTAAATATATCTTATGTTCAGTATGTCATTGTTGTTCCTCCATATAGCATGTGCTCTCATGTAGTAAGATAATACAGCTGTGTGTGTGTATGTATGTACTGGGAGCAGAGCTGTGAGGAGGGACTTGTCGGCTGCAAGGGGCTGGGGGAATCCCCGGGTAAGTAGATCTGGGGGTAGCACAGATTGCCTGACGTTTCCTTTAAGTCTAAAGGTGGCCATACATAGTACAATTTTTCATTTTTTTTTCGATTAGATAATTTAGTTTGATTATTCCGTTAGATCGAATATAAAGATTTTTCCAGTATGTCCGATCTGATTTTTCTCGAAAAAACTGGATAATCGTTCAAATTTCTTGAACGAAAAAAAAAATATTTTCAACTTTCATTTGAGTTGATCATTTAGATTGAATAAACGGGACAATCAAACGTTTTTATTGTACCATGTATGGCCACCATAAGTGTTTTTCTCCGCATGTGGAAAACACACTGGTCCTCAGTTTTCCTGTGCAGTAAGCGAGGGGGGTGGGGGGTGGAGGGCTCCTTCCAAAGTTTCGCAGGGGGGCCCAGTGATGTCTAGTTACGCCCCTGGAAGACAGGACGTTAATATAAAGCCTTGGCTAGTAAAATGGTTAAAGATGGTTAAAAATTGTTTTCCTAATAATTTGGAAAGTTGATATAAGCCAATAGTGAAATGTTGTAGCTTTTTTGTATATTATAATGAAGTCTACAGGGTGTGATGCATTCGAGGTGTAATGTTGTAGCTTTTTCTGTATTATAATGAAGTCTACAGGGTGTTTTGCTTTTGAGGTGTATTGGGAACTGTGAGGCGATTCCCCTGGCAGACTTTCTTTCATGCCATGATGAGTACGATAGTAGAGGAGTGTATATAATGACTGTCATATACCATAGAAGTCTGTCCGCAGCTCCACATGTCATCGGAGGTACGTGAGAACGTCTTTCAACCACCAATCACAGGAGAGACACACCTGTAGCTTTACTGATGGGCATATTTCTCTTATCAGAGGGGACACGATACATACAGAGTTCATGCAGACATGACAATCACACACATAAGTATAGCAGCCTTGTGCCAATGTGGGGACATCTGCATATTACTGGCAGCTTATCTGAATTGATAAAATGTACGCTAAAGGATTATTCCTTGAAAGATCATTGGAACAAGACGGAGAAATATCTGTAGTTTTTACCTTCTAAAATGTTCTCCCCAGGGGTCTAGTCCTGGAAAAAGAAGTGAGTGGACTCACCTCAAAAACCGAGAAATGGGCGTGGTTAAGCATAGTGTGGGCGTGGTCATGGGTGGGGCCAAATATACATGGCCTTAGCAGTGGTATAAAAGGTCTGCCAGGGGAAGTTTGAGCTCTGTAGTAATGTATCCCCAAAAAGTAAATGTAATCTGACAGCATTTCAATGCTGTGGCTATGCGTGCAGCTAGTCTGGTCTAGTGAAGACCAGACTAGCTGCACACACGCACGCACAGCGTCCACTCGCCGGAACACTGGAGGAGGTAAGTCCCGCCCTCCGCCTCCGCTGCCAGCCACCGCCGCCAGCCACAGCATCAATGTTATGGAGGGGAGAGCCAGGGAGAGGAGCCCTAAGGTGAGGGAGGGGGGGGGGAAACGTCCGCCCTTCCCCGCTGCTCTGCCCAGTGCTCCTCTCTGCTTCGCTGCTCCCCTCCAGGGTGCTAGGGGGGACGGCGTCCACTCTGCAATAATAGTAAGTGGACGTCGTCTCCCTGCGTTCACGCAGGACTCGACCCCTGGTTTTCCCCCTTCAAAGGTTTCAACTTCTGTAGTTTTAACCGCTCCCCACTTCACTGTCTAACTGGTTGGATGACTGAATGAATTACAAGAAGCAGAGCCCCGATAATATTGATTACAGCCACAGTGCTTAGGGCAGGTTTCCACTTGTGCCCAGAGTCCATCTCCGAGACAAATGCTGACACTCTTCTCTGCAATTATGCATCAGAATCCCTCTACTGGTAGCCATGCATAGTTATGGGGATTGGGATGCATTGTCTGACTCTCTGAACCAGTACTTCATTGGTTCCCCACACACAAATTTAGAAGGATCCTCTTGATTTCAACAGGCTGCAAACCGGCTTCTGGATTTGTGTGTGGGAAATCACCCCTAGTGCAAATGAAACCTTAGCAATATCACCTACAGCAGGGCTCTCCAACTCCAGTCCTCAGGCGCCATATCCATGCCAGGGTCTAGGATGGACTGAGAAACGTGAATGTGTCCTATGTGATGACTCTCTCCTTTCCTGATTCAATCACAACAATTTCAGCTGTGCCAAAAAGTGTGAAGACCTCGGCCCTGACCCATAGCATTAGCCTGAGTTCACGTTACACCATTGCCACCAGGCCCACCACAATTTGGACAGTCACAGGATATGAAATGTATAATCCCATGTGTGTCCCATTGTCCTCAAGGTGTCGCTTGTAACAGCCGGGGAGATCGTGTCTCCAGAGCCCTTCTGCTGCTCAGGGCTGAGGAGAAACTGAAATATGATATGAGACAAAGGAAGGTAAATTTGTCAGGTTGATGACTGCTGGGTTAGTTCTGTTCAGGAGCCACATGTGTGGAAGCAGGGTGGTGGTGGGGGGGGGGGGGGGGGGAGTTGACAATAGACCCTGCAAGGGATGCAGTCACAGGGGCTGTCCAGTGATTTCCAGTTACTCCCCTGGGTGGGCGTGTATCAAAAAAGGGCGTCTGGAAAAAAGGGCGCGGGTTATAGCCGAAATGATAAGTTGTAATGTAAAACAATATTTTTCGTTTATAGCTTATAAACAAAAATCTAGTGCTAAATCGGTTCAATAAACGGAAATGAAACTGCAAAATACCGTCTATAACAAAAAACGAATTCGGAAATGAAACTTCAAATAGCGTCTATAACAAAGAATGATATTTACACTTGTATTAAGCATAGTAATACAACGGTAGATTTTACAGGTATTTTACTGCAATTATACCTAACTGTAGGCTCTCCCTATCCCTATCCCTAACCCCTAGACCCCCCCCCTTTGTGTAAATATACATAATTTAATAAATTGTGTATATTACAAATATTGTACTGTAACTATACCTATCCCTACTCTCACACAGAACCCTCCCTGTACCTAACCCCTAGACCCCCCTGGTGGTGCCTAACCATAACCACCCCCATGGTGGTGTATATTGTACTGTACCTATACCTATCCCTACTCTCACACAGAACCCTCCCTGTACCTATCCCTGACCCCTAGACCCCCCTGGTGGTGCCTAACCATAACCACCCCCATGGTGGTGTATATTGTACTGTACCTATACCTAACCCTGCTCTCACACAGAACCCTCCCTTTACCTATCCCTAACCCCTAGACCCCCCTGGTGGTGCCTAACCCTAACCACCCCCATGGTGGTGTATATTGTACTGTACCTATACCTATCCCTACTCTCACACAGAACCCTCCCTGTACCTATCCCTAACCCCTAGACCCACCTAGTGGTGCCTAACCCTAAGCACCTCCCCTGGTGGTGCCTAACCCTAAGACCTCCCCGGTGGTGCCTAACCCTAACCACCCCCATGGTGGTGTATATTGTACTGTACCCATAACTATCCCTAAGAAACAAAGTTAATACCAAAAGTGACGTATTTACAATAAAACAAGGTTGAAAACTATATTTGAGCATTATACGTATGAAAACAAATTTTAAATGATAAAATAAGTGTAAACGATAATTTACTTGTTACAGTCCTGAAAGCGAAATTTAAAAATGGAAAAATAAGTAAAAGCTCCTATAAGCGAAATTTAAAAATGAAAAAATAAGTAAACCACAAAGTTAAAACAAACTTGTAAACAGTATTTGTAATAAACCTTCTTCTGTAAACGAAAACTTTTGTTAACACGATCCCTGCAACCGCTATTTCTCGGGAGCCCTTTTTTCCTGTCGGGCGCCCAATAGCCGATATTTTGCATTGCAGTCTATGGCGGTGCCCTTTTTGTCCATTAGCCATATGCGCCCTTTTTTACTGGCCCGCTTCACTTCACTACACTTACATATGACTGTTTGTATGTTTTTTTTTTAACACGATTATTAGGAATTTGAATTTTTTATGTTATTTTATATGTTTTGGTCCATTATGATTATTATGTATTGTATTTACTGTATAATCAAGTTTTTCTATATATTTAAATTTTTTTATATAAATTGTATAGCTTTTTTATATATGTTGTAGCTTTATATTGATAGCTTTGAAATATCGGTCTTATGTGCCTGGTATTAAGTATCTCTTCTGTTAAATATTCTAGGCACTGATATTTGGCCTGATGAAGTTAGTTGTGAATGCTCACGAAACGCATTGCCTTTGTGCAGATACATTTTCTGTTTATCCCTTATCCGCGTCATCTGTGAGGTAAGCCACCTCTCAATTTTATAATAAGGATTTTAATGTATTTCTCCTTCCTGGGTGCCTCTTCCTGCCGTTGTTTTGATGCATTATAAAATGCCTAGAAAATAGAATAAATCTCAGAAAAACATAACCTGGGAAAGTCCCATAAAAAAGAATGGTTGCTCTACGTAAAGATGGCCTAGGCTAGAAGAAGCTTGCTGACACCCTGACACTGAGCTACAGCATGGTGGCCAAGACCAAGACCATACCGCGGTTTAACAAGACAGTTTCTACTTAGAACTGGCCTCGCCATGGTCGACCAGTGAAGGTGAGTGCATGTGCTCAGCACCATATCCAGAGGTTGATTTTTGCAAATTGATGTGTGTAGAGGTTGAAGGGGTCACTTGTCAGTGATCAGACCATACACCAAACATTGCATCTAATTCATCTGCATGGCTGTCATCCCTGAAGATGATGAAAGCCTGCAAACACTTTTCTTAACCTCGTAAGGACCACGGTCTTAAAGTTCAGACCCTTAGTTAACTATTTATGCTGTTTTTTTTATTGTAATTTTTTTTATTTATTTTTTAATTAAAAATGTTATTTGGGCGATTTTTAGTGTGGGAAGTAAACAGCTAATTTTTGAATGTAATACAGTGTATTTATTTATTAAAAAATACGTGTGGGTGTAGTTTACTATTTGGCCACAAGATAGCCACAGTCAAAAAAGTCCTGGAAGTGTACGATCATGCTTCCAGGGACTAGAAAGAGGACGGGGAACTTTTTTTGTGCGGAAAGACCGTGGTCTCTGATAAACCGTCGTTTTTTCTGCAGGGGACTTAGATCGGTGAATGGGAACTATATTCCCATTCACTGATCGGGGGCTAACAGCGGGCGGCGGGAGCGCGCACGATCGCGTGCACTGCACAGTGACAGCTGCACAGCCTATCTGGACGAACATATTCGTCCAGATAGGCTGAAGTGGTTAAACAAGGAGACTAAGGAAATGGCTTACTGAAACCATATCCTGTGATCTGAGTGATGAGTTCAAGATAAACTTATTTGGTTCAGATGGTTTCAAGCCTATGTGGTAGCAACCAGGTGAGAAGTACAAAGACAAGTGTGTCTTACTTTGAGAGTGTCGTGGTTTGGAGCTGCATGAGTGCTGCTGGCACTGGGGAGTTCTTTGAGGGAACCATGAATGCCAGCATGTGTACTCTAATATACTGAAGCAGAGCATGATCCTCCCCCTTCAGTATCTGGGCCAGGCCCACAGGGCAGTATTCCAACATGAGAACAACCCCAAACACAGCCCCAAGGCAACCACTGCCTTGGTAAAGAAACTGAGAGTAAAGGCACTGGAATGGCCAATCATGTGTCCAGACCTAAATCCTATTGAGCATCTGTGGGAGGTTCTCAAACAAAGGGTGGAGGAGAGCAATGTCTTTAACATCCACCAGCTTCATTGGGAAGGAGTGGAAGAGGATCCAATGGCATCCTGAGAAGCTCTAGTTGTTGTCACAAGCCCCCTAGTGGCCGGACCGCACAATGCCAATCGGTTTCAGCACACAGACCATGCAATCTGTGGTCGCAATCTGTGCGCAGAAACCACTGGGATTTTGGCAGCAGACCGACTAGAAGGGAGCTTGTGAGTTACGGTAATACAAACTACACACTATTTCAGGGTAACTGCCACCACTCTTACAGAAGGGTAGGAGTCCTAACTATACTGAGACTAATATCTGCAAATAAAACGGTTAAACACACTCTATTTTATCTAGCTATCAACAGTAGTAGCGACTCTTCAGAAGCCAGGGTTCAGTTTGTGCGGCTGAATAGCAGGGGTAGCTGAACAAATAACATGACTTTTTAGTCATTTATTATTAATGCAATATAAATAATTAATATAAACAGAAAATCATTAAAATCAACAATTGTAGAGACATTAGTAGCGCAGTATGAAAATAAAAATGGAAGAAAATCCGTATACTTAAGGTCAGGTGAAATATGTCCTTTCTGGAAAATCTGAGCACATGAAAAATGTCCATTGTTTCAGTTCAGGAAATGGCCACCAGCCACATGGTCCCCTGGCTGGCTTGATCAGGTGATGTCACACAGGGGAGGACTTACCCTCCTTGTATGCATCCTGGTTTTATGGAAGCTAGTTTTGGGGTGGGACCAAGCTCGCCCCTCTGGTTAACAAACCAATCACAGTTCAAGTCATTGGAGAGAGAGTTAGGTTTAAACTTATAAAACGCTGTAATTCAAAACCGATAAATGCCACATTTGCGCTGATAACAGATTAATACACAGTGGATTCGGGGAATCATACAGAGACCAAGAATCCTGAGTCTAGCCCAAGTGGTTGCACCAAAATTAATAACTCTGCTTAGGAATGGGCTACAAACTCCCACGATCTCTTAAAACGTGCGCAATGTCAACTGTGCCTAAATGTGTTATTTTAGTAGAGATAGTCAGTGGCTTTCTGCTACAATCTTACCAAAAAATGACTGGCTATATTTTCACTTTGGGCTGTCCATACGACAAGTGTTGCTGCCGTTCTTTCTATGGGACTGCAGTTTCTGAATAGGACCCCTACTGTGGGCTTTCCTGACTATTCCTGTGTATGCCATCGTTTACAGGTAACTGTGAGGAGGTTAATTACCTGGTCAGAGTTGTGACAGGTACATATGAACTGTCTTCTGGGCTCTCTGCATTCTAAAGTAGTTTAGGCCAAATGGTGTTGAAACACACTAAGCTGTAAGTTTCTTTTGAACCAGCTAATTACACCAACATTAACTTCACTGGTCAACAAACATGCTTCAGGAAAAGAAAAAATGTCATTCTGATCGCTGCAATGACTGCGCAAATCTAACCAGGAAGCAATCAGAAAATCGACTGTGCGAATCTTCCTGATTCGCCTGCGTTTCTCACAGCTGTTCCATGACACTAGTGACCTCCATGCCCAAGAGAGTTGAGGCATTGCTGGAAAATAATGGTGGACACACAAAACATTGACTCTTTGGGCACAATTTTGACGTTCTTTACTTGCGGTGTGCTCCCTTTTTTTCGCCAGCGGTTTAGACATTAATGTTGTGTGTTGAGTTATTTTGAGTTGTACACTGACTACTTTACATTGTATCAAACTGTCATAACTTCAAGGTTGTTCCATGAAGAGATATAGTAAAATATTCACCAAAAAAGTGAGGTTTAATCACTTTTGTGAGATACTGTATATTAGATTCACTTAGGTGTCATAAGAAGTGATAAAGTTATCAATGAATTAATAGGGGCTACAATGGCAAAGCTACTCTGGTTCATAAGATGGAAGCAATTTCTAGTTATGATCTAAAAAGACTCTCTTTTGCAGGGCAACCAATGGAAAGCAATGCATCTGTTTTAGCGTTTCATATTTTGCCCTTTTTCATGAATAATGGGAACATATTATTCATGTCCAGCTTCATATTTTTTCTCCTAATCTATCTTGCTGGACTCCTGGGGAACATCTCCATCATCACAGCGATATGCCTGGATCCCAATCTACACACCCCCATGTATCTGTTCCTCTGTAACTTGTCCTGTATTGATTTGTGTTACACAAACCTCACTATTCCTAATCTCCTCTACATCCTAACCTCAGGAGATAACTCGATGTCCCTCACACAGTGCTGCATCCAGATCTATTTTTTATTTGTAGGATCATTCGCCGAGACCTTGGTTATATTTATAATGGGATATGATCGATACGTTGCAATTTGCCAACCTTTGCATTATTACAATATTCTCAACAAAAAAATCTGTATATTATTCACACTGTTCATCTGGATTTGGGCATTTGTAAATGCATTTCTTTTTATGGATACCATCTTAAAGCTGGTTTTCTGCTCCTCCCGTACTGTCCACCAATTCTTCTGTGATGCCAAAGCTCTGATCAACATCTCCTGTGGTGGGACATTTATGTTCTATGTGGTCATGTATGTAGTAGCTGTGGTGTATGGATTGGGATCATTTGTGTGCAGCGTGATGTCCTATGTAAAGATAATCAAGGTCATACTACGTATTACATCTAAGGATGGAAAGATGAAAGCCTTCTCCACCTGCTCATCCCATCTCACCATTATGGTCATCTACTATGGATCAGGTGCGTCTGTATATATGATGCCTCCATCAGAACGCTACAGTGTGCTGGAGCAGATCCTGACTGCTTTCTATACAACAGTGGTCCCGATGCTGAACCCTCTCATATACAGTCTACGGAACAAGGAGGTGAAGAGTTCTTTGAGAAAATTGGTGGTGGCTTAATTCTCACAAGATTATCTTCATTATAACAATGACTTCATAGATGAGTGTAGCTTCCTCCTACATACAAAGCAGTAGCCTGACTACAGGATGAGTAAGAATCCCTCTGTCAGTCTCACAAGAATTTCCTCAAATTTCTGATCGTTACGCAAATTTTTGCTGAAACAGTTTTGCAGATTACATTAAAGTCAATGGCGGGAACTTTTGAAAAGCCACCATAAATGGTAGAGTCACCAAATTTGCTAGGTATGTTTAGGAGACCAGTGGGAACAAGGGTGAAAAATTCAAAAAGACCTTGTCATTTTTGAGAAAATCTATTTTGAAGTTATGATTGGAAAAATGTTTTTTTTATTTTTTTAAATGTGATTAAATGACAGGTAATGCATCTACCCATCTCTAGTTAAAACGTATAAAAAATAATTACAAAGTACTGTATTGCATTGAATAAAAATGTAAACAAGACTTTAACTATCACTAACAGAATCAATGCTTTTGGATCACTCCAACCTTTTTTTGTGTGTGTGACTTTAACAAGGAACGTATTCAATGACAGTTGCTTTTGCCTACTTCTGAAGATTTTATGGAAATGTGACATTGTACAGTGCAGTTTCTAGGCTAAAATGCACCCAGAGCGAGGGTGTAAAAATTGCCCCCCCCCTCCCCCGAAGAAAGGTATGGGTGCCCACAGTATAGGTTAGCCAGGTCTAGTTGCACTCAGTATAGGTCCCCCCAGTATGGGTAGCCAAGAATAGGTACCCCAGTATAGGTAGCCAGCTATAGGTACCCCCAGTATAGGTAGCCAGGCATAGGTGAGCCAGTATAGTTGCCCCAGTATAGGTTAGCCAGGTAGGTGCCTCCAGTATAGGTAGCCAGTAAAGTTGCCTCCAGTATAGGTAGCCAGTATAGTTGCCCCCAGTATAGGTTAGATAGGCAGGTGCCCCCGGTATAAGTTAGATAGGTAGGTGCCTGCAATATAGGTAGCCAGTATAGTTGTCACCTGTATAGGCTAGGTAGGTAGTTGCCCCCAATACAGGTTAGATAAGTGCCCCCAGTATAAGTTTGATAGGTAGGTGCTCCCCAGTATAGGTTAGATAGGTAGGTGCTTCTAATATAGGTAGCCAGAATAGTTGCCTCCAGCATAGGTTAGATAGGTAGGTGCCCCCAGTATAGGTTAGTTAGGTAGGTGCCTGCAATATAGGTAGCCAGTATAGTTGTCACCTGTATAGGCTAGGTAGGTAGGTGCCCCCAATACAGGTTAGATAAGTGCCCCCAGTATAAGTTTGATAGGTAGGTGCTCCCCAGTATAGGTTAGATAGGTAGGTGCCCCCCCCCCCCAGTATAGGTTAGATTAGGTACGTGCCCCCCAACATAGGTTAGGTTAGGTACGTGCCCCCCAGCATAGGTTAGATTAGGTAGGTGCCCCCCAGCTTAGGTTAGATTAGGTAGGTGCCCCCCAGTATAGGTTAGATTAGGTAGGTGTCCCCCAGTATAGGTTAGATTAGGTAGCTGCCCCCCAGTGTAGGTTAGATTAGGTAGGTGCCCCCCAACATAGGTTAGATTAGGTAGGTGCCCTCCACCAGCATAGGTTAGATTTGGTAGGTTCCCCCCAGTATAGGTTAGATAGGTAGCTGCCCCCAGTATAGGTTAGATTAGGTAGGTGTCCCCCAGTATAGGTTAGATTAGGTAGGTGTCCCCCAGTATAGGTTAGATAGGCAGCATCCCTCAGTATAGGTTAGTTAGGTTCCCCCCCCCATAATAGAGGGGCGAGCCGGAGCCGCGGGGAGGGCAGCCCGACCTCTCCCTCCCTCTCCCCGGGCCACCCTCCATGCTCCCCCCTCCGATGACCAGTAAATAGCGCAGCAGGAAGCTCTCTCTGTACACAACTACTCACCTTCCTGTCCACTCACCGCTGATCTCCTCTCGGCATTGATGCTGATACACACGCTGCTTCCGGCTAAACAGGAAGCAGCGTATGTATTAGCGTCTATACCGATAGGTGATCAGCAGCGAGTGGAATGCAGGAAGGTGAGTAGTTTTGTACAGAGAGAGCTTCCTGCTGCGCTATTTACTGGTCATCGGAGGGGGGAGCACGGAGGGCGGCCCGGGGAGAGGGAGGGAGAGGTCGGGCTGCCCTCCCCGCGGCTCCGGCTCCCCCCTCCATTACAGCGCCCCCCTCCAAACAGCGCCCAGGGCAGCGGCACGGGCCGCACGGCCCTAAAAACGGCCATGCAGTCCCTACACTCGGATTAAGTACAATTAAAAAAGAACTCCAGTGAAAATAACATAATGAAAAAAAGTGCTTCATTTTTACAATAATTATGTATAAATGATTTAGACGGTGTTTGCCCATTGTAAAATCTTACCTCTCCCAGATTTACATTCTGACATGTATCATATGGTGAAATGTTTACTGCTGGCAGGTGATTTCAGTGGAAAGAGATGCTGCTTGCTTTTTTGCAGTTGGAAAAAGCTGTTATTTCCCACAATGCAACAAGACTCCCACTGTGTGATGTGAGAACCATGGTCCTGACATCACACCTGGGAGGGGTTTCACTACAAAATATTTCTCATGGAAAAGGGGTATCAGGTACCGATTGGGATGAAGTTCTGTCAGAATTCTAACGGTTTATTTATGCAGGAAAAGCTGTCATATGTGTATGTTTTAAGTTTTAATTAGAGGTGTTGTCGAACCGTTCACCAGCAAACCTCTATGGGCCGCTACTACTTCCGGGTCGCTATGACCCGTAGTAGTATGTCTGCGCTGGGCTAGTGTTGGGCGAACACCTAGATGTTCGGGTTCGCGAACGTTCGACGAACATCGCCGCGATGTTCGGGTGTTCGCGCCGAACTCCGAACATAATGGAAGTCAATATAGACCCGAACTTTCGTGCTTTGTAAAGCTTCCTTACATGCTACATACCCCAAATTTGCAGGGTATGTGCACCTTGGGAGTGGGTACAAGAGGGAAAAAAATATTTGAAAAAGAGCTTATAGTTTTTGAGAAAATTGATTGTAAAATTTCAAAGGAAAAACTGTCTTTTAAATATGGAAAATGTCATGTTTCTTTGCACAGGTAACATGCTTTTTGTCGCCATGCAGTCATAAATGTAATACAGAGAAGAGGTTCCAGGAAAAGGGACCGGTAACGCTAACCCAGCACCAGCAGCAGCACACGTGATGGAACAGGAGGAGGAGGCGCAGGAGGAGAAGGCCACGCTTTTTGAGACACAACAACCCAGGCCTTGCATGAGGACAAGAAGCGTGCGGATAGCATGCTTTTTACCGCCATGCAGTCATAAATGTAATAAAGATGAGAGGTTCCATAAACAGGGACCGGCAACGCTAACCCAGCAGTAGCAGCAGCACACTTGATGGAACAGGAGGAGGCGCAGGAGGAGAAGGCCACGCTTTGAGACACAACAACCCAGGCCTTGCATGAGGACAAGAAGCATGCGGATAGCATGCTTTGTACCGCCATGCAGTCATAAATGTAATAAAGATAAGAGGTTCCATAAACAGGGACCGGCAACGCTAACCCAGCAGCAGCAGCACACGTGATGTAACAGGAGGGTGGCGCAGGAGGAGAAGGCCACGCTTTGAGACACAACAACCCAGGCCTTGCATGAGGACAAGAAGCGTGCGGATAGCATGCTTTGTACCGCCATGCAGTCATAAATGTAATAAAGATAAGAGGTTCAATAAACAGGGACCGGGCGGCAACGCTAACCCAGCAGCAGCAGACGTGATGGAACAGGAGGAGGCGCAGAAGGAGAAGGCCACGCTTTCAGGCGCAACTCAGGCCTTGCATGAGGACAAAAAAATGCGTGCGCAAAGCAATGCAATGAGTAGTTTTCAGGACACAATGGGCTATTCGGAGGAGCTATTCCCACTCCCACAATCTTCTACCTGTGAAAGGTCAATGGAACAGCCACAAATGTTGTGCCCGGATTCACAACCTTTTTCTGTGGAAAATGCACCTCGCACTGAAATGCAAGGCGAGGCCGAGGATGAACATGACGTCAACAACTCAACATGACGCAAAATGGGGGCGGAACAGAAAGCTGCTTTCAATGTTTTGAAGGCCTTAATTGCCTCCGGTGGCCAGTTAGATGCATCATTCATCACACCCAAATCCCAGAGCAATGTGTGCAGGAATTTGAATCGCAGGAGGTGTACCGAGATCATCTGGACAAGTGACAAGTGAAAAGTGACAAAGTGACAAGTGACAAGTGACAAGTGACAAAGTGACAAGTGACAAAGTGACAAGTGACAAGTGACAAAGTGACAAGTGAGAGGTTGTTCTGGGGAGCTCTACTCCACTGCACACAGTCACATATGAGGAGAGGTCTCGTCGGGACTGCTGATCCTCCTCAGCTTGCTCAAAGCCTTGAGGGTTCCTGAAGATCCTCTGCTTGGAGTTCGCCGGGGTTCAGCTTGGTGTCGGGGTCGGCGGCGTCCTCCTCACTCCAACGTGGCAGATCTTCTGTTGAAGGGAAAAAAAACAAACATTTTTTAAAGTCCAGTACCGCTTCTGAAGGACTCACCAAGAGATGCAGGAGCGCTTCAATCTAGCGCACCATCGCTCGCTGGGTGATGTCCCTCCCTACGCACTGGAATTCTACGCTGCACATGCTAGCACGCTTTTGCGCAGTGCCGAGGCGCATTCCAGCAGCTAGCTACCAAGCTTCTGTGGATCTGATTGGGCCACCATGTTGGATCTCTGCCAAGTCCTCCAAAATTTTGAGCAATCCACGTTGCTTGTGACTGAGCAGTGACAACTCTACAGTCAGCATTACAATACCACTGCTGTGTTTACTGAAGAAATAAATGTTGAAGATGGAAACCGCTGGCATGATGCAAGTGGGGGAATCTGAAGATGAAAACGATCAGCGTGATGATACCAACATCAGGCAACCTGCCTCAGGAAACGCTGGTCCCAGCTATGACAAAGAACAGGACGAGGAACAGCTGGAGTTGGAGCAGGAATTGGATGCCCCCACTGCCGAGGGACAGAGCGGTGCACGTTGGACTTCCACAATTTAGCGGGAATGGACAGCAGAAGAGGAAGAAAGTGATGCTGGTGACGAATATGGTGCATCACAACAATCACAACGCTCACAAGAACATGAAGACAGAGGAGTCTGGCAGGATTCTCTGGCACACATGGCTCAATTCATGCTAGACTGCATTGAACGCGGCCCGCGCATTATTCACTATTCATTATTATTCATTATTCTGGACAACACCAATTACTGGGTTTATACCCAGTTTATACAAACACAATGTTAAAAAACTGATTGAAGAAAGTGTCAGACAGGTCAAAAATGGAACAATTCCAGCAGGCCCTTGAGGATGGAGACTTTAGAGAGGAGATTGACATCCTCCTCCTTCTCTAGCCAGTTGTACGCCGACAGACTGACTTCAGCAAACCCAGGAGGACCAGGAGGGCAGCAAAGAACACAAGCTGCTGCTAGTGCCCAAAAGGGAATGGTATTGGCAGTGTCCTTGGAGTGGGAACATTTTCTGACACCCATGCAGCAGCCCACAGAACAGCAATCGGGCAGTTCCACGTCCTCCAACACCAATCGCCTGGAGAAGATGGTCAAGGACTACATGTCAGATGGCGTAGCTGTGTTGAACAATCCATCTGCAAACAGACGGTGAGTGTGACAGCACAGAAGGACCATGGCAACTCACTCATAGTACCACAGTTTGATAGTGCTGCCCAAAAAATTATATGGATCCGTGAACCCGGGCAGTACTGGGAAGTGGGAACGCAGATTTTAGTACCTAAACACACGATACAACATGTTTTCCGGGGTCGGACTCTGAGGCACATACAGATGGTCCCGATCATCATCCTCATCATACAACTCTTCTCCTGAGTCTGACCCACCCACCACCTCTGCCACCCCAACATCCCCAGACACAGACCCCTCATCGTCCTCAACATTAACTTGGGATGCTGGCCTGAGCCCGACCTCCTCCTCCACATCAGGCCCCATCATCTCCTCAATGGCAGCCCTCAATAATCGCTCTGGCGCCGGACCGATGGACACAACGTTCTCCTCCGGGGAGGGCTGCTGCTGACCACTGGCTGCTGGGGTGGGTGTTATAGCTTGCGTGGGGCGTTGGCTGTTGCTGTTGTTGGGAGTGCTGCTCACAGCGGAGGTCTCTGAGGAACTCATGGTGAGCTCATATAGTGGTTGACGTTGAGTGGAGTATTACTGATCCCAGCAATATACACACTGACTGGCAGAGTACGCAATGCTATATAGTGGTTGACGGTGAGTGAAGTACTACAGATCCCAGCAATATACACAGTGACTGGCAGTACAATGGTATGGGTGGGTGAGCAGAGTACTACAGATCCCAGCAATGCTATATAGTAATGGGGTGACTGAGTGAGCGGCAGTGTACTACTGTTCCCAGCAGACACAGAGTGGCAGTAAACACAATGCTATATAGTGTGGCTGAGCAAGGTACACAGAGTGGCAGTAAACACAATGCTATATAGTGTGGCTGAGCGAGCGGTGTACTACTATTCCCAGCAGACACAAAGTGGCAGTAAACACAATGCTATATAGTGTGGCTGAGCGAGGTACACAGAGTGGCAGTAAACAGAATGCTATATAGTGTGGCTGAGCGAGCGGTGTACTAGTATTCCCAGCAGACACAGAGTGGCAGTAAACACAATGCTATATAGTGTGGCTGAGCGAGGTACACAGAGTGGCAGTAAACAGAATGCTATATAGTGTGGCTGAGCGAGCGGTATACTACTATTCCCAGCAGACACAGAGTGGCAGTAAACAGAATGCTATATAGTGTGGCTGAGCGAGGTACACAGAGTGGCAGTAAACAGAATGCTATATAGTGTGGCTGAGCGAGCGGTGTACTACTATTCCCAGCAGACACAGAGTGGCAGTAAACAGAATGCTATATAGTGTGGCTGAGCGAGGTACACAGAGTGGCAGTAAACACAATGCTATATAGTGTGGCTGAGCAAGCGGTGTACTACTATTCCCAGCAGACACAGAGTGGCAGTAAACAGAATGCTATATAGTGTGGCTGAGCGAGGTACACAGAGTGGCAGTAAACACAATGCTATATAGTGTGGCTGAGCGAGCGGTGTACTACTATTCCCAGCAGCGACACAATGACTGGGGGGACCCTGGCTAGCGTGGCTGGAGCGCGAACTACCCTGCCTGCCTACCCAAAGCTAAACCCACAGACAAATGGCGGAGATATGACGTGGTTCGGGTATTTATTTACCCGAACCACGTGACAGTTCGGCCAATCAGAGCACGTTCGGGTCCGAACCACGTGACCCGTTCGGCCAATCACAGCGCTAGCCGAACGTTCGGGGAACGTTCGGCCATGCGCTCTTAGTTCGGCCATGTGGCCGAACGGTTTGGCCGAACACCATCAGGTGTTCGGCCGAACTCGAACATCACCCGAAAAGGGTGATGTTCTGCAGAACCCGAACAGTGGCGAACACTGTTCGCCCAACACTACATGTAGCTCAGCTAAGCAAGAGTTTATTTTTGAAGTAGGGTCTGTTCCACCAGGTTTGAAGGACAGGTATAGCTGTGTGTCATGGGCGTAGTCATTTTTGACTTACTTGTTGGTACTTTTTCCATTGCAAAGTGCTAAAAAGTTGTTTGAAATTATAGATGAAAAATTATCTCCTAGGAGAGAACTCAGGTGAAAAAGTGAATTGAATATGGCCCCTGGTGTTCCTGGCAACCATGAAGTAGCTTTGTAAAGCATCCAATGTTTTCTGTACGTCCTGCATGTTAGTGTCAGACAATGTAAGGTGCTGGTAAACACACAGACAGTCTCTCTCCATTAGGTTGCAGACCTTACCTTGGGGTCCAGGGGCGTAGCAATAGGGGGTGCAGAGGTAGCGACCGCATCGGGGCCCTTGGGCCAAAGGGACCCCGAAGGGCCCTCCCTCAACTACAAAATTAGCTTTCTATTGGTCCTGTGCTCATAATAATCACTGCTATAGATACTTTGAATAGTGGTAATCATTAACACACAGCTTCCCATCCCCTTGTTGCACCTCTGACACTGTAGTTGCCATTGGCAGGTTTTGGTGCGCCGCATCAATTGTTATGTATAGAGTGCTTGGGGGGCCCCATTGTAAAAATTGCATCGGGGCCCACAGCTCCTTAGCTACGCCACTGTTGGGGTCTTTCTTGTCCAGTTAAGTAGCCACCTCATAATCCTCCCGCTGATCTGAGGAATCTCCAGTTTGCTGCCAGGCCTCCTGCACCTGGAACTGGTATGTTGTTTGTAGCCATTTCTTTGTAGCCGTTTATTTATATATATAAATAAATCTGCAATTGTCAGGGAGTGGGGAGAAGGGGAGAGTGCCCATGGCAGCGGAGGGAAAAAAAGGATCGAGGCGCCAGCCGCGGCTTCTGTGTGCGGGATGCGGCGGTCTGGGATAAGATTGTCCCTCCCTCCGAATGTGCCCCCCAGTGTCCCCCTGTATGCAGAGATAACAGCGCAGCGGAGCGGGCAGTCTTACCATCTTCCTTGCGCACCGGGCATCTCTCGTCTTCTCCGCTTCCTGCTTCCTGTGACGTCACAGGAAGTAGATGGAAGCAAGAGATGCAGATGCCCGGTACGCGAGGAAGATGGTAAGACTGCCCGCTGCGCTGTTATCTCTGCATACAGGGGGACACTGGGGGGCACATTCGGAGGGAGGGACAATCTTATCCCAGACCGCCGCATCCCGCACACAGAAGCCGCGGCTGGCGCCTCGATCCTTTTCTTCCCTCCGCTGCCTGCCGGGCCACAAGGGGGGTATCCCGGGACAGCGGGACCCCTCCCCCAACCCGTGACCGTCCCGGCGAAAACGGGACGGTTGGGGCCCCTGCACCATGTCATGGTCAATAGAAAAACAACAACTTTATTGAGACACAACATTAACTCACAGCTTGAATGCAGTACTTACAATGCAGTACTCTTATGTCAGTTGTCGCTGTAGGTGGAGCTAGAGATGAGCGTAAGGACTTAATTACAATTTCGTGAAATTTCGCGTAATTAGTGTAATTACGATTATGGCCGTAAGTACATAATCGTAATGAAGAAGGATTTCGCGAAATTCCGCGTAAGCGTAATTTTTCACGTAATTTTCGCATTACAGTGGGTATCGCAAAATCACGTTTGACTTGCATGCAACCGTTTGTAAGCGTAGTTACATAACGTAATTTCGCGATAGTTCATATTACTGTAAGCGTTAATTTTCGCGTCATTTTCGCGTTACGGAATGCTATTTCGCATATAAAATTTGCCATGTAGTGATATTTCGCATCAAAATTCGCATGCAGACGAAAATGCCTTTGGCGAAAATTCTCGAGCAACCCTGCTAACAAGTAATTACGAAATTCGCAAAATTACGAAGAAATGCGAAATTACGTTATGGTTTGACGCGAAATTACGTTATGGTTTAACGCGAAATTACGTTATGAACGAAACGCGAAATTACGCGTTTAAATTACGCTTACGGTATTTTCAATTACGATTTTAATGGCAATTACGCTACCATAATTTCGCATCGTAATAGCAAATTTCGCATGCGTAATTATAGTAACGCGAAATTTCGAAAATTTCGGCTCAACACTAGGTGGAGCAGACATATGAGTCTCAACATCCTAACAGTCATAATCTAATGTCCTGCCATATTATTATTATGTATTTATATAGCACGGACATGTTCTGCAGCACTGTATAGAGTACATAGTCATGTCACTGACTGTCCTCAGAGGTGCTCACACTCTAATCCTACCATAGTCATAGTCTAATGTCCTCCCATATTATTATGTATTTATATAGCACTGACATCTTCTGCAGCACTCTACAGAGTACATAGTCATGTTACTGACTGTCCTCAGAGGAGTTCACAATCTAATCCTACCATAGTCATAGTCTAATGTCCTACCATATTAAATATTATTATGTATTTATATAGCACTGACCTCTTCTGCAGCACATTAGAGTACATCGTCATGTCACTGACTGTCCTCAGAGGAGTTCACAATCTAATCCTACCATAGTCATAGTATAATGTCCTACCATAATATTATTATGTATTTATATAGCATTGACATCTTTTGCAGCACATTACAGAGTACATAGTCATGTCACTGACTGTCCTCAGAGGAGCTCACACTCTAATCCTACCATAGTCATCATAGTCTACTGTCCTACCATATTATTATTATGTATTTATATAGCACTGACACCTTCTGCAGCACATTACAGAGTACATAGTCATGTCACTGACTGTCCTCAGAGGAGCTCACACTCTAATCCTACCATAGTCATAGTCTAATGTCCTACCATATTATTATTATGTATTTATATAGCACTGACACCTTCTGCAGCACATTACAGAGTACATAGTCATGTCACTGACTGTCCTCAGAGGAGCTCACACTCTAATCCTACCATAGTCATAGTCTACTGTCCTACCATATTATTATTATGTATTTATATAGCACTGACACCTTCTGCAGCACATTACAGAGTACATAGTCATGTCACTGACTGTCCTCAGAGGAGCTCACACTCTAATCCTACCATAGGAGGAGGACGTGTGTTAGGAGAGCTCCTGGACTTCCAGGGGAGGTCTTTGATCTGCAGAGCCGAGTCCAGCCTTGGAGTGCTTTTCTTGGGCACAGTTTTCACCTGAAGTCCCTGCTCCGGGCCTTGCCGGGCAGGAGCTTGGCCTAGGCTAACTGGCCGCTCCAGCCATGGAGCGGCCAGCTCATTCCCCCCCTACTACTTCACCAACTCACCTGGGGGATGAGGAAGTTTCCTCGGGAGAGGACATCGTGAACAATGTCGTGGCCTGGGTCAAGGCTGTGAAAGCCTGTGAGGAGGCCTTAGGAGAGCTGAGATATAGCTTTGGGAGAGCAAGATTCCGTTACGGCATCAAATGGAAACCTGACTTGCTATGGCAGGACAAGGAGATGGTGGACCTAAGGAGAGAGATTATAAAACAGAAATTGAAGTTAGCAGAACTCGAGAGGGTTGGCGGTCCCTTTGCCGAGCAACTAAAATACAGAAAAAGGTTCAAGCAAATGCTTATGCCTGAGCAGGATGTGGACGACAGCGACACAGAAGATGACTGTGTAATCATTGAGGATGAGTGCACCCCCCCGGAGAGGCCACCGTGGATGAAGGAGGAGGTGTCCCAGTCCCCCATCCCACCCGGGCAGAGGGTGCACGCTGAAGACCCCATGGAGGGAAAGAGTGGAAGTGAGGTACAGGGGATGCTGGTACCGGGCCCTGTGGCGAGCATCCAGGTGAGTGCTGATGGTGCTGGTGCCGCTGCCCCTGCTACTGGGGGTCCTGGTGGCGTGGGTGCTGCTGGGGTCCCCGGTGAGGCAGTAGGTGGCGGTGCTAGTGCTGTCTCCGCTGTGGCTGGCATGCTCCCCTCTGACTTACCTGGAGGTGGTGGTGTGGCCGCAGCTGCAGTGGCCTCCCTGGGCGTTCGCACGGTCTCTGCTTCTGGTGGATCTTTGGACCTGACATCAGAGTCACCTATGGTGGCTGGTGTGGGGTCTGGGGTGAAGCTGGGAGCAGGGCTGTGCGCCCAGGATCAATGGGAAAGCTCCCTGCCTCAGAAGACGTCCCAGCAAGATGGCGCTGGCCTGCCGCGAGGTGCCCTGTCCACGCCAGGCCAGCTTCCGGTGAGCGGGGCAGAAGTGACGCCAGCGGTGCCCTTTCCGCCTGAATGCGGGAACGCCATTGGTGGCAATGCGGGAGGAGGCGGAAACTCAGTCTCCATTGATGTAGCGGTAATTCCGCGTCAATGCGGAGGTTCTGAAGCGGTCAATGCGACCAAAGACCCGCAGGAAGGCGGAACTGCTAGCAATTCTGATGGTGGTGAAGGCGGAAACCTTTCTATTAAAACTGATGGCGGAATTCCTATAGAAGAGAGTGGAGGAGAAAACGGAATGCAGTATGGTGATGCAGGGGATGCATCCCCACTCTTGCTGGAGGCTGAGGATGCGGAAAAACAGTTACCACAGGGCAAGATGGCCGCTGAAGGCGGGGAATATGCAGATGAGAAGGATGGTGGAATCGGGGTCCAGAGAAGGCAACCTGGAGCTACACAAATCGCCGTGGCAACCACTACTGCAATGTTGCAAGAAGATTTGGAAGGAAATGGGGCAGCTTTCCTGGGACTCGTGGATTCGTCTCTTAGCGAAGAACAAAGTAAGGAAATATTGTGTTTGGCCATGCAACCAAGCCTGGACATGGACTTATCTGTTGAAGAGTTCATAGATGGGAATGTTTCCCAAGGTAATGGGTCTGAGCAGTCTGAGCCTGCTAATCATATGGATGTCGTTGAAAGTGACGGTGACCAGCCTGCTCAGGAGTTCCTTCCATCCTCTGCTGAGGAAGGAAATACAAGTTCTCCTGAGGACCACAGTGGAGTAGAGGACGCTGAACACCTGGAGGGTGAGACTAAACGTGTATTTTCTGATAAATTGCCAAAAAAAAGAATTAAGAAAAAAGGGAAAAATAGAGAGAGCAAATTAAGAAAATTAAGTATTAATGTTGGTAAAAGAAGGAGAAAGTGTGGAAAATTGTCTGTGGTGGAGGAGACGGACGTATCCTCTCAGGGTACTCAAGGTGGGGAGGGTGTCCAGGGTGAAGAGGGTCCCCCTGCCTTTGTACAGGAGTGTGAGGGAGGAGAGATCCTGATGGTACAAAAAGGGGGTGGAGGTGCCCCTGGGGGGGAGGGTAGAGGGTATAGAGACCTTGACCCTCTCTTTAAGAGAAACCTTCTCTCAGACTTCATAACTGAGGATAGAGAGGGGAGTAAAAAAGGGGGGAGGAAGAAGAAAAAAAAAGATAAACACCCAGAACCACCCCCGTTGATAATTGACGATATCGTCACAGAATTTAAGACAATTGATCTTACATACAGGCTAGAAAAGACCAAATTAGTGGTTATAGACGAACACTCTGGTGAGGCTGTAGTGTTGGCAGTGGAGCCGGGGGGATATTATGGAGGCCTGCACCTGGTAGGCTCGGGTGACCCCGGATGTGGCCTCCAGCTCGAGTTTCGAGCAGACGGCAAGAAATTTACAGTACGTAATGAAACCATTACGAGATTTTCCTTTTCAGGAGAGACGGAGTGGATGGAGACCATATTCGGGCTCGGGCCGAATGCCCCCAGGTGTGGGCCTCCCCCTCCCCCCGCCTCCACTGCAGTCAGCCCCGACCAGACAGATGCTGTAATCTCTGCAGCTGGAATAGGTGCTGCCAGGGAAGGTGTGGGTACGAACACTAACACTGATGGTGGTGTTGTGGTGGGTACCAGTGAGAGCGCTGTGGAGGAGCCGAGGTTGCCAGAGTTAGAAAGTGTGATGAGAGTCGGTTTTCCCGAACTCGGTCCTGCCCGGAATCCCGGGGCCCTTGCTCCTCTGGCAGCCTCGGCCCAAAGTACTTCAGCGGCTCGTCCGGTAACTTACTCAAGAGTGGTTAGAGGCGCTGCTCCGGGTAGGAGGGTTGTAGCTCCCCTGGAGACAGGATTGGAAGACGGCACCCCAGGTCGGAGGAATGTCATTCGGCTCAAATGGGATCATGCCCACACTCCCGTTCCGAATAGAAAGCAATTTACTAAATACCTCCTTGACATGGGAATAAGGCCGGCGGACCTCTTTGCGATTCTGGCTCCAGGGGACCCTCCGCCGTATTATGATGTGTCCTTTCTCTCCCAGCACGGTATGGAGGCCTTTCTCGAGGAACGTTTAAGACATTCGGTAAACGATGAATGGCACGGCTTTAAAGTCGTTCCCTTGTCCAGGCAGACGCTGGAGAGAAAGGCACACATTGTAGTGCAAAACGAGAGTATCCCGGTGCGGGACCTGGTGACTTGGGTCCAACATTACTCGGACATAATGTCCCCGCCGCACAGGGTCCTGGACGAGCTCGGGATCTGGTGGGGGGAGTATGAGGTGGCGATCCGACTCCGGACAAAGGAGGGGGTCGTCACCCATATTCCCCGTTCCGCCCTCATAGGGCGGGACAAAGTTATCACCTATTACCCGGGCCAACCCAGGACCTGCAATAGATGCGGCAAGAGGGGACACTTGGCCAGTGGCTGCCCAGATCCGAGGTGTAGTCGCTGCCAGGAGTTCGGGCACTCCGCGTCTTCCTGCAAAAGAATCAAGTGCAATTTTTGCTTCGAATTTGGCCATCCCTATACGGAGTGCCCGATCTCCTGGGCGACGATGCCCTCGGATCTGAAGGTCGCCCTGCTGACAACTATGGTAGAGGACCAGGATGTCTCTGTGGCTGACCCTAATGTGTGTGTTGAGTCTGTTCCAGCTCCTAACGTGTCAACGTCCAGCGTGAACCCGTCCTCTGTAGTACCCTCCTCTGGTTCTCTTCCAGTCAGCATGGCCTCTGATAGGCAGCCTGGGCCTGAGTCACTGGCTCCCGCTCGGGGTGCTGCTCGGGGCGGAGGTGGCCCTCCTCCCAAGGAGCAGCGACTCAAACCTGTCAGGAGTAGGGGTGGAGGTGGCCTTCGGCCCCTTACTGCCGCTCCTATAGGTCCACCTCTAGCCCCCAAGCCTCTTCCTAGGAAGACAAAGGCTTCCCCTGCCACCACTCCCCCTGCAGGTGGTCCTAACCTGCCCCCTCCTGTTACTGTCTCCCCAGCCCCTACAGTGTCCCTTCCCCCTCCCATCCTTTCTGCCCCGGAGATGTCCCTTCCACCTCCCACCTTCCCAGTCCCTGCAGTTTCCCCTTCCCTTCCCAGCCCTGTAGTTTCTAGTGTCCCCCCTGCACCTCCTGTCATTGTCCCGCCCCTTCCTTCTGCTTGCCCCACCGCGCCAGCTAGCGGTAGTGGGTTTGTTTTGTCTGGATCCGTCCCTTCTGGCTATGCCTTCTCGGCCCCTTGCCCCACGGATGCAGCCCTTGCCCCTTGGAAGAGGGAGCATCTCTCGCAGGAGGACAAGTCCTACTTAGAGGAACGTTTCAAAACAAAGAAGAGGAGAGGTGTTAAGCCTTTGAGTAGGGGTCTTCCTGAGGACCCGAGGGTAGCAAGCAGGATGGCTGCCCACCAAAGGAGGCAGAAGGAGAAAGAGATAAATCTGGCTAACAGATTTGAGGTTCTGGCCACATCTCCCCTTGTCTCTGAAGAGGAGGAGATGGTGGCAGAAAGTTCTGCTTCCATTGGGGAGGCATTGTGATTAGTGTTTTTGTCTGTTTACTTTTTGTAATGTTGTCTTTTGTTTTATCTTTTTGTCTTTGTCTGAAGAAAGATAAAGGGAAACCTTGAATCACCCTAATGGCGGTTCCCCCACCACTTATACTGGCAACGATCAACGTTGCCAGTATCAAAACGACCAAGGCTCGAAAATTGGCTTTTTCAATTTTGGCTGCCCATGAGGCGGATGTTTTTTTCCTGCAGGAGACCAGACTCACCTCTGCAGTTGACCTTTGGTTGGCTGAGAGGGATTGGGTGTCCGGTCCGAGTTTTTGGTCCCTTGCGGGAGAGTCTGGTAGTGGTGTGGCGGTCCTTTTTAGGGCCGACATGGCAACTTGCCGGCGGGTTATTGAGGTGGAGATGGGTAGGTGTCTGGTCCTAGACGTCTGTGTGAGGGGGCAGGATCTCAGGCTTATTAACATCTATGCCAACCCCAGGTTTAAAGGGGAGAGAAAACGCCTTCTTACACGGATCAGGCCATACCTTTTTTCAGCCTATCCAGTGATCCTGGGCGGTGATTTTAACACCATCACTAGGGCCATGGACAGGGCAAGTGCCCAGGTCCGGATAGGTGTAGATAGCAGGTTTCTAGTTAGATTAGTTAATGAGTCCGACCTGGTAGATGTGCACGTTCGTCACTCCCCAGGTCTCACGGGTTTCACTTTTCAGAGAGGTAATAGTAGGTCCAGGATAGATAGATTTTTTGTTTCAGAGAGCCTCATCACTTCAACTCCTAAGTTGTTGGCGGTGGAGTTCTCGGATCACCTTATTCTGTCGGTAGGCTTAAATGCTTCGGATGCTCCTCCCAGAGGTCGGGGTATCTGGAGAATGAATTCGTCCCTGCTGCTGGAAGATGAGGTGAGACAATCCTTTGAGGAGTTTTTTCAAGCACAGGTCTCCATTCTGGACTGCTTTGACAATAGGTCTGAGTGGTGGGAGGAGGTCAAAAAACGTGTCGTTAGATTTTTCAAGGGTCTAGCTACCCGTAGAGGTGTTGATAGAAACTTGGCTTACCAGACTCTAAGGGAGAGATTGACTGTCCTTGTCTCTGAGGGCGGGGACCCGGGGGAGATCTCTGAGGTCAAACTTCGCCTTAAGCAGCAGCAATACGACCGGCTGGCTTCTTTGGCTCTGGAAAGGGATCATGGTAAGTACCACTCGCCTGACCCTTACCAGAGTTTCAAACAAAGCTCAGCGCTTAAGACGGTCATCGGTCTCAGGGATGGCTCGGGGTCTCTGGCAAAGTCCAGGTCGGAGATCCTAGCCATCGCTAGAGAGTTTTACGCTGATTTGCTTGGGGAGAAGCCACTTGACCAGACAAGGATGGAAGATTTCTTGGATTCCACGCCAGGTCTGGGAGATGTGGACATTTCTGCCATAGACTTGACAACAGAAATTACTGCGGACGAAGTAGTGAGAGCCATTGGTGGCCTTGCGCCTAAAAAGACCCCGGGTCCGGATGGACTGACGGCCGAGTTCTACAAGGCCTTCGTGTCCGTTCTGGCCCCTCAATTGGCTGGAGCTTTTAATGATTGCCTTGCTGAGGGTCAGTTACCACCCTCCATGAGGCAATCTGCGGTAATCCTGTTGTCAAAAGGTCGTGATCCTGAGATGATTGAGAATTGGCGTCCCATCAGCCTTCTCAATGTCGACAGGAAGATCTTGGCGAAAATTTTGTTCTGGCGGTTGTCCCAGGTGACAGATGTGCTTTCCTGCCATCAGCACTGCTCTGTTGTGGGAAGGAGCACGCTCTCAGCACTGTTAGCTGTCCGGGAGGTCCTGGAGCGGTGCAGGGCTGAGGGTTGGGGAAAGTACCTACTGACGTTGGATCAGTCCAAGGCTTTTGATCGGGTCAATCACAAGTACCTGTGGCGGCTACTTACTGTATACGGTTTGCAGGGGAGGTTTGTAGATTGGCTGCGAACTTTATACGAAGGGGCTGAGAGTTTTATGCTGATCAATGGATGGATAGGCCAGCCTTTTGAGGTGAGCTCGGGGGTCCGCCAGGGTTGTCCGCTGAGTTCTCTACTATACGTGTTTGCCATCGACCCCTTCGTGAGAAGGCTAGATGGCGGCATGCTTGGTGGGGTTCCGGTGGGCATCTCTGGGAGCTCATCTCTGAAGGTGGTGGCATATGCCGACGATGTCACCGTGGTGGTCTCGGATGCAGAAGAGGCGTTGGTGGTTGCTGAAGAGATCACCCGGTACTCGTTGGCATCTGGTTCCAAGATCAATCCAGATAAGTGCGAAACTCTCTGGATGGGCAAAGATGGAGAGTCCTTTAGACTTCCCGGATCCTTTCCCGTGCCTCAAGACGAAATCAAAATTCTCGGCATCAAATTTGGCCCAGGCGATTATGGCCTACGAAATTGGGTTAGCAAACTATCAAATGTCGACAGGAAAGTGGTCCGCTGGAAAGGTTGGAGTTTGACCTATAGAGAAAGGATTGACCTGATCAAGACTTACCTGATACCAATATTGTTGTATGTCAGTTACGTCACGATTTTGCCAGCATCCCTGTATACCAGGGTCAATGGCTTGTTTTTCCAGATGTTATGGGGAAACAAGCTAAACCATGTGCGTAGAAATATTACCTATAAAACTAGGCGGGAGGGTGGCCTAGGCATGGTCAACCCGATTGTTTTCTTCTCCTTAATTTTTATTAAGCACAATATTGGTAGTATGTTAATGGAGAACCCGCCTGGTTGGGTAGGGATCTTTCAGACTTGGTGTGAGCCTTACCTTGGGGAATGGAAGAGCGGTGGCCCAGTGAAGAATCTGAGGAGACGTCATGGCTACCTCCCGGCCTATGTCTTGCCGTGTTTGAAAAAACTGTTGCAGTGGGGATTGACAGTGGAGGACATCAAATCGGTCGACAGGAAAGCCCTGTCGGCATGGGTGGTGGACTCCTACTTTCCTGACTCACTGGCCTTGAGGGATTGCCCAGGCACAATTTTGGAGGAGGGATTGCGTTTGTTGAACTCGCCGCGGATTCCGAACAAATTGTGGGACATCGCCTGGCTTACCTTCCAGGGCAAGCTTTACGTTAGAGGGCTCATGAAGTGTCGGGATGTGGAGGAACGTGGTTGTCCTCGGCAGGGGTGTGCTGTTGAGGAGACCATGGACCACTTCTTGATGTCATGTCCCTTTAATGTAGAAGTGTATAATCAGGTGGGGAGGGTTCTGAATATCCCATTTCTGGCGCATCTTGGTTATGCCGAGTGGGCCTATGGAGCGTTTAATCAGCGCCAGGGGTATGATTTGTGCACTTTGTACATAGTTAGTCTAGTGGTTAGGAGACACTTATGGTTGGCACGGTGTGATCTAGCTATTAGAAAGAAAGACTTGCCCGTCCAGGTGGTGGTGAACACTATTCTTGGTGAGGTGGGAACCATTCGGTACTTGGAGAGGAAGAAGCTGGGGAGAGGAGCTTGGATTCTGGCTTGGCAGAATATCAAGCCTCCTTGACTTGGTGGAAGTCTCTCCTGGGTGCAGCTTACTATTTCTCTTCTTTTCACCCTAGATTTGATTTTTTTTCTTGATTTTTGAAGTATTGGCCGCAGGCACGCGGAGAACATCCCTTTATGCTTCTCTTTTATGTGTTGGTGAAGTGTCGTCCTGTCTTTGGGTATTATTTTTAGTTTTGTCTTGTCTTGTGTTATGTCCTCAGTCTTATGTTATTGGTATTTTCGGGCGTAAAAGTCCCGTGGTATGTGTGAGGTGTGCATGGTGTTATGTTGGTGCTGTCTATCACTTTTTGGGAGTGGGTTATTGTCCTGTCAGTGTGAATGATGTGTTGTAGGTGCTGTCTTGTCTTTACCGGTGGTGGTTCATGTTATATGTATTTTAGTTTTTCCTTTTTGTCTGGTTGTCTCGTATTGGTATAAATGGTGGTGAATGGTGTCTCCCCAAACGCGGTGCATTGCGGTTTCTTGATACAATAGATTGTTTTTGTTGTTTATGGCGCGGTACGGACGTTATTTTCTTTTCCCTTTTTGTATATATGCATATATGGGATAAAGCCTATGTTTGATTTTTGTGTGTTATTGCATTGTATGCATTGAAGATACCTTTCAGCCTTATGATGGCATACTTTTTAACTTTATTATTTATGTATGCTATTATTCTGATTTTCTTTAATAAAAAATCCACACTCTAATCCTACCATAGTCATAGTCTAATGTCCTACCATATTATTATTATGTATTTATATAGCACTGACATCTTCTGCAGCACATTACAGAGTACATAGTCATGTCACTGACTGTCCTCAGAGGAGCTCACAGTCTAATCCCACCATATGTTTATGTATATATCGTGTAGTGTATGTATGGTAGTCTAGGCAGTGGCGTAGCTATGAAGCTATGGACCCCGATGCGAGTTTTACATTGCCCCTCCCAAGCACTCTATAGGTAACAATTAATATGGCGCAACAAAACCTGCCAAGGCCATCTGCTGTATTTGAGGTGCAAGAAGGGGATGGGGAACAGTTTGTTAATGATTACTACCATTCAAAGCATCTATAGAAGTGATTATTACCACCACAGGACCAATAGAGAGCTTATGCTTTGGTTTAGGATGGGCCCCGATGCGGTCGCTACCTCTGCAACCCCTATTGCTCTGCCACTGAGTCTAGGGCCAAGTTAGGGGAAGCCTGAAATCACAGTAACAGAAAAGATCCCCACAGTTATACACACTGTTACCTCCAGATGGCAGCAGATGACAAGTAGTTCAGCAGGACAAGAAGGGCACAGAATAATACAGCCATAATTCTATAACACTACTGACAGTTGTAAGGCCCCTTTTACACAGGTGGAGGGCCGCTACCAGCGTACAAGCAAGGCACGCCACCGCTTTGGGCCTCGCTTTGGAGGGGGGCCTCTCTTTCTGCTGCCGGCCTGCCCTGTTCTCCGCTTGGCCCCTGGTTGTTGCATGCTGCCGTTCCAATGTGTGAAGGAGAAAAGGCTTGGCACTAGGTGCTGGCAGGGTGGCTCAGAATTGGTTATAGGAGAGACACATGCTGCTCAAAGTCTGATGCAGGCTCACTAAGTGCCTCTGATGACGTGTTAGTACGCAAAACGGCTGTCAGGCCAGCTACCTATTCCCACTGCACCCGCTGTATGTGACGCCCGTCTGGATTGAAATAAAGGTATGTAAGGGCACTGTGTCTCTTCCTCTTCTCTGATCCTTTACATGCTGCCGTTCCATCGGCGACTCCTCTCACTGCGCTTTCCTCGCTATCTCCTGTCGCCGGGCCCGGCTGCGCGTCCTGTTGCCATGGCTACCCGGTGGCACTTCCAACGTCATCAGAAGTAAGCATGGTGGTAGTAGCGAAGGCGGGCCCAGAGACGGGAGAGAGCGAGGGGAGCGCGGTGAGAGGAGTCGCAGATGGAAAGCTGGCATGTAAGTTTTTAGCGACAGCTTGCATCTGGCTAATCTATACTGGGCACCTATAGCTCGCTACCTATACTGGGGCTTCACCTATACCTGGCTACCTATACTGAGCACCTATAGCTCACTACCTATACTGGGGCACCACCTGTACCTGGCTAACCTATACTGGGGCACCATCAGAACTTGGATATCTATACTGGGACTCCACCTGTACCTGGCTACCTATACTGATCACCTATAGCTCTCTACCTATATTGGGGCACTACCTTTACCTGGCTAACCTATACTGGGGCTCCACCTGCACCTGGCTAACCTATACTGGGGGACACCTGTACCTGGCTACCTATACTGGGGGCACCACCTGTACCTGGATAACCAATACTGGGGCACCACCTGTACCTGGCTACCTATACTGGGGCTCCACCTGTACCTGGATAACCAATACTGGGGCTCCACCTGTACCTGGCTACCTATACTGGGGCTCCACCTGTACCTGGATAACCAATACTGGGGCTCCACCTGTACCTGGCTACCTATACTGGGGCTCCACCTGTACCTGGATAACCTATACTGGGGCTCCACCTGTACCTGGATAACCAATACTGGGGCTCCACCTGTACCTGGCTACCTATACTGGGACTCCACCTGTACCTGGCTACCTATACTGATCACCTATAGCTCGCTACCTATATTGGGGCACTACCTTTACCTGGCTAACCTATACTGGGGCTCCACCTGCACCTGGCTAACCTATACTGGGGCACCATCAGTACTTGGCTATTTATACTGGGCACCTATAGCTCTCCACCTATACTGGGGCTCCACCTGCACCTGGCTAACCTATACTGGGGCACCACCTGCACCTGGCTAACCAATACTGGGGCTCCACCTGTACCTAGATACCTATACTGAGCACTGATAGCTCGCTGCCTATACTGGGGCTCCACCTGTACCTGGCTAACCTATACTGGGGCTGCCACCGGTGCCTGGGCACCTATACTGGGGGACACCTGTACCTTGCTAACCTATACTGGGGCTCCACCTTTACCTGGATAACCTATACTAGGGAACACCTGTACCTGGCTAACCTATACTGGGGCTCCACCTGCACCTGGCTAACCTATACTGGGGCTCCACCTGCACCTGGCTAACCTATACTGGGGCTTTACCTGTACCTGTCTAACCTATACTGGGGCTCCACCTGTACCTGGCTAACCTATACTGGGGCTTTACCTGTACCTGTCTAACCTATACTGGGGCTCCACCTGCACCTGGCTAACCTATACTGGGGCTTTACCTGTACCTGTCTAACCTATACTGGGGCTCCACCTGTACCTGGCTAACATATACTGAGCACCGATAACTCGCTACCTATACTGGGGCTCCAACTGTACATAGCTAACCTATACTGGGGCTCCACCTGTACCTGGCTAACCTATACAGGGGATCCACATGTACCTGTCTAACCTATACTGGGGCTCCACCTGTACCTGGCTAACCTATACTGAGCACCGATAACTCGCTACCTATACTGGGGCACAATCAGTACTTGGCTATCTATACTGGGGCTCCACCTGTACCTGGCTACCTATACTGGGCACCTATAGTTCGTTACCTATATAGGGGCTCCACCTGTACCTGGCTAACCTATACTGGGGCTGTCACCGGTGCCTGGGCACCTATACTGGGGGACACCTGTACCTTGCTAACCTATACTGGGGCTCCACCTTTACCTGGATAACCTATACTAGGGAACACCTGTACCTGGCTAACCTATACTGGGGCTCCACCTGCACCTGGCTAACCCATACTGGGGCTTTACCTGTACCTGTCTAAGCTATACTGGGGCTCCACCTGTACCTGGCTAAAATATACTGAGCACCGATAACTCGCTACCTATACTGGGGCTCCAACTGTACCTAGCTAACCTATACTGGGGCTCCACCTGTACCTGACTAACCAATACGGGGGATCCACATGTACCTGGCTAACCTATACTGGGGCTCCACCTGTACCTGGCTACCTATACTGGGCACCTATAGCTCGTTACCTATATTGGGGCTCCACCTGTATCTGGCTAAACTATACTGGGGCACCAATGCCTGGCTACCTATACTGGGGGGACCTATGGCAGGATACCTATACTGGGGGCACCTATACTTGGCTAGGACAGGGCAGGGGGACAAGAACTGACAGACTGGTGTTAAGAGGTGACATAGGGGGACATAGAGGGGGACAAAAGAGGCACGGAGGAACTAACCTATACTGGGGCTCCACCTGAACCTGGCTAACCTATACTGGGGCACAATCAGTACTTGGCTATCTATACTGGAGCACCTATAACTCGCTACCTATACTGGGGCTCCATCTGTACTTGGCAACCTATACTGAGGCACATATAGCTTGCTACCTATACTGGGGCTCCACCTGTAACTGGCTAACCTATACTGTGGGCACCACCTGTTCCTGGTTACCTTTACTGGGGGCACCACCTGTACCTGGCTAACCAATACTGGGGCTCCACCTGCACCTGCCTAACCTATACTAGGGAGCACCTGTACCTGGCTAGCCTATACTGGGAGACACCTATACCTGGCTAACCTATACTGGGGCTCCACCTGTACCTGGCTAACCTATACTGGGGCTTCACCTATACCTGGCTAACCTATACTGGGGCTCCACCTGTACCTGGCTAACCTATACTGGGGCTTCACCTGTACCTGGCTAACCTATACTGGGGCTCCACCTGTACCTGGCTACCTATACTGGGCACCTATAGCTCGCTACCTATACCAGGGCTCCACCTGTACCTGGCTAAACTATACTGGGTGCACCAATGCCTGGCTACCTATACTGGGGGGACCTATGGCAGGATACCTATACTGGGGGCACCTATACTTGGCTAGGACAGGGCAGGGGGACAAGAACTGACAGACTGGTGTTAAGAGGTGACATAGGGGGACATAGAGGGGGACAAAAGAGGCACGGAGGAACTAACCTATACTGGGGCTCCACCTGAACCTGGCTAACCTATACTGGGGCACAATCAGTACTTGGCTATCTATACTGGAGCACCTATAACTCGCTACCTATACTGGGGCTCCATCTGTACTTGGCAACCTATACTGAGGCACATATAGCTTGCTACCTATACTGGGGCTCCACCTGTAACTGGCTAACCTATACTGTGGGCACCACCTGTTCCTGGTTACCTTTACTGGGGGCACCACCTGTACCTGGCTAACCAATACTGGGGCTCCACCTGTACCTGGCTAACCTATACTGGGGCTCCACCTGTACCTGGCTAACCTATACTGGGGCTTCACCTGTACCTGGCTAGCCTATACTGGGAGACACCTATACCTGGCTAACCTATACTGGGGCTCCACCTGTACCTGGCTAACCTATACTGGGGCTTCACCTATACCTGGCTAACCTATACTGGGGCTCCACCTGTACCTGGCTAACCTATACTGGGGCTTCACCTGTACCTGGCTAACCTATACTGGGGCTCCACCTGTACCTGGCTACCTATACTGGGCACCTATAGCTCGCTACCTATACCAGGGCTCCACCTGTACCTGGCTAAACTATACTGGGTGCACCAATGCCTGGCTACCTATACTGGGGGGACCTATGGCTGGATACCTATACTGGGGGCACCTACCGTATTCTTGGCTAGGACAGGGCAGGGAGACAAGAACTGACAGACTGGTGTTAAGAGGTGACACAGGGGGACATAGAGGGGGACAAAATAGGCACGGGGGAGCAGAGGTGACATGGAGGGAGACAATAGAGGTAAAGAGAGAACAAAGGGGGACAAAATGGTACATATTCAGGTTCAGAACTGACCTACAGTCCCTATCTTATTTGTTAACAGGGGATTACCTGTATTTTGCTAGTACTTGGCTCCAGGCGCATCATGTCATGGCTTAGCGTGCCGCTTTCTTCGATGGTCGGGCCACGCCCATTTTGGAGGGGAACCCCAAATTATGGGCTACTTGGGGCCACCAAAACCTTAGCTGCACCCCTGGAAAGGTGGCTGAACTGTGTACTCAGTGAGCAAAGCAGCGGTGAGCAGTTGCCAGGCAGCAGCAAGCAGTTGAGACACTGTAGACACAGACAGGACAGAGCAGTCCATAGGGCTGTTCTGCCACTAGGTGGCGCTGTGAACGCTGGCAGGACATGGCATAGCTTTGCATGGTGCTGTTGTGCCACTAGCTGGTGTTGTGGACACTGACAAGGCAGAGTGCATGGCTGTATTCCGGCAGTAGGTGGCGCTGCGAACACTGCACTGCAGTACATGGCAGTGCATAGCTGTATTCCTGCAGTAAGTGGCGCTGCGGACACAGGTAGGCTACAGCGGTGCATGGCTTTATTCCAGCACTAGATGGCACTGCGGACACAGGCAGAATTCAGCAGTGCATAGCTGTAGTCCGGCAGTAGGTGGCGCTGCAGACACAGGCAGGACATAACAGTGCATGGCTGTATTCTGGCACGAGATGGAGCTGCAGACACAGGCAGAACATGGCAGTACATGGTGGGTTTCGGACACTAGATGGCGCCGCGGACACTGGCAGGACGCAGCACTACATGGCTGTATTCCGGCAGCAGGTGGCGCTGCGGACACTGGCAGGACACAGCAGTGCAGAGCTGTATTCCGGCAGCAGGTGGCGCTGCGGACACTGGCAGGACACAGAAGTGCAGAGCTGTATTCCGGCAGCAGCTGGCGCTGCGGACACTGGCAGGACACAGAAGTGCATAGCTGTATTTCGACAGCAGGTGGCGCTGCAGACACAGGCAGGGGACGGCAGTACATAACTGTATTCTGGCAGTAGAAGGCGCTGCAGACAGGGGCAGGAGTCAGCAGTGCATAGCTGTATTCTGGCAGTAGGTGGCGCTGCGGACACAGGCAGGACACAGCAGTGCAGAGCTGTATTCTGGCACTAGGTGGCGCTGTGGACACAGGCAGGACACAGAAGTGCATAGCTGTATTCCGACAGCAGGTGGCGCTGCAGACACAGGCAGGACACGGCAGTGCATAACTGTATTCTGGCAGTAGAAGGCGCTGCAGATAAAGGCAGGAGTCAGCAGTGCATAGCTGTATTCTGGCAGTAGGTGGCGCTGCGGACACAGGCAGGACACAGCAGTGCAGAGCTGTATTCTGGCACTAGGTGGCGCTGCGGACACAGGCAGGACACAGAAGTGCATAGCTGTATTCCGACAGCAGGTGGCGCTGCAGACACAGGCAGGACACGGCAGTGCATAACTGTATTCTGGCAGTAGAAGGCGTTGCAGACAAAGGCAGGAGTCAGCAGTGCATAGCTGTAATCTGGCAGTAGGTGGCGCTGCGGACACAGGCAGGACACAGCAGTGCATAGCTGTATTCCGGCAGTAGGTGGCGCAGCAGACACTGGAAGGACACAGCAGTGCATAGCTGTATTCTGGCACTAGGTGGCGCTTCAGACACAGGCAGGACACAGCAGTGCATAGCTGTATTCCGGCAGTAGGTGGCGCTGTGGACACAGGCAGAATGCAGCAGTGCATGGCTGTATTCTGGCAGCAGGTGGCGCTGCAGACCCAGGCAGGACACGGCAGTGCATAACTGTATTCTGGCAGTAGAAGGCGCTGCAGACACAGGCAGGAGTCAGCAGTGCATAGCTGTATTCTGGCAGTAGGTGGTGCTGCGGACACAGGCAGGACACTGCAGTGCATAGCTGTATGCCGGCAGCAAGTGGTGCTGCAGACACAGGCAGGACACGGCAGTACATAGCTGTATTCCAGCAGTAGGTGGCGCAGCAGACACTGGCAGTAGACAGCCGTGCATAGCTGTATTCCGGCAGCAGGTGGCGCTGCAGACACAGGCAGGACACAGCAGTGCATAGCTGTATTCCGGCAGTAGGTGGCGCTGCGGACACAGGCAGGACCAGGCAGTGCATAGCTGTATTCCGGCAGCAGGTGGCGATGCGGACACAGGCAGGACACAACAGTGCATAGCTGTATTCCGGCAGCAGGTGGTGCTGCAGACAGGCAGGACGCAGCAGTGCATAGCTGTATTTCGGCAGCAGGTGGCGCTGCAGACACAGGCAGGACATGGCAGTGCATAGCTGTATTCCGGCAGCAGGTGGCGCTGCAAACACAGGCAGGACACAGCAGTGCATAGCTGTATTCTGGAACTAGTTGGTGCTGCGGATACTGGCAGGACGCAGCAGTGCATAGCTGTATTCCGGCAGCAGGTGGCGCTGCAGACACGGGCAGGACACGGCAGTGCAGAGCTGTATTCCGGCAGTAGGTGGAACTGCGGACACAGGCAGGATGCAGCAGTGCATGGCTGTATTCCGGCAGCAGGTGGCGCTGCAGACACAGGCAGGACACGGCAGTGCATAGCTGTATTCCGGCAGCAGGTGACGCTGCGGACACAGGCAGGACACAGCAGTGCATAGCTGTATTCCGGAAGTAAGTAGCATTGCGGACACAGGCAGGACACGGCAGTGCATTGCTGTATTCCGGCAGCAGGTGGCGCTGCAGACACAGGCAGGATGCAGCAGTGCATAGCTGTATTCGGGCAGCTGGTGGCGCTGCAGACACAGGAAGGATGCTGCAGTGCATAGATGTACTCCGACAGCAGGTGGCGCTGCAGACACAGGCAGGATGCAGCAGTGCATAGCTGTATTCCGGCAGCAGGTGGCGATGCAGACATAGGCAGGACACGGCAGTGCATAGCTGTATTCCAGCAGCAAGTGGAGCTGCAGACACAGGCCGGACAAGGCAGTGCATGGCTGTATTCCGGCAGCAGGTGGCGCTGCAGACACAGGCAGGACACAGCAGTGCATAGCAGTATTCCGGCACTAGTTGGCGCTGTGGATACTGGCAGGACACGGCAGTGCAGAGCCGTATTCCGGTAGCAGGTGGCGCTGCGACACAGGCAGGATACAGCACTGCAAAGCTGTATTCCGGCACTAGGTGGCGCTGCGGATACAGGCAGGACACGGCAGTGCAGAGCTGTATTCCGGCACTAGGTAGCGCTATGGATACTGGCAGGACATGGCAGTCCATAGCTGAATTCCGGCAGTAGGTGGCACTGTGGACACAGGCAGGATGCAGCAGTGCATAGCGGTATTCCAGCAATAGGTGGCACTGCGGACACAGGGAGGACACAGCAGTGCAGAGCTGTATTCCGGCACTAGGTGGCACTGCAGACACAGGCAGGACACAGCAGTGCATAGCTGTATTCCGGCAGCAGGTGGCGCTGCAGACACAGGAAGGATGCAGCAGTGCGTGGCTTTATTTCGGCAGCAGGTGGCGCTGCGGACACTGGCAGGACACAGCAGTGCACAGCTTTATTCCGGCAACAGGTGGCGCTGCAGACACAGGCAGGACATGGCAGTGCATAGCTGTATTCCGGCAGTAGGTGGTGCTGCGGACACAGGCAGGACACAGCAGTGCATGGCTGTATTCCAGTAGCAGGTGGTGCTGCAGACACAGGCAGGGCATGGCAGTGCAGAGCTGTATTCCGGCACTAGGTGGCGCTGCAGACACAGGCAGGACACGGCAGGTAATAGCTGTATTCCGGCACTAGGTGGCGCTGCAGACACAGGCAGGACACGGCAGTGAATAGCTGTATTCCGGCAGCAGGTGGCGCTGCAGACATAGGCAGGAGACGGCAGTGCATAGCTGTATTCCGGCAGCAGGTGGCGCTGTGGATACTGGCAGGAGACGGCAGTGCATAGCTATATTCCGGCAGCAGGTGGCGCTGCGGACACAGGCAGGACATGGCAATGCATAGCTGTATTCCGGCAGCAGGTGGCGCTGTGGACACAGGCAGAATGCAGCAGTGCATGGCTGTATTCCGGCAGCAGGTGGCGATGCAGACTCAGGCAGGACACAGCAGTGCATAACTGTATTCTGGCATTAGGTGGTGCTGTGGACACAGGCAGGACGCAGCAGTGCATAGCTGTATGCCGGGAGCAAGTGGTGCTGCAGACACAGGCAGGACACGGCAGTGCATAGCTGTATTCTGACAGCAGGTGGCGCTGCAGACACTGGCAGGACACAGCCGTGCATAGCTGTATTCTGGCAACAGGTGGCGCTGCAGACACAGGCAGGACGCTGCAGTGCATAGCTGTATTCCGGCAGCAGGTGGCGCTGCAGACACAGGCAGGACACGGCAGTGAATAGCTGTATTCTGGCAGTAGGTGGCGCTGCGGACACAGGCAGGACACAGCAGTGCATAGCTGTATTCCGGCAGCAAGTGGCGCTGCAGACACAGGCAGGACGCAGCAGTGCGTAGCTGTATTCCGACACTAGTTGGCGCTGCGGATACTGGCAGGACGCAGCAGTGTATAGCTGTATTCCGGCAGCAGGTGGCACTGCAGACACGGGCAGGACACGGCAGTGCATAGCTGTATTCTGGCAGTAGGTGGCACTGCGGACATAGGCATGATGCAGCAGTGCATGGCTGTATTCCGGCAGCAGGTGGCGCTGCAGACACAGGCAGGACACGGCAGTGCATAGCTGTATTCCGGCAGCAGGTGGCACTGCGGACACAGGCAGGACGCAGCAGTGCATAGCTGTATTCCGGCAGCAGGTGGCGCTGCAGAAACAGGCAGGACACGGCAGTGCATAGCATTAAGGGTGATACCTTTTTTCACCCTATGAGTGGTAAACGATATGCCATACGAGATAGGTACACTTGTGATTCTCGTTGGGTGGTTTATATGCTTAAATGCCCATGTGGTAAGTGCTATGTTGGCCAAACGACACGGAGATTGAAAGATCGTTTGGCCTCGCACAAATCTACCATTCGCAAAAAGAATATGGATCAGGCCGTTTCAGAGCATTTTACTACCTTTGGACACAATGTTAGTCAGCTTAGGGTTTGTGTCATCGATGGGGTTAAACAGGATAATAGAGGGGGTGATAGATTGTCTAGATTGTTGAAGTTAGAATCTAAATGGATCAGAGAACTTGACACTGTGAATAGTGGGTTAAATAAAGAGTATGATTTGAGACTAGATTGGTGATACTGATAGACTCATAGATATTTATAGGCCTTATTAGCTTTCTTTTATTGGATATTTTTTATTATACTACCAATCATCTGATATACCATTGGTGGAAAGTGCTGAATTGATTTTTTTCATATATGGCATGATTTTTTCATATATGGCATTTTTATGTTTTTGGCATTTTTTGGCATTTTTTCAGCATTTTCTTGGCATTTTTTTGGCATTTATTTGACATTTTTTCGGCTTTTTTTGACATTTTTTCGGCATTTTTTTGGCATTTTTCGGCATTTTTTCGGCATTTTTTGGTGTTTGGTTAATTTTACGCGTATTTTTAGTCGCAAAGATTGCGTATAGTTAGGACGCGTAAATGTGGCACTTTCTAGGCGATTGTTTTATTGATACGTAATTTTTTATACGTTTATGCGTAATTTTTTTGAGCGCTTGTCTCATGTGTATATACGTCCGGCATAGATGCGTATTTTTGATCGTCAGTAGTCTAGATAGAGGATATGCATTATTACGTCATCTATACGCGTATGCGGGTATGGCGTCGCGTCGTATTGATGCGTTTATGTGTCATTTCCATGCGGATTTTGATGTTTTGTTTTCTTTAATAAAATGTTACTTTTTGGATTTTTTCTGCTATTCAGCATATTCCACCATGGCGTTTTGGCTGATATCTTGCCAATACATCTTAGAGGCATGCCTGATTTTGATATTTTTTTATTCAGCCATTATTGACAGTTATTTTTTGAATGTTTGGATCTTGCTCAGATCCACCAATGGGGGAGTTGGAGGTGTGACTAGATATGTAAATAGGCTGTTTCCCATCAGGTCCTCTAATTAGTATATACTCAGTGATTGGTTGTTTCTCTGTATATATGTTGGTGTTTTTGTATGTTACTTCAGAACTAGGCAGCATAAAGATGGGCAGGAGCCCGAAACAGTGGACTGTCCTGCCTTAAAGTTCTTTTTAAATTTGTATGTTTTTTTTTCCAATAAAACAGACTAAGCTTTTCTGAAGGTGGTGCGGATCTTTCTCTTCATTTGCCATAGCTGTATTCCGGCAGCAGGTGGCGCTGCAGAAACAGGCAGGACACGGCAGTGCATAGCTGTATTCCGGCAGTTGGTGGCGCTGTGGACACAGGCTGGACACAGCAGTGCATAGCTGTATTTGGCACTAAGTGGCACTGCGGACACAGGCAGAACACAGCAGTGCAGTGCTGTATTCCGGCAGCAGGTGGCGCTGTGGACACAGGCAGGATACGGCAGTGCAGAACTGTACTCTGGCACTAGGTGGCGCTGCGGATACTGGCAGGACACAGCAGTGCATAGCAGTATTCCGGCACTAGGTGGCGCTGCAGACACAGGTAGGACACAGCAGTGCAGATCTGTATTCCGGCAGCAGGTGGCGCTGCGGACACAGTCCTGCCTGTGTCTGCAGCGCCACCTTCTGCATAGCTGTATTCCGGCAGAAGGTGGCGCTGCAGACACAGGCAGGACACGGCAGTGCATAGCTGTATTTCGTCAGCAGGTGGAGCTGCAGACACAGGCAGGACACAGCAGTGCATAGCTGTATTCCGGCAGCAGGTGGCGCTGCAGACACAGGCCAAACAAGGCAGTGCATAGCTGTATTCCGGCAGCAGGTGGAGCTGCGGATACTGGCAGGACACGGCAGTGCATAGCTGTATTCCGGCACTGGTTGGTGCTGCGGACACAGGCAGGGCACGGCAGTGCAGAGCTGTATTCCGGTAGCAGGTGGCGCTGTGGACACAGGCAGAATGCAGCAGTGCAAAGCTGTATTCCGGCGGCAGGTGGAGCTGCAGACACAGGAAGGACGCTGCAGTACATGGCTGTATTCCGGTAGCAGGTGGCGCTGCAGACACAGGCAGGACACAGCAGTGCATAGCTGTATTCCGGCAGCAGGTGACGCTGCAGACACAGGCCAAACAAGGCAGTGAATAGCTGTATTCCGGCAGCAGGTGGAGCTGCAGACATAGGCAGGACATGGCAGTGCATTGCTGTATTCCGGCAGCAGGTGGCGCTGCGGACACAGGCAGGACGCGGCAGTGCATAGCTGTATTCCGGCAGTAGGTGTCGCTGCAGACACAGGAAGGACGCAGCAGTGCATAGCTGTATTCCAGCAGCAGGTGGCGCTGCAGACATAGGCAGGACACGGCAGTGCATAGCTTTATTTCGGCAGCAGGTGGAGCTGCAGACACAGGCAGGACACAGCAGTGCATAGCTGTATTCCGGCAGCAGGTGGCGCTGTAGACACAGGCCAAACAAGGCAGTGCATAGCTGTATTCCGGCAGCAGGTGGAGCTGCGGATACTGGCAGGACACGGCAGTGCATAGCAGTATTCCGGCACTGGTTGGTGCTGCGGACACAGGCAGGACACGACAGTTCAGAGCTGTATTCCGGTAGCAGGTGGCGCTGTGGACAGAGGCAGAATACAGCAGTGCATAGCTGTATTCCGGCAGCAGGTGGAGCTGCAGACACAGGAAGGACGCTGCAGTGCATGGCTGTATTTCGGCAGTAGATGGCGCTGTAGACACAGGCAGGACGCAGTAGTGCATGGCTGTATTGCGGTAGCAGGTGGAGCTGCGGATACTGGCAGGACACGGCAGTGCATAGCAGTATTCCGGCACTGGTTGGTGCTGCGGACACAGGCAGGACACGACAGTTCAGAGCTGTATTCCGGTAGCAGGTGGCGCTGTGGACACAGGCAGAACACAGCAGTGCATAGCTGTATTCCGGCAGCAGGTGGAGCTGCAGACACAGGAAGGACGCTGCAGTGCATGGCTGTATTTCGGCAGTAGGTGGCGCTGCAGACACAGGCAGGACACGGCAGGTCATAGCTGTATTCCGGCACTAGGTGACACTGCGGACACAGGCAGGACGCAGTACTGCACAGCTGTATTCCGGCAGCAGGTGGCACTGCAGACATATGCAGGACACGGCAGTGCATAGCTGTATTCCGGCAGCAGGTGGCGCTGGGGATACTGGCAGGGGACGGCAGTGCATAGCTGTATTCCGGCAGCAGGTGGCACTGCAGACACAGGCAGGACACAGCAGTGCATAGCTGTATTCCGGCACTAGGTGGCGTTGCAGACACAGGCAGGACATGGCAGTGCATACCTGTATTCCGGCAGTAGGTGGCGCTGCAGACACAGGTAGGATGCAGCAGTGCATAGCTGTATTCCGGCACTAGGTGGCGCTACAGACATAGGCAGGACAAGGCAGTGCATGGCTGTATTCCGGCAGCAGGTGGCGCTGCAGACACAGGCTGGACATGGTCGCGCATAGCTGTATTCCGGCACTAGGTGGTGCTGCGAATACTGGCAGGACACGGCAGTGCAGAGCTTTTTTCCGGCAGTAGGTGGTGCTGCGGACACAGGCAGGACACGGCAGTGCATGGCTGTATTCCGGCAGCAGGTGGCGCTGCAGACACAGGCAGGACACGGCAGTGCAGAGCTGGAATCCGGCACTAGGTGGCGCTGCAGAATCAGGCAGGGGACGGCAGTGCAGAGCTTTTTTCCGGCAGCAGGTGTCGCTGCTGATACTGGCAGGACACGGTAGTGTATGTCTGTATTTCGGCAGCAGGTGGCGCTGCAGACACAGGCAGGACATGACAGTGCAGAGCTGTATTCCAGCAGTAGGTGGCGCTGCAGACACAGGCAGGACGCAGCAGTGCATAGCTGTATTCCGGCAGCAGGTGGCGCTGCAGACACAGGCAGGACGCAGCAGTGCATAGCTGTATTCCGGCAGCAGGTGGCGCTGCAGACACAGGCAGGACGCAGCAGTGTATAGCTGTATTCCGGCAGCAGGTGGCGCTGCGGATACTGGCAGGACACAGCAGTGCATAGCTGTATTCCGGCAGCAGGTGGCGCTGCGGATACTGGCAGAACACAGCAGTGCAGTGCTGTATTCCGGCAGCAGGTGGCGCTGCGGACACAGGCAGGACACGGCAGTGCAGAGCTGTACTCTAGGCACTAGGTGGCGCTGCGGATATTGGCAGGACACAACAGTGCAGATCTGTATTCCGGTAGCAGGTGGCGCTGCAGACACAGGCAGGACACAACAGTGCAGATCTGTATTCCGGAGGTAGCAGGTGGTGCTGCAGACACAGGCAGGACACAGCAGTGCAGAGCTGTATTCTGGCACTAGATGGCGCTGCGGATACAGGCAGGACACAGCAGTGCATAGCTGTATTCCGGCAGCAGGTGGCGCTGCAGACACAGGCAGGACACAGCAGTGCATAGCTGTATTCCGGCAGCAGGTGGCGCTGCGGACACAGGCAGGACACGGCAGTGCAGAGCTGTACTCTAGGCACTAGGTGGCGCTGCGGATATTGGCAGGACACAACAGTGCAGATCTGTATTCCGGTAGCAGGTGGCGCTGCAGACACAGGCAGGACACAACAGTGCAGATCTGTATTCCGGTAGCAGGTGGCGCTGCAGACACAGGCAGGACACAGCAGTGCAGATCTGTATTCCGGTAGCAGGTGGCGCTGCAGACACAGGCAGGACACAGCAGTGCATAGCTGTATTCCGGCAGCAGGTGGCGCTGCAGACACAGGCAGGACACAGCACTACATGGCTGTATTCCGGCAGTAGGTGGCGCTGCACACACAGGCAGGACACAGCAGTGCAGAGCTGTATTCCGGCACTAGGTGGCGCTGCGGATACTGGCAGGAGACGGCAATGCATAGCTGTATTCCGGCAGTAGGTGGCGCTGCGGATACTGGCAGGACACAGCAGTGCAGAGCTGTATTCTGGCAGCAGGTGGCGCTGCAGACACAGGCAGGACACAGCAGTGCATAGCTGTATTCCGGCAGCAGGTGGCGCTGCAGACACAGGCAGGACACAGCAGTGTAGAGCAGTATTCCGGCAGCAGGTGGCGCTGCAGACAGAGGCAGGACACAGCAGTGCATAGCTGTATTCCGGCAGCAGGTGGCGCTGCAGACACAGGCAGGACACAGCAGTGCATAGCTGTATTCCGGCAGCAGGTGGCGCTGCAGACACAGGCAGGACACAGCAGTGCAGAGCAGTATTCCGGCAGCAGGTGGCGCTGCGGACACAGGCAGGACACGGCAGTGCAGAGCTGTACTCTAGCACTAGATGGCGCTGCGGATATTGGCAGGACACAACAGTGCAGATCTGTATTCCGGTAGCAGGTGGTGCTGCAGACACAGGCAGGACACAGCAGTGCAGAGCTGTATTCTGGCACTAGATGGCGCTGCGGATACAGGCAGGACACAGCAGTGCATAGCTGTATTCCGGCAGCAGGTGGCGCTGCAGACACAGGCAGGACACAGCAGTGCATAGCTGTATTCCGGCAGCAGGTGGCGCTGCGGACACAGGCAGGACACGGCAGTGCAGAGCTGTACTCTAGGCACTAGGTGGCGCTGCGGATATTGGCAGGACACAACAGTGCAGATCTGTATTCCGGTAGCAGGTGGCGCTGCAGACACAGGCAGGACACAACAGTGCAGATCTGTATTCCGGTAGCAGGTGGCGCTGCAGACACAGGCAGGACACAGCAGTGCAGATCTGTATTCCGGTAGCAGGTGGCGCTGCAGACACAGGCAGGACACAGCAGTGCATAGCTGTATTCCGGCAGCAGGTGGCGCTGCAGACACAGGCAGGACACAGCACTACATGGCTGTATTCCGGCAGTAGGTGGCGCTGCACACACAGGCAGGACACAGCAGTGCAGAGCTGTATTCCGGCACTAGGTGGCGCTGCGGATACTGGCAGGAGACGGCAATGCATAGCTGTATTCCGGCAGTAGGTGGCGCTGCGGATACTGGCAGGACACAGCAGTGCAGAGCTGTATTCTGGCAGCAGGTGGCGCTGCAGACACAGGCAGGACACGGCAGTGCAGAGCTGGAATCCGGCACTAGGTGGCGCTGCAGAATCAGGCAGGGGACGGCAGTGCAGAGCTTTTTTCCGGCAGCAGGTGTCGCTGCTGATACTGGCAGGACACGGTAGTGTATGTCTGTATTTCGGCAGCAGGTGGCGCTGCAGACACAGGCAGGACATGACAGTGCAGAGCTGTATTCCAGCAGTAGGTGGCGCTGCAGACACAGGCAGGACGCAGCAGTGCATAGCTGTATTCCGGCAGCAGGTGGCGCTGCAGACACAGGCAGGACGCAGCAGTGCATAGCTGTATTCCGGCAGCAGGTGGCGCTGCAGACACAGGCAGGACGCAGCAGTGTATAGCTGTATTCCGGCAGCAGGTGGCGCTGCGGATACTGGCAGGACACAGCAGTGCATAGCTGTATTCCGGCAGCAGGTGGCGCTGCGGATACTGGCAGAACACAGCAGTGCAGTGCTGTATTCCGGCAGCAGGTGGCGCTGCGGACACAGGCAGGACACGGCAGTGCAGAGCTGTACTCTAGGCACTAGGTGGCGCTGCGGATATTGGCAGGACACAACAGTGCAGATCTGTATTCCGGTAGCAGGTGGCGCTGCAGACACAGGCAGGACACAACAGTGCAGATCTGTATTCCGGAGGTAGCAGGTGGTGCTGCAGACACAGGCAGGACACAGCAGTGCAGAGCTGTATTCTGGCACTAGATGGCGCTGCGGATACAGGCAGGACACAGCAGTGCATAGCTGTATTCCGGCAGCAGGTGGCGCTGCAGACACAGGCAGGACACAGCAGTGCATAGCTGTATTCCGGCAGCAGGTGGCGCTGCGGACACAGGCAGGACACGGCAGTGCAGAGCTGTACTCTAGGCACTAGGTGGCGCTGCGGATATTGGCAGGACACAACAGTGCAGATCTGTATTCCGGTAGCAGGTGGCGCTGCAGACACAGGCAGGACACAACAGTGCAGATCTGTATTCCGGTAGCAGGTGGCGCTGCAGACACAGGCAGGACACAGCAGTGCAGATCTGTATTCCGGTAGCAGGTGGCGCTGCAGACACAGGCAGGACACAGCAGTGCATAGCTTTATTCCGGCAGCAGGTGGCGCTGCAGACACAGGCAGGACACAGCACTACATGGCTGTATTCCGGCAGTAGGTGGCGCTGCACACACAGGCAGGACACAGCAGTGCAGAGCTGTATTCCGGCACTAGGTGGCGCTGCGGATACTGGCAGGAGACGGCAATGCATAGCTGTATTCCGGCAGTAGGTGGCGCTGCGGATACTGGCAGGACACAGCAGTGCAGAGCTGTATTCTGGCAGCAGGTGGCGCTGCAGACACAGGCAGGACACAGCAGTGCATAGCTGTATTCCGGCAGCAGGTGGCGCTGCAGACACAGGCAGGACACAGCAGTGTAGAGCAGTATTCCGGCAGCAGGTGGCGCTGCAGACAGAGGCAGGACACAGCAGTGCATAGCTGTATTCCGGCAGCAGGTGGCGCTGCAGACACAGGCAGGACACAGCAGTGCATAGCTGTATTCCGGCAGCAGGTGGCGCTGCAGACACAGGCAGGACACAGCAGTGCAGAGCAGTATTCCGGCAGCAGGTGGCGCTGCGGACACAGGCAGGACACGGCAGTGCAGAGCTGTACTCTAGCACTAGATGGCGCTGCGGATATTGGCAGGACACAACAGTGCAGATCTGTATTCCGGTAGCAGGTGGTGCTGCAGACACAGGCAGGACACAGCAGTGCAGAGCTGTATTCTGGCACTAGATGGCGCTGCGGATACAGGCAGGACACAGCAGTGCATAGCTGTATTCCGGCAGCAGGTGGCGCTGCAGACACAGGCAGGACACAGCAGTGCATAGCTGTATTCCGGCAGCAGGTGGCGCTGCGGACACAGGCAGGACACGGCAGTGCAGAGCTGTACTCTAGGCACTAGGTGGCGCTGCGGATATTGGCAGGACACAACAGTGCAGATCTGTATTCCGGTAGCAGGTGGCGCTGCAGACACAGGCAGGACACAACAGTGCAGATCTGTATTCCGGTAGCAGGTGGCGCTGCAGACACAGGCAGGACACAGCAGTGCAGATCTGTATTCCGGTAGCAGGTGGCGCTGCAGACACAGGCAGGACACAGCAGTGCATAGCTGTATTCCGGCAGCAGGTGGCGCTGCAGACACAGGCAGGACACAGCACTACATGGCTGTATTCCGGCAGTAGGTGGCGCTGCACACACAGGCAGGACACAGCAGTGCAGAGCTGTATTCCGGCACTAGGTGGCGCTGCGGATACTGGCAGGAGACGGCAATGCATAGCTGTATTCCGGCAGTAGGTGGCGCTGCGGATACTGGCAGGACACAGCAGTGCAGAGCTGTATTCTGGCAGCAGGTGGCGCTGCAGACACAGGCAGGACACAGCAGTGCATAGCTGTATTCCGGCAGCAGGTGGCGCTGCAGACACAGGCAGGACACAGCAGTGCAGAGCAGTATTCCGGCAGCAGGTGGCGCTGCAGACAGAGGCAGGACACAGCAGTGCATAGCTGTATTCCGGCAGCAGGTGGCGCTGCAGACACAGGCAGGACACAGCAGTGCATAGCTGTATTCCGGCAGTAGGTGGCGCTGCAGACACAGGCTGGAGACGACAATGCAGAGCTGTATTCCGGCAGTAGGTGGCGCTGCGGATACTGGCAGGACACCTGGCACGCTGCAGCCAGTCCTCCGGAAGCCTTTGTACGGAATCGGATCTGCAGCTGAGAGAGAGAGGGAGAGAGAGAGAGAGAAGGGAGAGCTGCAGCCGGGCACTGCCCTTCACCTGCCAGCCTGGCATTCTGGACTCTGTGGTGCAGCATTTTCCTGCTTGTGGAGGATCTGCACTCCCGGGGCCCCCCTCCCCCCACGCCAGGCAGCAGAGAGGAGCTCGGAGCTGAGGAGGTGGGTATGTGTTGTCTCTGTATACCATGTATGCCCTGCCTTCTGTATACAGTATACCCTTCCTCTATACACCATACAGTATACCTTGCCTCTATATACCATATATACCTTGCCTTCTGTATACAGTATGCCCTGCCTCTGTTTACATTATGCCCTGCCTCTGTATACAGTATGCCCTGCCTCTGTATACACTATGCCCTGCCTCTGTATACACTATGCCCTGCCTCTGTATACACTATGCCCTGCCTCTGTATACACTATGCCCTGCCTCTGTATACAGTATGCCCTGCCTCTGTATACAGTATGCCCTGCCTCTATATACCATACAGTATGCCCTGCCTCTATATACCATACAGTATGCCCTGCCTCTATATACCTTGTATGCCCTGCCTCTGTATACAGTATGCCCTGCCTCTGTATACAGTATGCCCTACCTCACCTCTGTATACAGTATTCCCTGCCTCTGTATATACTATTCCCTGCCTCTGTATACAGTATACCCTGCCTGCTGTATACAGTATGCCCGGCCTCTATATACCTATGTATGCCCTGCCTCTGTATACAGTATGCCCTGCCTCTGTATACAGTATGCCCTGCCTCTGTATACAGTATGCCCTGCCTCTGTATACAGTATTTCCTGCCTCTGTATACAGTATGCCCTGCCTCTGTATACAGTATGCCCTGCCTCTGTATACAGTATGCCCTGCCTCTGTATACAGTATGCCCTGCCTCTGTATACAGTATGCCCTGCCTCTGTATACACTATTCCCTGCCTCTGTATACAGTATGCCCTGCCTCTGTATACCTATGTATGCCCTGCCTCTGTATACATTATGCCCTGCCTCTGTATACATTATGCCCTGCCTCTGTATACACTATTCCCTGCCTCTATATACCTTGTATACCCTGCCTCAGTATACACTATTCCCTGCCTCTGTATACACTATTCCCTGCCTCTGTATACACTATTCCCTGCCTCTATATACCTATGTATGCCCTGCCTCTGTATACAGTATGCCCTGCCTCTGTATACAGTATGCCCTGCCTCTGTATACAGTATGCCCTGCCTCTGTATACAGTATGCCCTGCCTCTGTATACAGTATGCCCTGCCTCTGTATACAGTATGCCCTGCCTCTATATACCTATGTATGCCCTGCCTCTGTATACAGTATGCCCTGCCTCTGTATACAGTATGCCCTGCCTCTGTATACAGTATGCCCTGCCTCTGTATACAGTATGCCCTGCCTCTGTATACAGTATGCCCTACCTCTGTATACACTATTCCCTGCCTCTGTATACACTATTCCCTGCCTCTGTATACAGTATGCCCTGCCTCTGTATACAGTATGCCCTGCCTCTGTATACAGTATGCCCTGCCTCTGTATACACTATTCCCTGCCTCTGTATACAGTATGCCCTGCCTCTGTATACAGTATGCCCTGCCTCTGTATACAGTATGCCCTGCCTCTGTATACAGTATGCCCTGCCTCTGTATACAGTATGCCCTGCCTCTGTATACACTATGCCCTGCCTCTGTATACAGTATGCCCTGCCTCTGTATACAGTATGCCCTGCCTCTGTATACAGTATGCCCTGCCTCTGTATACAGTATGCCCTGCCTCTGTATACACTATTCCCTGCCTCTGTATACACTATTCCCTGCCTCTGTATACACTATTCCCTGCCTCTGTATACAGTATGCCCTGCCTCTGTATACAGTATGCCCTGCCTCTGTATACACTATGCCCTGCCTCTGTATACACTATGCCCTGCCTCTATATACCATACAGTATGCCCTGCCTCTATATACCTTGTATGCCCTGCCTCTATATACCTTGTATGCCCTGCCTCTGTATACAGTATGCCCTGCCTCTGTATACAGGATGCCCTGCCTCTGCATACACTATTCCCTGCCTCTGCATACATTATTCCCTGCCTCTATATACCTATGTATGCCCTGCCTCTGTATACAGTATGCCCTGCCTCTGTATACAGTATGCCCTGCCTCTGTATACAGTATGCCCTGCCTCTGTGTGTGGGCTGGCGGAGGCTGAGGGGCCATAGCTGTGGGCCAGTTTACTTGAGGTGCCCATTAACGGTACAATCCTCTCCTCCGATGCGATCATTCGATGACATTTGCGGGATTGTAAATCATCAGAAAGTAATTATCGATAATTCCCAGAAACGGGAACTTCCTCTCTGCAGATATGATTGTAAAACCCAACCTTCCGATCAGTAATATCCTGGATTCCGATCCACCATGGAATCGGTTTTCTCCACACACTGCCTGGATTTCTGTACAATTTGATCATGTAGATATTATCGAATAATCGCATCTTTCTTGCAAGTCACTAGTGTCCGCCACGGCATCGAAGCTGGAGGATGACCATGACAGCCGGCTGTATAATGTGACCTTAATAAAGCGGACCTGAACTCAGAACTTCCTCTCTGCTTTACAAGATAAGCAACAGCAGAATAACCTTTACAGAAAAACATTTCTTTGTTACAGCCGATACAAATCCTGCAATTACCCTGCAGTGTGTCTACTTCCTGCTTTCATGGAAGCAGACACAGGGTTAACATCCAGTGTTTACAAATTAGCTGCTCTGCCGAGACAGTCAGCTGACACAACCGAGGGATCAAATTACAGCTTGTGATTAGACACAAATGAGGGGGAATTAGATGGGCTGAACTCTCTAAATACATACAGGGTGCATTTCTCTATGGTTTCCTTTTGTCCTGTGCAAGAGTTCAGGTCCACTTTAAGCAATTATTGATGAATAGAGGGATGATTAAGATGCTGGATTACGTTCTTTTCAGCTCTGTATAGGTATGGGTTATTTAAAGGCTACCCGAAGTGACATGTGACGTGATGAGATAGACATGGGTATGTACAGTGCCAAGCACACACATAACTAGGCTGTGTTCCTTTTTTTTCTTTCTCTGCCTGAAAGAGTTAAATATCAGGTATGTAAGTGGCTGACTCAGACAGGAAGTGACTACAGTGTGACCCTCACTGATAAGAAATTCCCCTTTTTACCTCTTTCTCGCTCTCAGAAGCCATTTTCTACTAGGAAAGTGTTTTATAGTTAGAATTTCTTATCAGTGAGGGTCACACTGTAGTCACTTCCTGTCTGAGTCAGCCACTTACATACCTGATATTTAACTCTTTCAGACAGAGAAAGAAAAAAAGGAACACAGCATAGTTATGTGTGTGCTGGGCACTGTACAAACACATGTCTATCTCATCATGTCACATGTCACTTCGGGTATCCTTTAAAGGTGTATTTTTAGTGGTATATTTGCATTTATCCAGGTGATTTTGCAGGGTTTATTTTGCAGTTTGCGCCTGGCTGTGCTCTAGGTATGCAGTCATAGAGAGGTTTGGCTGTGTTTGCGTTGCGCATTGTTTTTGGGTGTGTGGCTGACACTTAGTAAAGTTACCCGGATGTCACCTCTTGTGTATACTGGCATGTTGGCGTGAATGCAGATCTCGTACAAGAACATGGTGGGACCTTTAAAGCTTGGCATCTGTAGACATAAGGTCTATGATTATCTATATGCCCCCTACATACCTGCCTATAAGGGCGATATCACAGGGGGACTAACAGGTAAACACATGATAAGCCTATACTCACCTAATACATCTTTATTCCAACAGTAGCTCCTCCCCCTGAAATGTGCTGGCTCCTCCCCCTCACCCCATGTGACGCCATGCCTTGTAGTAGGCCCCCAGCAGCAACCTGACGCAGTACCCCACCACTGGATAGGTACAGGGGGACATGCAGTGAAAGCAGGGGGCTGCACAAGGACAATACTTGGTTGCTGTGGGACCTTACTGCCTGGGGGATGGTATACTGTACATCCCTTTACCTTGCTTCTGTGTGCAACTCACTAATATTATGAATGGGAAAGTTCGGATGTTTGGATGTTTGTTACTCGATCACGCAACAATGGCTGATCGGATGTGAATGAAATTTGGCACACACATAGTACATTACCTGGAATAACATACAGGATACTTTTTATTCCCAGAGCCAAAAAGTGGGCGGAGACAAATACAAATTTAACTGGGAAAATGTAAACTGCAGCCTTTCTTACACTGTTAATGGCAGGGTTCTCACACTTTGCACAGTTGGTCACTGGGTGACTGGGATTAATATTCAGGGAAGTGGGTGGAGCCTTCAAAGAGCCAATCAAAATTCACCTATTGATTTTAAAGGGGAATATTTAATTGCTGCCATTCTTGCACTGTTAATGTTAACCCTGGTACAGTTGGTCATTGGGTGACTGGGGTTAAAATTCAGAAAAGGGGTGGAGCCACAAATAGCCAATCAGATCTGTTTCATTGCAATGCAAATTATTGATGCCAAAGACCGCAAAGCTCACAAACTTGGTCATCGAGTAATTTGTGTGTTAGGGTTAGAAAAAGGGGGTGGAGCCAACATCAGCCAAATACATACCCGGGCAATGCCGGTCCATATATCTATCTATCTATCTATCTATCTATCTATCTATCTATCTATCTATCTATCTATCTATCTATCAGTCATTCCACAGTGTTTTGTATTTGTAAAAATAGCTAGGAAATAGGGGTGTTAAATTTGGCTGTTAACCAATAGATTAGTCTAATGGTGGCCACTAGCGGTCCAATTTCTAGCGAAAAATCGTTTGAGGTATCAGAAATTCTAATTTCATTGGTTGTAAATAATCTCCGTTGATGAGCACAATCGAAGGATTATAAGAATAGTCGTCCAATTGGATTTTCGTCGAACCAACATTTGGATTTTCTTGTTGGTTGTGATAGATCGGAAGCAAAGATTGGTTTGTTGACGGTGCAGTGAGCGATTTATCTTCCGATCAGAATTATCTGATCGCTCGAAATGGTTTTTCGCTAGAAATTAGATCGTTAGTGGCCACCTTTAGTGTAACAGTTGGCCTGATACATCATACCACTGCCCATCTATTGATTACTTATCAATTCACTACCCATCAGTTCACTACCGATCAATCCAATACAAGACAAATAACATTTATATCACGCTTTTCTCCTGGCGGACTAAAACTGCCAGAGCTGCAGCCACTAGGGGGCGCTCTATAGGCAGTAGCAGTGTTGGGGAGTCTTGCCCACAGTCTCCTTACTGAATAGGTGCAGCTTACGGAACAGGAAGAACTGAGATTCAAATCCTTGTCTCCTGTGTAAGAGGCACCCCACCCATCAATCCTCTGCCCATTGATCCATTGTCAATCAGTATATATTGCTGTATATTGGTATAAAGCCCTGCCCATCCAGTGATGCTTACGTTAGGCTATGATATCATACAGGCTTCTGCCCCAGAGCATTTTGGTAGAGCAGGTGTTTTCTGATCTTTTCAAAGCACACAACAAACAAACATTCCGCAGAGCAGCAGCTGCCAGCAGTAAAGATGCAGCCACCTGAGTGTGCAGATCCAGAGCCATCTTGGGTGTGCAGAATGACAAGAGGGAGCACTCTGGCAGTACATTACTCAGGTGGAAAGACGTAAGAGGTTAGCTTTGGTGCCGGCACACGGGTAAGCCCGGACTCAGAGGCCCACACGAGGGAACCGTTATGAAGCAGATGTAGGAGGTGAATTTACCAGCGCCGGGACAAGAGCACAGCGTGTATGAGGCTGACGTAGACAAATCAGTGACCTGGATTCTGGGAGAACCCTGGGGAATGCATTGCCTGCGGCAGGTGTAGCGTAAGCAGGTCAGTCTCCCTCACGTGTTTATATATATATATATATATATATATATATATATATATATATATATATATATATATATATATATATATATATATATATATATATATATATATATATATACAGTATATCTCTATCTTTACAATGGCTCCTATTAAAGGGAACCTGAAGTGAGAGGTATATGGAAGTTGCCATGTTTATTTCCTGTTAATACTAGTTGCCTGGCTGTCCTGCTGATCTCTGTGGCTACAGTAGTGGCTGAATCACACACCTGAAACAAGCATGCAGCTAATCCAGTCTGACTTCAGTCAGAGCACCTTCGGTTTTCTGTTTTCAGCATGTGTTTGGCGGCTGTTGCCGTCATATTCGCGCTCCTCCGCCCTGTCGCCATTTGAGTCCTCTGCACAATGGAGACGCCTGTATATCGATCCCAGAGCCCCATGAGAAGCAGCAGGCTCCCCCAGTGGTTTGCAAAAGACCAATGGGGATCTTCCATGGGCACCAGGAAGGATTAATATTGGCCCACTACTCAGTAAGCCAATGAGAATTCTCCCTGGGTAGGGACGATTCCTATTGCTCTATTGCAGATAAAGTCTGATGTTTCTGCTGGGGCTCTGGGATTGGTGTACCAGCATTTCTTCCGAGCAGGGGCCTGAATGGACGGTGGCAGCGGTGGTGGAAGACCTGAATGAACAGCGGCAGCAGCAGTGGAAGACCTGAATGGACGGTGGCAGCGGTGGTGGAAGACCTGAATGAACAGCGGCAGCAGCAGTGGAAGACCTGAATGGACAGTGGCAGCAGCGGTGGAAGGAAGACCTGAATGGACAGTGGCAGCTGTGGAAGACCTGAATGGACAGTGGCAGCGGTGGAAGACCTGAACCGACAGCGGCAGCAGCAGAGGAAGACCTGAATGGACGGTGTCAGCAGTGGTGGAAGACCTGAATGGACGGTGTCAGCAGCGGTGGAAGACCTGAATGGACGGTGTCAGCAGCGGTGGAAGACCTGAATGGACGGTGGCAGCAGCGGTGGAAGACCTGAATGGACGGTGGCAGCAGCGGTGGAAGACCTGAATGGACGGTGGCAGCAGCGGTGGAAGACCTGAATGGACAGTGGCAGCAGCAGTGGAAAACCTGAATGGACAGTGGCAGCAGCAGTGGAAGACCTGAATGGACAGTGGCAGCAGTGGAAGACCTGAATGGACGGTGTCAGGTGACTATTTCCAGATGCATGCAAGGCCAGCGACTTAGTGAGAACAGAATCCATCCTTTCTCATAGACTGGTATTGATTTTGTCAGCCTCTGTCGCCATCTGCTTTGTCCGGCCGACCTGAAAAAATCGTGCAGGACCCAAACTTGCATCCTGCTCGTTAGAACGGAACAAACGGATCCGTTCTGAACAGACTATGCAATAGGGATCCGTTCTGGAAGGTTTTTATGTGCAGTGTGAAAGGAGTGTTAGGTGTGGGTTGCGAATGCATTTAACTATTGCATTTCCGCCGCAGGTTATCCTTCAGTGCTGGCACTCTCAGCTGCTCAGTAGGAGCTGTTGTCTGTTTCCCCTCTCCCAGAATCCTTCAGTGCAGGCGCTCTCAGCTGCTCCATATGAGCTGTTGTCTGTTTCCCTTCTCCCAGAATCCTCCAGTGCAGGCGCTCTCAGCTGCTGGATATGAGCTGTTGTCTGTTTCCCCTCTCCCAGAATCCTCCAGTGCTGGCGCTCTCAGCTGCTCAGTAGGAGCTGTTGTCTGTTTCCCCTCTCCCAGAATCCTTCAGTGCTGGCGCTCTCAGCTGCTCAGTAGGAGCTGTTGTCTGTTTCCCCTCTCCCAGAATCCTCCAGTGCAGGCTCTCTCAGCTGCTGGATATGAGCTGTTGTCTGCTTCCCCTCTTCCAGAATCCTTTAGTGCTGGCGCTCTCAGCTGCTGGATATGAGCTGTTGTCTGTTTCCCCTCTCCCAGAATCCTCCAGTGCAGGCGCTCTCAGCTGCTGGATATGAGCTGTTGTCTGTTTTCCCCTCTCCCAGAATCCTCCAGTGCTGGCGCTCTTAGCTGCTGGATATGAGCTGTTGTCTGTTTCCCCTCTCCCAGAATCCTCTAGTGCTGGTGCTTTCAGCTGCTCAGTAGGAGCTGTTGTCTGTTTCCCCTCTTCCAGAATCTTCCAGTGCTGGCGCTCTCAGCTGCTCGATATGAGCTGTTGTCTGTTTCCCCTCTCCCAGAATCCTCCAGTGCAGGCGCTCTCAGCTGCTCCATATGAGCTGTTGTCTGTTTCCCCTCTCCCAGAATCCTCCAGTGCAGGCGCTCTCAGCTGCTCCATATAAGCTGTTGTCTGTTTCCCCTCTCCCAGAATCCTCCAGTGCTGGCGCTCTCAGCTGCTCCATATAAGCTGTTGTCTGTTTCCCCTCTCCCAGAATCCTCCAGTGCAGGTGTAATGTCTGATTGCGCTGCCCGGAAGCTCCCTTCCACACTGAGTAGCACGCATGCTCAGTGTGAAGTTAATGATGCTGCTGGAGATAAAATACGAAATATCTCCGCTCCCATACCTCTTACACTCCCCCAATTTTCAGGGTAGGGAGGGGACCCCCCGAACGACCTCTATGCCAAAATGCAGCCCCCGAGACCCGCTGGTTCAGGAGATAGATTAGAGAAATCTATCTCGGGAACCAGCGGGTCTCGGGGGCTGCAATTTGGCATAGAGGTCGTTCGGGGGGTCCCCTCTCTACCCTGAAAATTTGGGGAGTATAAGAGGTGTGGGAGCGGAGATATTTAGTATTTTACCTCCAGCAGCATCATTCTATAGGAAATGTGGCCGCAAAGTCTACTACTGCGCATGCGGGGCAGCACAAATCCACAGGCAGCTTAATCAGACACAACACAGGCGCCCTCAGCTGCTGGATATGAGCTGTTGTCTATTTCCCCTCCCCCAGAATCCTCCAGTGCTGGTGCTCTCAGCTGCTCGATAGGAGCTGTTTTCTGTTTCCCCTCTCCCAGAATCCTCTAGTGCTGGCGCTCTCAGCTGCTCAGTAGGAGCTGTTGTCTGTTTCCCCTCTCCCAGAATCCTCCAGTGCTGGCGCTCTCAGCTGCTCAGTATGAGCTGTTGTCTGTTTCCCCTCTCCCAGAATCCTCCAGACCAGTGCTGGCGCTCTCAGCTGCTCAGTAAGAGCTGTTGTCTGTTTCCCCTCTCCCAGAATCCTTTAGTGCTGGCGCTCTCAGCTGCTCGATATGGGCTGTTGTCTGTTTCCCCTCTCCCAGAATCCTTCAGTGCTGGCGCTCTCAGCTGCTCAGTAGGAGCTGTTGTCTGTTTCCCCTCTCCCAGAATCCTCCAGTGCTGGAGCTCTCAGCTGCTCGATATGGGCTGTTTTCTGTTTCCCCTCTCCCAGAATCCTCCAGTGCAGGCGCTTTCAGCTGCTGGATATGAACTGTTGTCTGTTTCCACTCTCCCAGAATCCTCCAGTGCTAGCGCTCTCAGCTGCTCGATATGGGCTGTTGTCTGTTTCCCCTCTCCCAGAATCCTCCAGTGCTGGCGCTCTCAGCTGCTGCATATGAGCTGTTGTCTGTTTCCCCTCTCCCAGAATCCTCTAGTGCTGGCGCTCTCAGCTGCTCCATATGAGCTGTTGTCTGTTTCCCCTCTCCCAGAATCCTTCAGTGCTGGCGCTCTCAGCTGCTCAGTAGGAGCTGTTGTCTGTTTCCCCTCTCCCAGAATCCTCCAGTGCTGACGCTCTCAGCTGCTCAGTAGGAGCTGGTGTCTGTTTCCCCTCTCCCAGAATCCTCCAGTGCTGACGCTCTCAGCTGCTCGACATGGGCTGTTTTCTGTTTCCCCTCTCCCAGAATCCTCCAGTGCTGACGCTCTCAGCTGCTCGACATGGGCTGTTTTCTGTTTCCCCTCTCCCAGAATCCTCCAGTGCAGGCGCTCTCAGCTGCTCGATATGAACTGTTGTCTGTTTCCACTCTCCCAGAATCCTCCAGTGCTGGCGCTCTCAGCTGCTGGATATGAGCTGTTGTCTGTTTCCCCTCTCCCAGAATCCTCCAGTGCTGGCGCTCTCAGCTGCTCCATATGAGCTGTTGTCTGTTTCCCCTCTCCCAGAATCCTCCAGTGCAGGCGCCCTCAGCTGCTCAATATGAGCTGTTGTCTGGTTCCCCTCTCCCAGAATCCTCCAGTGCTGGCGCTCTCAGCTGCTGGATATGAGCTGTTGTCTGTTTCCCCTCTCCCAGAATCCTTCAGTGTTGGCTCTCTCAGCTGCTCAGTAGGAGCTGTTGTCTGTTTCCCCTCTCCCAGAATTCTTCAGTGCTGGCGCTCTCAGCTGCTCAGTAGGAGCTGTTGTCTGTTTCCCCTCTCCCAGAATCCTCCAGTGCTGGCGCTCTCAGCTGCTTGATATGAGCTGTTGTCTGTTTCCCCTCTCCCAGAATCCTCTAGTGCTGGCGCTCTCAGCTGCTCGATATGAGCTGTTGTCTATTTCCCCTCTCCCAGAATCCTGCAGTGCTGGCGCACTCAGCTGCTCGATATGAGCTGTTGTCTGTTTCCCCTCTCCCAGAATCTTCCAGTGCTGGCACTCTCAGCTGCTGGATATGAGCTGTTGTCTGTTTCCCCTCTCCCAGAATCTTCCAGTGCTGGCACTCTCAGCTGCTGGATATGAGCTGTTGTCTGTTTCCCTCTCCCAGAATCTTCCAGTGCTGGCACTCTCAGCTGCCCGATATGGGCTGTTGTCTGTTTCCCCTCTCCCAGAATCCTCCAGTGCTGGAGCTCTCAGCTGCTCCATATGAGCTGTTGTCTGTTTCCCCTCTCCCAGAATCTTCCAGTGCTGGTGCTCTCAGCTGCTGGATATGAGCTATTGTCTGTTTCCCCTCTCCCAGAATCCTCTAGTGCTGGCGCTCTCAGCTGCTCAGTAGGAGCTGTTGTCTGTTTCCCCTCTCCCAGAATCCTCCAGTGCTGGCGCTCTCAGCTGCTGGATATGAGCTGTTGTCTGTTTCCCCTCTCCCAGAATCCTCTAGTGCTGGCGCTCTCAGCTGCTCAGTAAGAGCTGTTGTCTGTTTCCCCTCTCCCAGAATCCTCTAGTGCAGGCGCTCTCAGCTGCTCCATATGAGCTGTTGTCTGTTTCCCCTCTCCCAGAATCCTCTAGTGCTGGCGCTCTCAGCTACTCCATATGAGCTGTTGTCTGTTTCCCCTCTTCCAGAATCCTTCACTGGTGGAGCTCTCAGCTGCTCCATATGAGCTGTTGTCTGTTTCCCCTCTCCCAGAATCCTCTAGTGCTGGCGCTCTTAGCTGCTCCATATGAGCTGTTGTCTGTTTCCCCTCTCCCAGAATCCTCCAGTGCTGGCGCTCTCAGCTGCTCAGTAGGAGCTGTTGTCTGTTTCCTCTCTCCCAGAATCCTCCAGTGCTGGCGCTCTCAGCTGCTCAGTAGGAGCTGTTGTCTGTTTCCCCTCTCCCAGAATCCTCTAGTGCTGGCGCTCTCAGCTGCTGGATATGAGCTGTTGTCTGTTTTGTGATGCACTGGCAGGCAGCGAGTCCCCTGGAGAGGGAGCGGGATAGAGAGAGGGAGCGGAGTGAGAAGGCTTTGATAAAAGAACCAGACGTGTTATATTATTCCCTGGAGGCCGCTGCAGAAAATCTATACAGGAATCTCTCAGTAGCGCTAAGCGGAGACCTTTATCCCTGGCAGGCTTAATTGACTGGGCTGTATGCCTTGGCACAGATGGAATTAATTGGCTCTGCGTGTGTCTATATATGGAGGAGAAATATATATACTGTATATCCTCTGTGCAGCGCCACGGAATATGTTGGCGCTTTATAAATCCAGGTTGCATGGGCAAACAAAGCTATGGTAATTAGCTAATGCAGGTGGAATGGGCGGAGTTCTCTGTCCTTGCAAATATGTAAATGTACACCTTATTTTGTAGGAGGGGCTTTGGAAGTTTTTATGCAAATTGAATCTTATATTATTATTATTATATTTAATGATTTATGAAGTGCCAACATATTTCATGGCGATGTACAAAGTAAGAAAAACAAACATGGGTACATCATAATACAGACAAAGATATACATTAAATATGGACACTGGTACAAAATACAGTACTGGTGATTACAAAGACAAAAGAAACATGATGAATAAATTGTTTGCATTGGCCGATTCCTGAGATTGCTGAGCAAAGCCAGACTGAATGCTCAGTTGGGGATTTTATCAGAGCTGATAACAAGCAGGCTGAGCAGTGAAGGATGAAACAGAGAGCAGGGTAGGTGTTTTCTCTAATGTTCCCATTGATATACATGGTAAAATACATGAGGGTGCTTCGTCTCTGGTTCCCTTTAAAGGCTAGGGTGGGCCGTGCTCCTCTGGAGTTAGCACAGGTAAACTAGCTGAATTTTCATAGACCAGGCCCTCCGTACATAACTAGAGCTCTGATTGTTCCTGCATTACTTTGTGGAGAACATTGTCACTGATTGTCCTTTGATAGGGCCCACAAGCTAATATCTCCACCACAGTGCATGGCCAGCTGTGTGGGGAAGTCATGTCTGTCCCTTGATGTCCCCGTCAAAGTGTTTGGCCATTTGTGTGGGGAAGTCATGTCATCCACAAGTATGTTGTTGGGACTTGGGAGGAAACAGTAACTCCAAGAGGAAACCCACAGGAACATGGAGGAACTTACAAGTTCCATGTGTCTTGGCCAGAATCACCAGAAAGGCCTTTATGAGTAGCTACAATCTAGGGTATTGATTCTCTTGTAGCGTTCCAATCACCCAAAAGCTCATGCAGGCATAACTAAATATATAAAAAGAAGAGTAGTTCCTCGCTAAAATCCCATAAAACAGCGATAAACAACCACATTGCACAAAAAATGCCCACACCTCAGTCCCGGCCGTCTTTGCAAGCGTTCGCGGGCGTCATTTAACCAGTGCGTGTCTGGATTGCTGCCCGGCCGCTGTAGGACCCCAGGAATTCTCAGACAATGTAATTGTTCTGGGATTAGACGGGTGAAACACAAGACGTTAGCAGAGGCTGCCGAACAGCTGGGTCTGTAACAGAGGGCATGGCGGGGGCACGGTGCAATTTAGCCTGTGTGTGATAAAAATAACTGACAGATGTCTTCAGAAAGAGGCCTTCACGCCAAGCCTTCTTACACGCGGCCGGAGTGACAACGTCATCTCACTGCCGCGCCTAAAGGACCACTGTGTCTGTGGCCATTCGGTGGGTTTAGGATTATTACTTCTGCTGCCCAGATCACATTGTTCCCCCACTGCTTTTTGTGCCTCCCTCCATAACAACAGAACTATGGAAACGTTTGTATAGAACTCAAACTACCACCCGGCAGATCAAACCCCAACACCTGCCGGGTGACTTCAAGTGAAACTCAAACCTCCCCCTACAAGAAGTTTTGATACTTACCACTGTCTGGTTTGCTTGCTCCATTGTCCCATGCAGCTTCTGTACTGGCCACTAGAGCTTCAGTCTCACTGTCAATGTGACTGCAGTGAGCCTGGAGCACTGTCATGTGACTGCAGTGAGCCTGGAGCACTGTCATGTGACTGCAGTGAGCCTGGAGCACTGTCATGTGACTGCAGTGAGCCTGGAGCACTGTCATGTGACTGCAGTGAGCCTGGAGCACTGTCATGTGACTGCAGTGAGCCTGGAGCACTGTCGTGTGACTGCAGTGAGCCTGGAGCTCTGTCGTGTGACTGCAGTGAGCCTGGAGCTCTGTCGTGTGACTGCAGTGAGCCTGGAGCTCTGTCGTGTGGCTGCAGTGAGCCTGGAGCTCTGTCGTGTGGCTGCAGTGAGCCTGGAGCTCTGTCATGTGGCTGCAGTGAGCCTGGAGAGCTCTGTCGTGTGACCGCAGTGAGCCTGGAGCTCTGTCATGTGACCGCAGTGAGCCTAGAGCTCTGTCATGTGACTGCAGTGAGCCTGGAGCTCTGTCATGTGACTGCAGTGAGCCTGGAGCTCTGTCATGTGACTGCAGTGAGCCTGGAGCTCTGTCATGTGACTGCAGTGAGCCTGGAGCTCTGTCATGTGACTGCAGTGAGCCTGGAGCTTTGTCATGTGACCGCAGTGAGCCTGGAGCTCTGTTGTGTGACTGCAGTGAGCCTGGAGCTCTGTCATGTGACTACAGTGAGCCTGGAGCTCTGCCATGTGACCGCAGTGAGCCTGGAGCTCTGTCATGTGACCGCAGTGAGTCTGGAGCTCTGTCATGTGACCTCAGTGAGTCTTGAGCGCTGTCATGTGACCGCAGTGGACCGTGTGGAGATCAGGTAATCTGATTCTGAGGTCACTGATGTGTTACCAGTTACTACTGACATCAGATTATGAGTAAACGGCATATTGTGAACGGTAATTGCAAATGGCAGCCTCTATATCCCTCTCACTGCTTTTGGCTCCGGCCACAGTGTGTGATCCATTTGCCCCCATAAGATAGCAGCTCATTACGTTTTCTCTGGTCTAGCGGTGAAGTCACGGCTTTGGGCCTAATTCGCTTAAGTAGCCCCCTTTTCAATCGCTTAACAAAATGGCTGCTCTTTTTTTTTTTTTTTTTTTCCACAATAATGACTAATAAGGCCTTTCTGTGTCATCCTGACAGGCCTGGCTTTTACATGTCTGCCTCCCTCATGCCGGCCTCACGCCTCAGCGATTCCTCTCACTTCCACATCTTCCTGTGAAATGTCTGACTCCATTTTGTCACAGTGTAATTCCGCGGGCCCCGCTTCTGGGCGATCTGTTCGGTTGGATTTCTCGTTGGAAGGTTTCCGTGTTCCATGGTCGGGCCTTACACATGCGGGCGCCTGCTGAGGGGGTTAATTCCGCGGGCCCCGCTCCTGGGCGATCAGTTTGGTTGGGTTTCTCGGTGGAAGGTCTCCATGTTCCATGGTCGGGCCTGACGCACGCGGGCGCCTGCTGAGGGGGTTAATTCCGCAGGCCTCGCTCCTGGGCGATCTGTTTGGTTGGATTTCTCGTTGGAAGGTTTCCATGTTCCATGGTCGGGCCTGACGCACGCGTGCACCTGCTGAGGGGGTTAATTCCGCGGGCCCCGCTCCTGGGCGATCTGTTTGGTTGGGTTTCTCGGTGGAAGGTCTCCATGTTCCATGGTTGGGCCTGACGCACACGTGCACCTGCTGAGGGGGTTAATTTTGCAGGCCCCGCTCCTGGGCGATCTGTTTGGTTGGATTTCTTGGTGGAAGGTCTCCGTGTTCCATGGTTGGGCCTTATGCATGCGGGCGCCTGCTGAGGGGGTTAATTCCGCAGGCCCCGCTCCTGGGCGATCTGTTCGGTTGGATTTGGTGGAAGGTTTCCGCGTTCCATGGTCGGGCCTGACGCACGCGGGCGCCTGCTGAGGGGGTTAATTCGCGGGCCTCGCTCCTGGGCGATCTGTTTGGTTGGATTTGGTGGAAGGTTTCCGCGTTCCATGGTCGGGCCTGACGCACGCGGGCGCCTGCTGAGGGGGTTAATTCGCGGGCCTCGCTCCTGGGCGATCTGTTTGGTTGGATTTCTCGGTGGAAGGTCTCCATGTTCCATGGTTGGGCCTGACGCACGCGTGCACCTGCTGAGGGGGTTAATTTTGCAGGCCTCGCTTCTGGGCGATCTGTTTGGTTGGATTTGGTGGAAGGTTTCCATGTTCCATGGTCGGCCTGACGCACGCGGGCGCCTGCTGAAGGGGCTAATTCCACAGGCCCCGCTCCTGGGCGATCTGTTCGGTTGGATTTGGTGGAAGGTTTCCGCGTTCCATGGTCGGGCCTGACGCACGCGGGCGCCTGCTGAGGGGGTTAATTCGCGGGCCTCGCTCCTGGGCGATCTGTTTGGTTGGATTTGGTGGAAGGTTTCCGCGTTCCATGGTCGGGCCTGACGCACGCGGGCGCCTGCTGAGGGGGTTAATTCCGCAGGCCTCGCTCCTGGGCGATCTGTTTGGTTGGATTTCTCGTTGGAAGGTTTCCATGTTCCATGGTCGGGCCTGACGCACGCGTGCACCTGCTGAGGGGGTTAATTCCGCGGGCCCCGCTCCTGGGCGATCTGTTTGGTTGGGTTTCTCGGTGGAAGGTCTCCATGTTCCATGGTTGGGCCTGACGCACACGTGCACCTGCTGAGGGGGTTAATTTTGCAGGCCCCGCTCCTGGGCGATCTGTTTGGTTGGATTTCTTGGTGGAAGGTCTCCGTGTTCCATGGTTGGGCCTTACGCATGCGGGCGCCTGCTGAGGGGGTTAATTCCGCAGGCCCCGCTCCTGGGCGATCTGTTCGGTTGGATTTGGTGGAAGGTTTCCGCGTTCCATGGTCGGGCCTGACGCACGCGGGCGCCTGCTGAGGGGGTTAATTCGCGGGCCTCGCTCCTGGGCGATCTGTTTGGTTGGATTTGGTGGAAGGTTTCCGCGTTCCATGGTCGGGCCTGACGCACGCGGGCGCCTGCTGAGGGGGTTAATTCGCGGGCCTCGCTCCTGGGCGATCTGTTTGGTTGGATTTCTCGGTGGAAGGTCTCCATGTTCCATGGTTGGGCCTGACGCACGCGTGCACCTGCTGAGGGGGTTAATTTTGCAGGCCTCGCTTCTGGGCGATCTGTTTGGTTGGATTTGGTGGAAGGTTTCCATGTTCCATGGTCGGCCTGACGCACGCGGGCGCCTGCTGAAGGGGCTAATTCCACAGGCCCCGCTCCTGGGCGATCTGTTCGGTTGGATTTGGTGGAAGGTTTCCGCGTTCCATGGTCGGGCCTGACGCACGCGGGCGCCTGCTGAGGGGGTTAATTCCACAGGCCCCGCTCCTGGGCGATCTGTTCGGTTGGTATTCTCGGTGGAAGGTCTCCGTGTTCCATGGTCGGGCCTCATATTTCCTCGCTGGGCCTGACGCACGCGGGCGCCTGCTTAGGGGGTTAATTCCGCAGGCCTCACTCCTGGGCAATCTGTTTGGTTGGATTTGGTGGAAGGTTTCCGCGTTCCACGGTCGGGCCTGACGCACGCGGGCGCCTGCTGAGGGGGTTAATTCCACAGGCCCCGCTCCTGGGCGATCTGTTGGGTTGGTATTCTCGGTGGAAGGTCTCCGTGTTCCATGGTCGGGCCTCATGTTTCGTCGCTGGGCCTGACGCACGCGGGCGCCTGCTGAGGGGGTTAAGCCGCTGGCTGGCTCGCAGTAATCAGAGGCAGACACAGCAGGCTGTGGTTTAAGCCTTGTCTTCGGGAATTCCTCGGATACTGGCCACATAACGCATCTCTGCTGACGGATATAACCGCACGCAGCGCAGTTCACCTGGATTAACCCGTGTCTGCTGAGCTGGGGGGGGGGGGGGGGGCTGCTTTAACCCTGCCAGCACTTGCAAGGCGTGTTGTGTTACAGGATAAGCAGGAAGCTTTAACATGCCTCACCACTGAGCAATCCCGCTCCCAGGCGACAGGGCCTCAGTGATTAAAGGGAACCTGTCTCAGGCAGCTATTCTAAAGGTGGCCATTAACGATACAGTCTTACAGACGATCAATCATTTCCGATCATTGTTACACTGCCAATTAATAATAATTGTTGTTATCAATCAGAAACGAGTGGTTGTGCCAACTAACGGCCTAAAACCTGCTGAGTAATTAGATCAGAATAATGGAATCGATCCTTATTTTTGATCGGATTGGTTGGCGGCAGGGTGAAACACTCCCCCTTAAAGGGAACCCAAGGTGAGCGGGATACGGAAGCTGCCATATGTATTTCCTTAATACCAGTTGCCTGGCTGTCATGCTCGTCTCTCTGGCATCAGCAGAGTCTGAAACACACTCCTAAAACAAGCATGCAGTTAATCCAGTCCCACTTCAGTCAGAGCACCTGATCTGCTGCATGCTTGGTCAGGGGCTATGGCTAAAAGTATTAGGCCAGTGCACACTAAAAAGCGCAAGTGTAATTGCAACAGCTCAGCGCATCTTGAAGTGATTTTCCTAGGCGATTCTAGGCATGTGCAGAGCGATCTTCTAATCATGTCTAGTGATTTTTGGAGCGTTTTGGTACAGTGTTTGCTATATTTTGTTACAGTGGAGCTGGAACTGAACAGCTTCTGTTACAAAAATGCTTGGAAAATCGCTCTGATTTAGCGTTTTTCAGATCGATTTTCCACTTTCCTATACTTAACATTGAGGCTGAATCGCCTCAGAAATCAGCAGAAATGCTGCAGGACCCGAGTTTGGAAGAAAATCACATCTCTGGTGAGCTCCATCCCATTCATATACATCAGCCGAGCGCTTTTCAAAGCTATGGTGTTTTTAAAAGCGCTCAGAAGCGCTCTTGGGGTGCACCAGCCCTCAGAGACACAGGATCAGGAGGACAGCCAGACAGCTTGCACTGTCTGGCTGTCCTCCTGATCCTGGAAATAAATATGGCAGCCTTCATATTCTGACCTGCTGTTCCCTTAGGCTGCTTTCACAGTGGGACGTTACAGGCGCACGTTAGAGCAGCCTGTAACGCAGCCCCACCGCACAGTAATGAAAAATCAATGGGCTGTTCACAGTGCCCACGTTGCGTTACATTGTAACGCAGCACATCCGTTGAGAGTGCTGCATGCTGTGCGTTATGTGCGGCTAAGCCGCGTTAGACTGTGCGCACATGCTCAGTAGTATTGGGGAGGAGTGGAGAGCGGCCAGGCACATGGCTAATTAATATTCACTGCACGGTGTGACGTGCAGTGTTTACTTCCTGGAGCGGCCGCTCTGTGCAGCGATTGGCCGGGCGTGACCACGTGATGCCGCATGCGTCCAAGAGTACGCATCACGGACGCCAGAGTGAGCTGCACAACGCGGCTCACTCTGACGTCCACATCAGAGAGCACCAGGCATTGCGTTAGGGGCACGTTATGTGCCCTATAACGTCCCCTAAACGCAACGTCCTGGTGTGTAACTAGCCTTAAAGTCGCAAGGGTATGGTGGTGGTGGTGGGTGGAGGGTGTAATTGCTGTGTCAACTGAAGTCACTCCCCTCCCTGGTAACTCCAGCATGGCTTCAGATAGATTGTGTTTTATGCTTGGTACGCACGGTAAGATTTTCCGTGCGATTTTGCGACCCGATCGGTTTTCCCACACGATTCTGCGCTCAATTCTCTATTCGTTTTTCTTGTCTTGTTCCATTCACCACTATGAGAAATCGAGCACAGAAACAATTGGGAGCAATATCGGACATGACGGATTTTATCTATCAGATCTATTTATCGCACGGAAAACGTGCTTTGTGTATTAGGCATTGGGGAGTGAGCAGGCAGTGAAGGACGCTGAGGATTTTTGATGTGGTGCTCCCATTTTTTTTCCCTTTTCTCCCACAAAATTATCAAACATAATTCATTTCAAATAAATTTTACATTAAAGAGAGTCTGAAGTGTTTTTTTTTTTTTCTCTTTTTTTATTAATCAGTCATCTTCAGCATTAGGATACAAGCTGATGCGCAACATCCCTGCGGCAGAACGAGGTATTTATCCCCCTGAAATACGGGGCAAAATGGTGCGATTGCTGCAGAATTTTGCTTCCTGGTAGAGGCAGAGCTGTGTGTAGTAGCCCTGCCTCTTCTCCAGTCACTCTCCGCCTCTCCCCACCTCTCTGTCTTCTTTCACTGAGCGGGGCGAGGCGGGGCTGTGTGCAGTAGCTCTGCCTCTTCTCCAGTCACTCTCCGCCTCTCCCCTCCCCTCTCAGTCTTCTTTCACTGAGAAGGGTGGAGATTGTCGGAGATTGATTGGATAAGAAGCAGAGTTACTGCACACAGCTCTGCCTCTCCCGGGCAGCAAAATCTGCCACTTCAAAAGTCATGGAATTTTGCTCAGGTATTTCAGGGGGATAAATACCTCGTTCTGCCGCGGGGATTCAGCGATTCAGTCATCATCATGCTGAAGATGACTGATTAATAAAAAGAGAAAAAAAAAAACCTTCAGACTGTCAGAATGCCTATAAAACGCTGCTTTAAGTGGCAAGCATTTTGTCTGTGCTCTGAAGCGAAAATAGTAAAAAACAAAACAGATACTTACGTAAGGAGAGGGAGGGCTCTAGGTCCCATAGAGCCTTCCTGTTCCTCTCCCGATCCTCTTGTTCCAGCGCTGGATCAATAGACCCGAGACTGCTCTCTGCTGCTGCAGGAAGCTTCGGAAGTCTTCGGGAGCCCGAGCGACTAGTGCTCTATACTGCGCATGTGGAAGAAGGTGTGCTCGCGCATGCGCAGGACGCAGCGGCCCGACTTCGGGAGGACTCCGCCTCTCAAAGACTTCCAAAGCTTCCTGCAGCAGCAGAGAGCAGTCTCCCATCTATCGAAGACTGCTAACGGAGGATCCAGCGCTGCAACGTAGGGACTGTGAGGGGAACGGGAAGCCTCTATAGGACCCAGAGCCTTCCCTCTCCTTAGGTAAGGATCTTAGCAAAGAGAGCTGAGAAGTGCTCACTAGATAGATTTAATATATAAATACAGCAGCTATGCAATATAATGCAGCTTTCAGAGCAGGTGCACTGTACTTCAGGAACTTGTCATTTTTAAGCAGACAATATTACTTGTGCGTAAAAGCAAATATGGTAACTGTATGGGTAAAACAAAGTAGGTAAACTCATTTTTATTGAATGTCACATCAGAGTTTTATCCCATAAGTTTGGGTTCAAAAGGAAAAATAAAAAGTAAAATAGGAAAAATCAGCATTTTATGATCTTGTCAATTTTGCACAAATGAGCTAAACTGAATCTAGCAGTGACCTGACCGCTTCCGTGTGTTTTTATGTTGTGTGTTCCAGCTCTGTGCACTGACCTAAGGATTTATCAGACAAAGGTGACGACTGGTGACTACTGCTTCCGAGCTGTTTCTGTGAGATTCGCTGAGACCAGAGAGGACACAGAGGTAAGTCTACAAATGTATTGCTGTGAGCCCATGTGGCTCTGGGAAATGGAAATCAGGGTCAGGCGGGAGGACTTGTGCAGCGATTCATGCTTCTAAACTTCAAGAGAAGATTCTAGACTTAAAGGATACCCGAAGTGACATGATGAGACAGACATGGGTATGTACAGTGCCTAGCACACAAATAACTATGCTGTGTTCCTTCTTTTCTTTCTCTGCCTGAAAGAGTTAAATATCAGGTATGTAAGTGGCTGACTCAGTCCTGACTTCCTGACAGGAAGTGACTACAGTGTGACCCTCACTGATAAGAAATTCTCCTTTTTATCTCTTTCTTGCTCTCAGGAGCCATTTTCTGCTAGGAACGTGTTTTATAGTTGGAATTTCTTATCAGTGAGGGTCACACTGTAGTCACTTCCTGTCTGAGTCAGGACTGAGTCAGCCACTTACATACCTGATATTTAACTCTTTCAGGCAGAGAAAGAAAAAAGGAACACAGCCTAGTTATTTGTGTGCTAGGCACTGTACATACACATGTCTATCTCATCATGTCACATGTCACCTCGCGTATTCTTTAAGTCTATTTCTGTCACTGCAGACACTTTTTAATTGCAGTCCTCCGTTCATTCTCATTCATGAAAATTCACTTTCAGGCCCATTACCGGTACAATCTCCTGAGTGGTCGACCACATCGGTTTATGTTATTGGTGACAATCGCCAACAAACGATCATTCTATCGATTGTCTATCGATTGTCGATCTGAATTTAAAAACCATTCTTTTAGTCTGATTGGATTGCTTATCATTCTCCCCTCTGTTCATAAGCCTAAACAACCATTTCCGACCGTTCAGAGCAGATGGTTGATCGTTAATGGGCACCTTTAACCTCCTTGGCGGTATGAAAAATACCGCCAGGAGGGAGCGCAGCAGTTTTTTTTTAAATTTTTTTTTTTTTTATCATGTAGCGAGCCGAGGGCTCGCTACATGATAGCCGCTGCTGAGCGGCATCCCCCCGCCCGCTTCGATCGCCTTCGGCGATCTCCGATCAGGAAATCCCGTTCATAGAACGGGATTACCTGGAGGGCTTCCCCCGTCGCCATGGCGACGGGGCGGGATGACGTCACCGACGTCACTGACGTCGGGACGTCATTGGGAGTCCCGGGCCACCCCTCGGCGCTGCCTGGCACTGATTGGCCAGGCAGCGCTGGGGTCTGGAGGGGGGGGGGGGGCCCGCGCCGCAGCAGATAGCGGCGATCGGGCAGGGGCCGGCGGCGATCAGAGTGCTGGCGCAGCTAGCAAAGTGCTAGCTGCGTCCAGCAAAGCAAAAATTATGAAAATCGGCCCAGCAGGGCCTGAGCGGCACCCTCCGGCGGCTTACCCCGTGTCACACACGGGGTTACCGCCAAGGAGGTTAAAGGGACTTTGAGCACCCCAAAAAAATGAAACGGTGACTTGCCTGGAGCTTCCTCCAGCCCACCGTAGGCCGCAAGGTCCTCCAGCACCCTCCTGGCTCCTCTCCCAGTCCCGCGGGCGGCTCTGTTACCGGTGATTTTCGGACTGAAGGTTGCTACCTGTCATGGCGTGACAGTCCTGCGCATGCGCGGTTTAGCGTTAGAAAACCGCGCATGCGCAGAACTGTCACACTGGCCGGCGCAATGACGTGTAGCGGCTGGCATGATGACGCGGCGCTTCTCTGTTCAGGAGGAACCGGCTGACCTTTAGCCCGAAAGTCGCCGGTAACACGGGCCAGCGGGACCGAGAGAGGAGCCTGGAGGACGCCGGGGGACCTTGCTGCCTATGGTGGGCTGGAGGAAACCCCACCAGTTAATTTTTTTTTGGAGTGTTTAGGGTCTCTTAAAGCCTGGCACGAACATCTAATTTTGATTGGCCAATTTTTCCTCTTCCATGTAGTCTGAGGGCCAACAAAGTTTAAATACTATGAGCAGATTGTGTAGGTAAGCTCTTGTACTACATGGAGGTTGGAAAATTAAAGCGGAATATAACTCTGCATTACTTCTTTGCTCTAAAAAAATATTTACAGCATATTATAAGCCACCAGCATTTTTTTTTACTAGATCAGCATTCAAAGGGTTACACACAGGGCTGGAAAGTTCAGGGCAGAGAAATCTGGACGCATCAGAACTTTAGATAATGTTATCTTGTGTTTACTTAATTGTATAAAGTGAGGAATGTGACACATTCTCTTACTGTGCAGAAGCTCCTGGACACAGATAGACACTCAAAGCATTTCTGCCTTCAATACAACATGAATAAAAACAGTTATTAATAAAATGCAAAGTCAGCTCTCAAAGCAAAAAAATGTGCTTTTGGGAACTTCAAATTTCTAAATGAATAATAATACTTATGCACAAATGCAAATATGATAACCGTATGACACATATGTAAAGTAGGAAAACATGTTTTTATTGAATATTATAGAATACTCCATATGATCCGCACCATCAAAGTAATTTCTTTATTGTTGCTCATTTAAAGAGAACCCGAGGTGTGTTTAAAGAATGTTATCTGCATACAGAGGCTGGATCTGCCTATACAGCCCAGCCTCTGTTGCTATCTCAAACCCCACTAAGGTCCTCCTGCACTCTGCAATCCCTCATAAATCACAGCCATGCTGTGAGGCTGTGTTTACATCTGTAGTGTCAGTCTCAGCTGCTCCCCCGCTTCCTGCACAGCTCCGGTCCCTGCCCCCGTCCCTTCCCTCCAATCAGCAGGGAGGGAAGGGATGCAGGCAGGGACTGGAGTTCTGCAGGAGGCGGGGAGAGCAGCAGACTGACACTATAGAGAGAAACACAGCCAGCTCTGACAAGCTGTTTGTCAGCAGCGTGGCTGTGATTTATGAGGGATTGCAGAGTGCAGGGGGACCTTAGGGGGGTTTTGGATAGCAACAGAGGCTGGGCTGTATAGGCAGATCCAGCCTCTGTATGCAGATAATATTCTTCAAACCCACCTCGGGTTCTCTTTAAAAGAATTAAATTCCCTATGTGGGTTTGTACACAAGGATGACGCACAGGCGTTTCGGGCCATAGTAGGTCCTTTCTCAAATCATGACCAGCTGGTCATGTGTGGGCTGGTCATGTGTGGGCTGGTCATGATTTGAGAAAGGACCTACTACCTGTGCGTCATCCTTGTGTACAAACCTACATATGGATTTCAATTCTTTTAATTGAGCAACAATAAAGAAATTACTTTGATGGTGCGGATCATATGGAGTATTCTGCATTATACTTGTGACTCCAGAGGAGATTTCGGCACATCGCTTTGTAACCATTGGTGCAGTGGCTTTCACTAGATTTTTATTGAATATTATGTCAGGGTTTTATTGGAATGGTAATTAGTAGAATGGAACAGAGGCCCCAGAAAGAATAAAATATGTTAAAAACACTTTACAAAGGAAGGTAATGGTGGGCTTACCTCCTCATTGAAGACTGGAATTGTCTGGTTTAGACAAACGCTTTATTGTACACTGCACAAAAAATGTGACACGTTTCGCCAGTCTGTAACATGCTTCCTCATGAGATTAACAAGAGCAACTGGAAGGTTCCAAATATAGAGCACAAAATTAATTGGTGGCGGAATGGTTAGGAATCGGAGGGGGTAGGTGGTTAGGGTTAGGCAACAGTTAGGTTGGGTTAGGTTTACCGATAGTAAAATATTGGTAAACTGTATCGATATTTTACAAACAGAATTACCACTGCTCAATATTCGTAATTTTACCAATTATTTACCAAATATCCTGCCTACGGCTATTTCCAGCACCCAGATTTCCGCAGCACCCATTTTGTATGTATGCAGGTTCAGGGGCCGCTGTATAGATAAATTCCAGGCCAGGCGGTTGCATGTGCAACTTGTGTACAATGCTGAAGAAAGCAGAAGCTGATTGATTAGTTTGCCTATGATACGGACTGTTCTCCTCGTACAACAATGTATTTCCTTACTAAGAAGATTGTGTGTTCCGTTTTAGTTTTGGGTAGCGTGGTAAAGGGTGGGTTTTTTATTTTTGTATTTTGTACCAATCTGTGCAAAAAAAAAAAAAAAAAAAAAAAAAAAAGCAACAAATAACATTTTTTTAGCCTGAGAAAGAGAACGCCTAACTAGTTTCTATTTCTGTCATTCACCGGGAGAAATCAGTGGGTTTGAATGAGGCCCTGCCAGGGGTGTGACTAAGGGCCAATCACAGGGGGGCCCAGAGCTGTGGGGCTGCAACTACTAACCTCCTCTTCCTCTGATATAGGGGAATATTTATTGTATTTATAAAGCGCCAACATATTACGCAGCGCTGGACATTAGTTTAGGTTACAGACAATACTTAGGGGTGACATACAGCAAAATGACAATACATGAATACAAGAAAGACCAGATCACGCAGCACAGTATGAGTACAAGGTAATGCTTAGTCACTGGATGGAGCATGGAGATCACACAGCACAGTATGAGTACAAGGTAATGCTTAGTCACTGGAGGGGAGCATGGAGATCACACAGCACAGTATGAGTACCAGGTAATGCTTAGCCACTGGATGGAGCATGGAGATCACACAGCACAGTATGAGTACCAGGTAATGCTTAGTCACTGGATGGAGCATGGAGATCACACAGCCCAGTATGAGTACAAGGTAATGCTTAGTCACTGGAGGGGAGCATGGAGATCACACAGCACAGTATGAGTACAAGGTAATGCTTAGTCACTGGATGGAAGCATGGAGATCACACAGCACAGTATGAGTACAAGGTAATGCTTAGTCACTGGATGGGAGCATGGAAATCACACAGCACAGTATGAGTACAAGGTAATGCTTAGTCACTGGAGGGGAGCATGGAGATCACACAGCACAGTATGAGTAAAAGGTAATGCTTAGTCACTGGATGGAGCATGGAGATCACACAGCACAGTATGAGTACAAGGTAATGCTTAGTCACTGGATGGAGCATGGAGATCACACAGCACAGTATGAGTACAAGGTAATGCTTAGTCACTGGATGGGGCATGGAGATCACACAGCACAGTATGAGTACCAGGTAATGCTTAGTCACTGGAGGGGAGCATGGAGATCACACAGCACAGTATGAGTACAGGGTAATGCTTAGTCACTGGATGGAGCATGGAGATCACACAGCACAGTATGAGTACCAGGTAATGCTTAGTCACTGGATGGAGCATGGAGATCACACAGCACAGTATGAGTACAAGATAATGCTTAGTCACTGGATGGGAGCATGGAGATCACACAGCACAGGATGAGTACAAGGTAATGCTTAGTCACTGGATGGAGCATGGAGATCACACAGCACAGTATGAGTACAATGTAATGCTTAGTCACTGGATGGGAGCATGGAGATCACGCAGCACAGTATGAGTACAAGGTAATGCTTAGTCAGTCACTGGTTGGGAGCATGGAGATCACACAGCACAGTATGAGTACAAGGTAATGCTTAGTCACTGGATGGAGCATGGAGATCACACAGCACAGTATGAGTACAAGGTAATGCTTAGTCACTGGATGGGGCATGGAGATCACACAGCACAGTATGAGTACAAGGTAATGCTTAGTCACTGGAGGGGAGCATGGAGATCACACAGCACAGTATGAGTACAGGGTAATGCTTAGTCACTGGATGGAGCATGGAGATCACACAGCACAGTATGAGTACAAGGTAATGCTTAGTCACTGGATGGAGCATGGAGATCACACAGCACAGTATGAGTACAAGGTAATGCTTAGTCACTGGATGGAGCATGGAGATCACACAGCACAGTATGAGTACAAGGTAATGCTTAGTCACTGGATGGGAGCATGGAGATCACACAGCACAGTATGAGTACAAGGTAATGCTTAGTCACTGGATGCAGCATGGAGATCACACGGCACAGTATGAGTACAAGGTAATGCTTAGTCACTGGATGGGGCATGGAGATCACACAGCACAGTATGAGTACAAGGTAATGCTTAGTCACTGGAGGGGAGCATGGAGATCACACAGCACAGTATGAGTACAGGGTAATGCTTAGTCACTGGATGGAGCATGGAGATCACACAGCACAGTATGAGTACAAGGTAATGCTTAGTCACTGGATGGAGCATGGAGATCACACAGCACAGTATGAGTACAAGGTAATGCTTAGTCACTGGATGGAGCATGGAGATCACACAGCACAGTATGAGTACAAGGTAATGCTTAGTCACTGGATGGGAGCATGGAGATCACACAGCACAGTATGAGTACAAGGTAATGCTTAGTCACTGGATGCAGCATGGAGATCACACAGCACAGTATGAGTACAAGGTAATGCTTAGTCACTGGAGGGGAGCATGGAGATCACACAGCACAGTATGAGTACAAGGTAATGCTCAGTCACTGGATGGAGCATGGAGATCATACAGCACAGTATGAGTACAAGGTAATGCTTAGTCACTGGGTGGGAGCATGGAGATCACACAGCACAGTATGGGTACAAGGTAATGCTTAGTCACTGGATGGGAGCATGGAGATCACACAGCACAGTATGAGTACAAGGTAATGCTTAGTCACTGGATGCAGCATGGAGATCACACAGCACAGTATGAGTACAAGGTAATGCTTAGTCACTGGAGGGGAGCATGGAGATCACACAGCACAGTATGAGTACAAGGTAAAGCTTAGTCACTGGAGGGGAGCATGGAGATCACACAGCACAGTATGAGTACAAGGTAATGCTTAGTCACTGGATGGGAGCATGGAGATCACACAGCACAGTATGAGTACAAGGTAATGCTTAGTCACTGGATGGGGCATGGAGATCACACAGCACAGTATGAGTACAAGGTAATGCTTAGTCACTGGATGGGAGCATGGAGATAACACAGCACAGTATGAGTACAAGGTAATGCTTAGTCAGTCACTGGAGGGGAGCATGGAGATCACACAGCACAGTATGAGTACAAGGTAATGCTTAGTCACTGGATGGGAGCATGGAGATCACACAGCACAGTATGAGTACAAGGTAATGCTTAGTCACTGGAGGGAGCATGGAGATCACACAGCACAGTATGAGTACAATGTAATGCTTAGTCACTGGATGGAGCATGGAGATTAGGGAAGGGAGACATACAGCAATATGACAATACATGAATACAAGAAATCCAGATCACACAGCACAGTATGAGTACAAGGTAATGCTTAGTCAGTCACTGGAGGGGAGCATGGAGATCACACAGCACAGTATGAGTACAAGGTAATGCTTAGTCACTGGATGGAGCATGGAGATCACACAGCACAGTATGAGTACAAGGTAATGCTTAGTCACTGGATGGGGCATGGAGATCACACAGCACAGTATGAGTACAAGGTAATGCTTAGTCACTGGAGGGGAGCATGGAGATCACACAGCACAGTATGAGTACAAGGTAATGCTTAGTCAGTCACTGGAGGGGAGCATGGAGATCACACAGCACAGTATGAGTACAAGGTAATGCTTAGTCACTGGATGGGAGCATGGAGATCACACAGCGCAGTATGAGTACAAGGTAATGCTTAGTCACTGGAGGGGAGCATGGAGATCACACAGCACAGTATAAGTACAAGGTAATGCTTAGTCACTGGATGGAGCATGGAGATCACACAGCACAGTATGAGTACAAGGTAATGCTTAGTCACTGGATGGAGCATGGAGATCACACAGCACAGTATGAGTACAAGGTAATGCTTAGTCACTGGATGGAGCATGGAGATCACACAGCACAGTATATACAAGGTAATGCTTAGTCACTGGATGGGGCATGGAGATCACACAGCACAGTATGAGTACAAGGTAATGCTTAGTCACTGGATGGGGCATGGAGATCACACAGCACAGTATGAGTACAAGGTAATGCTTAGTCACTGGAGGGGAGCATGGAGATCACACAGCACAGTATGAGTACAAGGTAATGCTTAGTCAGTCACTGGATGGAGCATGGAGATCACACAGCACAGTATGAGTACAAGGTAATGCTCAGTCACTGGATGGAGCATGGAGATCACACAGCACAGTATGAGTACAAGGTAATGCTTAGTCACTGGAGGGGAGCATGGAGATCACACAGCACAGTATGAGTACAAGGTAATGCTCAGTCACTGGATGGGAGCATGGAGATTAGGCAAGTTAGGTTCACTCAGATGCATAGCATGGGTGCACAGTAATGGAGGTGCATGATCAGGTAGGACACAAAAGGAGGACCCTGCCCAAAGGCTTACAAACTAGAGGGAGAGGTATGGACACGATAGGTTGGGGACCAGAGTTCAGCTGTGGGTTTAGAGCACTTGTGAGGGGTGGTAGGCCAGAGTGAAAAGGTGAGTTTTGAGGGCCTTCTTAAAGATGTTGAAGGAGGGGGCTGCCCTAATGGGTGGAGGTAGGGAGTTCCATAGTGTTGGAGCAGCTCTTGAGAAGTCCTGGAGGCGTGCATGGGACTGGGTGATGCAGGGGGAGGTCAGGCGAAGTTCATTGGAGGGGCGGAGTGAGCGGCTAGGTGTGTATCTCTGAGTAAGATCAGAAATGTAGGTTGGACAGGTTTTGTGGACAGATTTGTAGGTCAGACTATACTGCAGATCAGGTGTTTTGTAGCCACACTTGTTATGGGTGTGAAGATCAGGTAATGTATCGCCGCCAGCGTTGGTTGTCGGACATTCGAACGCCGCTATCGACGCACTCCTGACCCGCCAGGCGATCGAGCGAAATTTTCCGCATGGACAGATCGACGGGATCGATTTCGGACGGAAATCGGTCGATCGGTCAGCGTTTGCGCATCGATTTCACAGCAGATTCGATCACAGTGATCGAATCTGCTGTCTATCGGCGGGAAATCGAATAAGTGTATGGGCACCTAAACACTAGATTTAGCCACCGCCTAACCTCTGACTACTGCTTTGCAATCACCTTGGAAGAGTGCTATATGGTATGTGGTGTGTGCAAAGTCACTAGGCTTCCGACCACGTCGGTGAATGAAGCCTACAGACGGAGATGCTTGATGGGGCCAATAATGAGATGACCAAATGGCACGTTGGAAACGTTTCTCTTCCTCTCATTGCAATACCTCCCGTAGTGACCCTGAGAACTTCTGACCCTGGATTTTTACTACCGGCGAAACCTGGGTTCAGCATTTTAACCCAGAATCAAAAAAGACCGAGATGATTATTTCCCCTCTGAGAATTTCTCTTTCACAGAGTTCACAGAATCAATTTCAAGGTTGAACGTCTTGAGCGCCTCTCATTGGCTGGTTGCAATCAGCCAACTGCTAACAAATGGGGGAGACATGGTGTAGCAATCATGGCCGGCCAGCCAGAGAGAAGGACCTGAGTCCATGAGCTGCTCTGTGAACTCTATTTGCAGGAGAAATTCTCTTTGAATTGGTCACCTCTCGGTTGATGGTGGAGGGCGTTGTTATGGTGGAGTACTTGGAGAAAAATCTCATTGTGACAGGGACATACTGGGCCAATATAATCAACTGACACCTGAAAAATGCTGGAAATCAACACTGGAAAGCTGAGGAAAGGCATTCAGCTGTGTCAGGTCAACAAGACCACTGATTGTGGTGGCCACCATCCAGGTTGCAAGGTTTCAGCTTAGAAAGCATCTGACCTTCTCGAAAACCATGATGGAAAATCTTGTACAGTTGTGCAGAGGCGCCAGAGGAATAAAAAATGGCAACAATTTTTTAAAATGAGGGAGGCAGTGGTAAACTTCAGGCAGACACAAGTTGCTGTTGATTTTTTTCAACAAAAAATGATTTATTTACCTACTCCAGATAAGTGCAACGCGTTTCGTGGGCATATCCCACTTCATCAGGCTATAAAAGGGAGCATATAACTCATGTAGGTCAAATACCGAGCTTAGCGCCTTTGTCTGTGGGGGAAAATCTGGTCATGTCAGCTGTTAAGGCCTTTACCCGCTACACAATTTTTCCAATAATTTTTCTAACAACTGGCAATTTTTTGAGTGACGAGCATTTGTCCCCGCGATCTCGCCATGTGGGTACAGGTGCGCAATTACTTGAACGACGTTTGATGACACCTAGCAATAACTACCATCGCGGTGGATCTGATCCTTAAGATCCCTGACGACTCCTGTGCAAAGTACCACAATCGCTTGAACTCTCGATCACGCCCGTCGTGTCCCGTCCCACCGGCAGGAAGATGGGTCGGGGGACGTTGCTGCGATTCATCTGCGTCGCGAGGTGAGTGTTCAGCTTAATTGAGGGACCAGAAGCAAGATAAGTATTTTGTCAGCTGGATAGCGTACTGGTTAGGCTGTTGACGTTGATGTGGATTTTGAGCCATTTGACAAGGGTTCGAATCCCTGCTCAAGCCTGTATGTAAATTAGTCAGGAGTCTTTGGGCAAGGCTCCCTAAAGGTCCTGGTCACCCATGAAGTGCACTTGTTGGCTGCAGCTCTGCTGCTTTGAGTCTTCCAGAAGAAAAGCGTGATATGAATGTTCTGTGTTTTGTCTTGTGTTTATGTTAGTGGTATAAGGCCCTTGTGCAGCGCGGACAGGAGGAGGAGACCATGCTAAACGTGACGGGTGTGATGGTTGAGGGCCTCTCTCATACCCCCCAGGATCTGGGCTCTGTAACTGCGCCTCACATGCTGTTTGGCAGCTCAGGGAAGGAAAGCTTTGATCTCCTGAAGAAATTGCCGGGAAGGATCAAGGCCGTTGCTCTGAAGACTCGGCGTAATCAATAATCCCATTGTGGTCCCTACACTTCACACCATTACCCGGCAACACCATAACGCCCACAGCTCTGAGGCGTCTGAATGAGGGAAGACAATCGTCTAACCCTGACGGTACAGTGAGAGCTCCCCCTGCTCTGCAGTATGTCTGTAAGCTTGCTGTACTGGCAGGGTGGCCACAGAGAGGAGACCTTGTAGTGCGCCAAGTATGTTCACACTCTCTCGCTAACTCCATGCCTCTCCCACCTTCATCTCCCTCCCCCTACTACTACTCTCTCTCTCTCTTCATCCCCTTCACTCTCTTCCTCCATCTCTCTCTGACTTTTTCCCCTCCCCCCCCCTCTCCCCCCCCTCTCTTTTTCTATCCATCCCCTCCCCCTCCCGCTCTCCTTTTTTATCCCCCTCATCTCTCTTTTTCCATCTCTCTCCTTTTTTTCTGCTCCCTCGCTCCCCCTTCCCTCCACCTCTCCCCTCCTCTCTCTCTGTCCCCCTCCCTTTTTCTATCCCTCTCCCTCCTCTCTCTCTGTCCCCCTCCCTTTTTTTATCCCGCTCCCCCTCCTCTCTCTATGTCCCCCTCCCTTTTTCTATCCCGCTCCCCCCTCCTCTCTCTCAGTCTGTGGCATGCTGTGATGTAGTGTGCAGCGATTGTCACTGTGGATTCCTCCTCTCAGTCTGTGCCATGCTGTGACATAGTGTGCAGTGATTGTCACTGTGGATTCCTCCTCTGTCTGTGGCATGCTGTGATGTAGTGTGCAGCGATTGTCACTGTGGATTCCTCCTCTCAGTCTGTGGCATGCTGTGATGTAGTGTGCAGCGATTGTCACTGTGGATTCCTCCTCTCAGTCTGTGGCATGCTGTGACGTAGTGTGCAGTGATTGTCACTGTGGATTCCTCCTCTCAGTCTGTGGCATGCTGTGATGTAGTGTGCAGCGATTGTCACTGTGGATTCCTCCTCTCAGTCTGTGGCATGCTGTGATGTAGTGTGCAGCAATTGTCACTGTGGATTCCTCCTTTCAGTCTGTGGCATGCTGTGATGTAGTGTGCAGCGATTGTCACTGTGGATTCCTCCTCTCAGTCTGTGGCATGCTGTGATGTAGTGTGCAGCGATTGTCACTGTGGATTCCTCCTCTCAGTCTGTGGCATGCTGTGATGTAGTGTGCAGAGATTGACACTGTGGATTCCTCCTCTCAGTCTGTGGCATACTGTGATGTAGTGTGCAGCGATTGTCACTGTGGATTCCTCCTCTCAGTCTGTGGCATGCTGTGATGTAGTGTGCAGTGATTGTCACTGTGGATTCCTCCTCTCAGGCTGTGGCATGCTGTGATGTAGTGTGCAGTGATTGTCACTGTGGATTCCTCCTCTCAGTCTGTGGCATGCTGTGATGTAGTGTGCAGTGATTGTCACTGTGGATTCCTCCTCTCAGGCTGTGGCATGCTGTGATGTAGTGTGCAGTGATTGTCACTGTGGATTCCTCCTCTCAGTCTGTGGCATGCTGTGACATAATGTGTAGTGATTGTCACTGTGGATTCCTCCTCTCAGTCTGTGGCATGCTGTGACATAGTGTGCAGTGATTGTCTCTGTGGACTCCTCCTCTCAGTCTGTGGCATGCTGTGATGTAGTGTGCAGCGATTGTCACTGTGGATTCCTCCTCTCAGTCTGTGGCATGCTGTGATGTAGTGTGCAGTGACTGTCACTGTGGATTCCTCCTCTCAGTCTGTGGCATGCTGTGATGTAGTGTGCAGTGATTGTCACTGTGGATTCCTCCTCTCAGTCTGTGGCATGCTGTGACATAGTGTGCAGCGATTGTCACTGTGGGTTCCTCCTCTCAGTCTGTGGCATGCTGTGATGTAGTGTGCAGTGATTGTCACTGTGGATTCCTCCTCTCAGTCTGTGGCATGCTGTGATGTAGTGTGCAGTGACTGTCACTGCGGATTCCTCCTCTCAGTCTGTGGCATGCTGTGATATAGTGTGCAGTGATTGTCACTGTGGATTCCTCCTCTCAGTCTGTGACATGCTGTGATGTAGTGTGCAGTGATTGTCACTGTGGATTCCTCCTCTCAGTCTGTGGCATGCTGTGACGTAGTGTACAGCGATTGTCACTGTGGATTCCTCCTCTTCCAGTAGTATGTAGAGTTTTCTCTCATCTTCCAAAGAGTGAAAGTCTGGAATTAGGGTCCATCAACTTCTTAAAGGAGAACTGTAGTGAAAAGAATATAGAGGCTGCCATATTTATTTAATTTTAAGCAATACCAGTTGCCTGGCAGCCCTGCTGATCTATTTGGCTGCAGTAGTGTCTTACTAACACCAGAAACAAGCATGCAGCTAATCTTGTCAGATCTGACAAGATTGTCAGAAACACCTGACCATGCTTGTTCAGGGGCTATGTCTGATAGTGTTATTATTATTTAGTATTTATATAGCGCCGACATATTACACAGCGCTGTACAGTGTATATATATATATATATATATATATATATATATATATATATATATATATATATATATATATAACTTGTCACTAACTGTCCCTCAAAGGAGCTCACAATCTAATCCTTACCATTGCCATATGTCTATATTATGTAGTGTAAGTACTGTAGTCTAGGGCAAATTTTTAGGGGGAGCCAATTAACTTATCCGTATGTTTTTGGAATGTGGGAGGAAACCGGAGTGGCCGGAGGAAACCCACGCAGACACGGAGAGAACATAAAAACTCTTTGCAGATAGTGCCCTGGCTGGGATTTGAACCAGGGACCCAGCGCTGCAAGACGAGAGAGCTAACCACTACGCCACCGTGCTGCCCATGTTAGTTAGTGTTAGAGGCAGAGGCTCAGCAGGGCTTCCAGGCAACTGGTATTGCTTAAAAGGAAATTAATATGGCAGCCTCCATATACCTCTCTCCTCAGTTGTGCAATATCTGTCCCTGGTTGCAGTATATTTGGGGCAGTGCAGAAGGAAGCGATTCTGCAGCAGGACTTTCTTTTGAGGTTGTGAGCTCGGTCTGTGGACAAAGCAACACACATAACATTTATATCGGGCTTATCTCCTGTCGGACTCAAAGCGCCAGAGCTGCAGCCACTAGGGGGCGCTCTATAGGCAGTAGCAGTGTAAGGGAGTCTTGCCCAAGGTCTCCTTGCTGAAATGGTGCTGGCTTACTGAACGGGTCCCAGAGGCAGAGCCCTTAACCAGACACTGCCGCTCAGGATTTGCCTCTCGTGAGAGTTTTGGAGCTTTTCCAGGTATGGGGCCATGTTATATTGTCTCTGTAGGGACTGGTATATGGTTACCTTCTGTTTTATTTCACTCCTCCATTTCCCCACGTAGTCCTCTCTCTACTGGCTGTGGTGCTTTATCTGGGCTCTTGTCAGGACCGGCGGATCTGGTTGGAGGGAGCAGAGAGATGACCACTTCTTTCAGGGCACATGGCGTTTCTTGGTCTTCATTGTGAATTGTGCCTTTATAGTGGGGCGAGTCAGGGCTGCTGTCCCTCTCAATCCCTTCCTCTCCATCACTCTCACTCCTCATCTCCATTCCTCACCCCTCCTCTCTCTCCCCTCACCCCTCCTCTCTCTCCCCTCACACCTCCTTTCTCTCTCCTCACCCCTCCTCTCTCTCCCCTCACCCCTCCTCTCTCTCCCCTCACCCCTCCTCTCTCTCCCCTCACCCCTCCTCTCTCTCCCCTCACCCCTCCTCTCTCTCCCCTCACACCTCCTCTCTCTCCCCTCACACCTCCTTTCTCTCCCCTCACCCTTCCTCTCCCTCCCCTCGCCCTTCCTCTCTCTCCCCTCACCCTTCCTCTCGCTCCCCTCACACATCATCTCTCCCCTCACACCTTCTCTCCCTCCCCTCACCCTTCCTCTCCCTCCCCTCACCCTTCCTCTCTCCCCCCTCCCCCCTCCTCTCTCCCCCCTCACTCCTCCTCTCCCTCCACTCACCCCTCCTATCTCTCCCCTCACACCTCCTATCTCTCCCCTCACACCTCCTCTCTCTCCCCTCACACCTCCTCTCTCTCCCCTCACACCTCATCTGTCCCCTCACACCTCCTCTCTCCCCTCACACCTCCTCTCCCTCCCCTCACCCTTCCTCTCTCTCCCCTCACCCTTCCTCTCTCTCTCCCCTCAGTCCTCCTCTCCCTCCCCTCAGTCCTCCTCTCCTTCCCCTCAGTCCTCCTCTCCCTCCCTTCACCCTTCCTCTCTCCCCTCACTCCTCCTATCACTCCCCTCACCCCTCCTATCTCTCCCCTCCTCTCTCTTCCCTCACACCTCCTCTCTCTCCCCTCACTCCTCCTCTCTCTCCCCTCACTCCTCCTCTCTCTCCCCTCACTCCTCCTCTCCCCCCACACACCTCATCTCTCCCCACACACCTCCTCTCCCTCCCCTCACCCTTCCTCTCTCTCCCCTCACTCCTCCTCTCCCTCCCCTCACCCTTCCTCTCTCTCCCCTCACTTCTCCTATCACTCCCCTCACCCCTCCTATCTCTCCCCTCACCCCTCCTCTCTTTCCCCTTACCCCTCCTCTCTCTCCCCTCACACCTCCTGTCTCCATTTCTCACCCCTCCTCTCTCTCCCCTCACACCTCCTCTCTCTCCATTCCTCACCCCTCCTCTCTCTCCCCTCACACCTCCTATCTCTCCCCTCACCCCTCCTATCTCTCCCCTCACTCTTCATCTCTCTCCCCTCACTCCTCCTCTCCATTACTCTCACTCCTCATCTCTCCCCTCACTCCTCCTCTCTCTCCCCTCACACCTCCTGTCTCCATTCCTCACCCCTCCTCTCTCTCTCTCCTCCTCTCTCTCCTCTCTCTCTCTCCTCCTCTCTCTCCTCTCACACCTCCTCTGAATCCATTCCTCACTCCTCACTCCTCTCTCTCTCTCTCTCTCTCTCTCCATTCCTCACACCTCCTCTCTCTCCCCTCACACCTCCTCCCTCTTTCCTCACACCTCCCCTTTCTCCCCTCACACCTCCTCCCTCTCCATCTCTCACTCCTCTCTCCAGCACCTCTTCCCATCGGTTGCCCTGGCTGGCAGATGTGCCGCAGTTTGAAGGAGGTTACACGCCGCGGCCTGCAAGTCGCTGTCCTTGTTGATGCATCAGAACATCTTGACATCTGGTGGTTCTTTGTTTTTCATGTTTTTATGGGATATAAAAAGCAGGATGCAGGCGGTGCGGCTGAGTGCTGCCGGCGAATATACCGGCACAGAGCCTGCCAATCGCATTGCCGGAGATGTGCCGTACATTGTGTAACTGCCTTTCATCATGCCTTGCTTTCAACTGTGTCAAAATAATCTTATCTGTAATGATTGGACTGCAGGGCGGCGTGTTCTGTGTTTGTTCACCGAGGAACCTGCTTCCCGTGTTTACCTCAAACAGGGATTTATTTACCCACCACTGCTTCCCTAATATAGAAAGTATGGCTCCATTTGTCTCATTTTCATATTTCAATGAAAATGTTCCCCCTCAAAGGGAACCTAAAGTAACGGGGATATGGAGGCTGCCATATTTCTTTCCTGTTAAAGAAAGTCTGAAGCCTTTTAAAAAATCCTCTTTTTATTAGACATTTATGTAAAGCAGTATCAGCCTAGCTAAAACGCTGCATTCCCGCAGCAGAACGAGGTCATTAAACCCCCAAATCCTGGGGAAAAATTAGGGGCGTGCTTCCTGTAGAGGCAGAGCTTTGTGCAGTGGCTCTGCCTCTAATTGCGTCAGCCCCCACTGATCTCCACCTCCTCCCGCCCCTCTCAGTCTTCTTTCACTGAGAGGGGCGGAGAGAGGCGGTGATCAGCGGGACTGACGCTAATGGAGGCAGAGCCACTGCACAAAGCTCTGCCCCCCCCAGGGAGCATAATCCACAACCTGGAAAGTTGTGGAATTTTGCCCCGGTATTTGGGGGGTTTATTGACCTCGTTCTGCTACGGGAATGCTGTGTTTTAGCACTGCTGATACTGCTTTACATATATGTCTAATAAAAAGAGGATTTTTAAAAGGCTTCAGACTCTCTTTAAACCATACCAGTTACCTGGCTGTCCTGCTGATCTCTGGCTGCAGTAGTGTCTGAATCACACACCTGAAACAAGCATGCAGCTAATCCAGTCACACGTCAGTCAGAAAACCTGATCTGCTGCATGCTTGTTCAGGGGCTGTGGCTTGTTCAGGGGTTCACGCTAGGATGCAAGCGCAGCATATGCGTAATCGTCACTGTAAGCGCATCCGTTCAGGATGTGCCGGTGTCGTTCACATTGGCCACTGCGGTCGCGTCACCTCCCATTTACTGGCTCCCCTGCTGGTACTTTCGCCATTTCTCCCCACTTGTCCAGATGTAGGATGGGGCTTCCGGTTGGATTGTAAAATAAAAAACAACCCAATGTGAATCCTACCTAGCAACAGGGAGACTTCTCATTGGTCCACATAAACCAATGAGAATTTTCCTGTTGCAGGAGGAATCCCATTGTTTTTTTTTTGCAATACTATGTTGTGCCCGTGCTTCTTCTGGTCTCTGATCCCCTGCAGTGGACCGAACGGCGGTACTAGAAAGGAAAATCTATGGGACGTTTACTTGCGTTGACCAGCCTAGTACGAACAGACACCGCCCATTCCCATAGGCTTCCGTTGCGTCCGATTTGCAATCTTTGCAACGGGACTTTGCATTTGCAGCCCAGTCTGTCCGCGTTGTGTTCACATTCTGACTGACAGTATGAACACCTCCTATTAACTCATTAGCAGATTCAATAGTGTTATCTCGTGTGAGATAAGTGTACTGCTTTTGACTTCAGCCAGCAGAACTCTTTGTGCTGTAAATATCTTGGAATGCTTTGATCTCTCTCTGCTAACAGAAAATATAGAACCTGAAAGCAGAAGTCCTCTGTTATTGCCTCACACTGCCCCCTAGTGGCAAGTGGCCATAAAAACACATTACAGCAGTACTAATTAGTAAAAAGGAAATGTAACAAAGAAGAAATAAAAAATGCACTAAAATAAATTGTCCTGGAACCTTTGCAAGCCCGAAATAATTTTCCTGCTAAAGGGTAAATGGCATTGGATGCATTCACTGTCCGAATTTGCATTTTCCTGCATTCTGAAAAACACTTTTTAGTGTGAACGGGGCCTAAAAGTATTAAATGCAGAGGATCGGCAGGACAGCCAGGCAATATGCATTGTTTGAAAAGCAAATAAATACGTCAGCCTCAATATCCCTCTCACTTCAGGTTGTTTTTCTTTATTCTATGATGAATTCCGCATTCAGTGACCTGCAATTCAGGGTATGTTTATCTACTCACACAAGCTCCAGCAGACTTCGCCTATCTTCCTGCTTCCCTCAGATCTCCAGCGCTAAAAAATCTACCTAGTTTCAGGCCTCCTCTGCCTCGCCTAGATTCCCAGGGCAGCTTGTCGAGTTTGGTAACAACAGACCGGTGGAGGAAGGATAGAGGCAGAGCTACAGCTGCATGAAGGCAGAAATAGTCGTAGATAGTAGTTGGACCTCAGGCAGATGGTTTTAGTGACTATGATGTCCTCTCCTGACATCCGGTCATGTTTCCACTGGCTGTGACACAACCGCATAGGCAGAGCGCAGAGAGGGAGGCTGTGTGTGAACTGCGAGGCCTAACTGGTAACCGAGGAAGAAAGATAGAGTCAGAGCTACAGTAGCATGAAGATAGAAATAGACGTAGATAATAGGTGGACCTCAGGCAGATGGTTTATAGTGACTATGATGTCCTCTCCTGACATCCGGTCATGTTTCCACTGGCCGGGACACAACCGGAGAGGCAGATAGCAGAGAGCGAGACTGTGTGTGAACTGTGAGGCCTAACTGGTAACCGGGGAGGAAGCATAGAGGCAGAGCTACAGGAGCATGAAGACAGAAATAGTCGTAGATAATAGGTGGACCTCAAGCAGATGGTTTATAGTGACAATGACGTCCTCTCCTGACATCCGGTCATGTTTCCACTGGCCGTGACACGACCGCATCGGCAGAGCGCAGAGAGGGAGGCTGTGTGTGAACTGCGAGGCCTAACTGGTAACTGGGGAGGAAGGATAGAGGCAGAGCTACAGCAGCATGAAGGCAGAAATAGTCGTAGATAGTAGGTGGACCTCAGGCAGATGGTTTATAGTGACTATGATGTCCTCTCCTGACATCCGGTCATGTTTCCACTGGCCGGGACACGACCGGAGAGGCAGAGCGCAGAGAGGGAGGTCGTGTGTGAACTGTGAGGCCTAACTGGTAACCGGGGAGGAAGGATAGAGGCAGAGCTACAGGAGCATGAAGGTAGAAATAGTCGTAGATAATAGGTGGACCTCAAGCAGATGGTTTATAGTGACTATGATGTCCTCTCCTGACATCCGGTCATGTTTCCACTGGCCGGGACACGACCGGAGAGGCAGAGCGCAGAGAGGGAGGTCGTGTGTGAACTGTGAGGCCTAACTGGTAACCGGGGAGGAAAGATAGAGGCAGAGCTACAGGAGCATGAAGACAGAAATAGTCGTAGATAGTAGGTGGACCTCAGGCAGATGGTTTATAGTGACTATGATGTCCTCTCCTGACATCCGGTCATGTATCTGTAATCTTCCGACTCCAACTCTGACTCCGACTCCTCAGTTTCTGAAACCACGACTCCAACTCCGACTCCGGGTACCCAAAATTGCTCCGACTCCTCGTCTCCGACTCCTTAGTCTAATACTTAAGAGAGCTGTGGATTTTGTACAAAAATCATGCGACTCCAACTCCCGACTCCGACGCCTCAGTTTCTGAAACCACGATTCCGACTCCAACTCCGACTCCGGGTGCCCAAAATTGCCCCGACTCCAACTCCGACTCCACAGCCCTGCTATGATGTCCTCTCCTGACATCCGGTCATGTTTCCACTGGCCGGGACACGACCGCAGCGGCAGAGTGCAGAGAGGGAGGCTGTGTATGAAATGTGAGGCCTGAGAGGTTATCCAATAGCTGGGTGTGCCGGGGCGGGGGTCAATTTATCCGAACAGTGAGGACAGAGCTGCGCAAGAGGCATTCCCTCGACAATCTGAAGCAACGTTTTCTGCTAATTTGTCCCTCCCGAGATTTCTCAGCCCTTCACACGATATGCTCATGCCAGAAACACAACAGACAGCACTGCCAAATCCAACAGGCACGCTTTATCCTCCTGAAAGACAGCAGGGATTGTGTTCATGGCCGCTTACAGTGCTGCAGGAGGAGGAGGGGCTGCTTCTGTAGGGATTTCTGTGAGTCGATAAAATGCTTCTTTATGTAGGTTTAAAGTGGACCTGAACTCTTGCACAGGACGGAAGGAAAACAAAGAAATGCACCCTGTATGTATTTAGAGAGTTTAGCCTGTCTAATGCCCCCTCATCTGTGACTAATCACGACTGTAATTTGATCTCTCAGCTATATCAGCTGGCTGCCTCGGCAGAGCAGATAATTTGTAAATACAGGATGTTAACCCCATGTCTGCTTCCATGAAAGCAGTAAGTAGATACACTGCAGATTTATTGAAGGAATTGTACAATATACAGTAGAAGGGGTGAATAAGTATTATAATTTTTTTTCAATGTGTTCTAATTGTAACTTTACTTTTTGGCCACAAAATGGTGCTACAAACATTTTCTTGGTTACCAGGAAGTGTTCCATTTTTTTTTTGTTTCATTTGAGTTTACTTTTTACTTTCATTATTATGAATGAACACGGCTCTTCATTGGAATCATGTTCGTTCACTTCCATTGGCTCGAGGTACACATGTTCCCCTTCACCAATGCTCAATGTATAAATACGGCTATGAACGAGCCTCGGGAGCGCGCACGTGTGCACCTGCTGCTGATTGACAGGACGTGCCGGTACGTTCTGTTTGTGTTAGTGAGGCAGAATCTGGTACTGCCCTTGCCCTGTTGCTTCCTGGTGGTCTAGTGCCACCCCTCGCCTTGCTACTCCCTGGTGCATACAACTTGCATTATTCATATATTGCAAATATAAACCTAATAATAAAGTGCCCTCATTCTAAGTGTTAAAGACCAAGTATCAAAGAAACCATCCTTCTGTAAACCCCACATACTTATAGAGCTTTTAGCCACCAACAATAGAAAGCTTTTCAGAAGTCTCTCATCACAGCCTGTGTGAAAAAAATGCCTTGTTTACCAGCTGTTTACAACAGTTTGTGTCAGCATCGGACTGGAGGCTAGAGCTATACCATGTAGCTAGGTTCCACTTCTCTGTCACTATTCACAGAAGAACGATTTGCTGTTTGTTTCTGCCCTGCCTGCTTTCTCACAGATCATATGACAACAGCTGAGGGATTTTTAGATACAGAGAAGGATCTGAAGAGAAGGACCTGTACTTTATTCCTGTTCTTGCATGCTCCCCCCATTCAGAATGAGCAATTCCTGGCTGTAAACTGTTTACTTTAGACTGTGAGGCAGGGAGAGAGAGAGAGAGAGAGACAGGAAAACACAGAGCTGTAGCTGATGAGTTATTTACACACATTTGAAGCTATATTTCTGCTTTCTATTATTCTGAACAGATTCCAGTCACAGTATTAGGCCTCGTTCACATCTGCTGCGCTGAAAAACGTGTTAAAGCGCAGGGTAAAAAACGCATGCGCTTGTGCGCGCTTTCGTCCGCGTTTCTGTGCGTTGCGCTGCGCTTCTTTAAAGCACGTTTTGCTTACTGTAGCAGCAGCAGTTGTCAATAAAACTTTGTTTTTGTATGTAAATGTATTTTTTTCTCCAATTAGGGGTAAAAAACGCATGCGCTTCTATGCGCTTGTACGCGCTTCTATGCGCTAAAAAAGCGGACCCATTCACTTGCATTGCTGTGCGCTTTCCAGCTCAACGCACAGAAATGCCTGCAACACTACGTTTCTGTAACGCTGCTCAGCGCAGCGCATAGATGTGAACCAGCTACATTTAGTTACATGGAAAAATCAATACCTTGCTGATCGCACAGGGCAGTGCGCTGTGAAAAGCGCACAGAAACGGCCCTGATGTGAACGAGGCCTTAGAGTCAGTGAAGATTGTTTCTGTATGCTGGATGTGCTGGGCACAGTCCTCCATAGTAATGCTCACAGTGAGAACTGTTCTCTTTAAATGTCACACTATTTCTACAAATAAAACATGAAAAGATGAAAAAATGCCTGTGCATTGCTCTTTGCTAGTAATTACTGGAAATATACAGGTATGTGGCATTTAGAATTTGCGTTAACTTTGATAGTTGTCCTTTAAATTAACATACAATCAGCACAACAAAAGACAAGAGGATGTGTGAGCACCTAGCTGAACCTGACTCATACTGGCAGTGTCACCAAGCAAAAACATAAGGTTTGCTTACAACTTGCAATATTTATAAATTTGCATACAGCTTGCATTATTCTTACATTGCAAATAAAACGCCCGCATTCTCAAGCTAAGTACCCACCAGCAGATCACAGTCAGATGGATCGGGGATTTCTGCTGAACGATCATTCCCTGACCCACCTGGCCGAATCTGCATCGGAACGACGACGCAGGTGGCAAAACTAGGAAAGTCAATGAGGATTGAAACGATCCTCCGCGATTTCATTGGACAAGGCGGTTGGTCAAAAAACGAACGACCGCCACGGCTGGTGTGACTATTCAAACATTGTTTAATGAATTTTTGTTAAACGATGTTGCACGACATTGGAAAGATCGTTCTGAAAAATCGCTTAGTAAGTATGGGCCTTCAGTGTTCAATTATCATCTGATATGTGTAGCTAACAATCTCATTGCTCACATAAATTCACATTAAGGCTCAGTTGTGCAACAAGCACTCATTTGCTAGTTACGGTATGTTTTTAAAATATTATTCTATGAAATGCATATATAGTTAAAAGCAGAAAAAGCAGTGCTTGTAGTGTTATTGGGGGGGGGGGGGTCTTTCCTACCTTGCACCACATTTTTAAATATTAATTTATTTCATTTATTTTCATCTTTTTCTTTCTCTCCGAACCTGCAATCGTTTACCCGTCCATTATACAGAGCCTGGGATTTATTATACGACGCGCGCCTTTAAAGAAATAGCACTTATCGATGGCGGAAAGTAGAAACGTGAGGTGAACTGAAATGCCTGGATCAAAGGAATGCAGGAACCGCGAGCCCAGACATCTGGTTTGATTCTGGGACTTTTTTCCTGTTCGCGTCCCTCCCTCATCGCCCTTCCTTTCTCCAGCGAGGAAATTCGCCGCATTTTTCTGTACAGGACCGACTGGCTTAGCTGGCCTCTGTGCTGAGTACTGCGCCGCGGTCACAAGACTCCGAAACAACATGGCGTCCAGCCAGCACTAGGGATCATCTGCTGCGTCCTTATTAAAGAGAATATGTAATGAAAAAACCTCCCCTGGGGGTACTCGCCTCGGGTGGGGGAAGCCTCCGGATCGTATTGAGGCTTCCCCCGTCCTCCTCGGTCCGACGGTGGCGTCAAAAATCCTCCCGGAACAGCTGCGATGTAAATATTTGTATGCTATGCTGTGTGTGGGCAGATAATAGATCCTTCTATGATCACATAGTCAATCTGGGGGCCATCAACTAATCTGTGGCCACCTTAACTGCCCCACCATGTGATTGCCACATGGCTTCACGGTTGGTGAGGAGGCCGGACAATGCTGCCAGTGACGTGCTATGAAGGGCGTGGCACAGAGTCTGACACGTGACATGGGGCGGATGTAGGCAGAGCCAATGGGCTTCTGAGCCAGGCTGCCACCTAATTCTGGCTATTCGGAGTTTCACAGGCTCACGTTATAGCTGGGTGCTGTTGCCTCTCCTGTGCATAAGCCACACCCGTCACTGAAGATGCGAGCATTGATTGGTCGGAGGTGAAATATGTGTGGAATACCATGGCTGCCAGCAGAGGAGTCTGCTGGCAGCCATGGACTAATTCATTGAACCAATAAATTAGTTAAAAAAAAATGTACGTGTTTTTGTGAATATTCGTTTTTATGGGACACCAGGCTGTCCCGCTTCGAAGCATTAAAAATGGTGGATTAATTGAGTGCCGCCACAGACACCAATGTATACTATCGGGTTAGCGTTAGGTAGGTAGTTTGTGCAGGGGTGGGGGGTTTAAGGGTTAGGCATTAGGTGGGTAGTGTGTGTGTGTGTGTGTGTGTGTGTGTGTGTGTGTGTGTACACAGTGTGTACAGTGTGTGTGTGTACAGTATGTGTGTATGTGTAGTGTGTGTGTACAATGTGTGTGTGTACAGTATGTGTGTGTATGTGTAGTGTGTTTACAATGTGTGTGTGTGTGTGTGTGTGTGTACAGTGTGTGTGTACAGTGTGTGTGTGTGTGTACACAGTGTGTACAGTGTGTGTGTGTACAGTGTGTGTGTGTGTGTGTACAGTGTGTGTACTGTGTGTTTGTAGTGTGTGTACAGTGTGTGTACAGTGTTTGTGTAAAGCGTTTGTGTACAGTGTGTGTGTGTGTGTACAGTGTGTGTGTGTGTACAGTGTGTGTGTGTGTGTGTGTGTACAGTGTGTGTGTGTGTGTACAGTGTGTGTACAGTGTGTGTGTGTGTGTGTGTGTACAGTGTGTGTGTGTGTGTGTGTGTACAGTGTGTGTGTGTGTGTGTGTGTACAGTGTGTGTGTGTGTGTGTGTGTACCGTGTGTGTGTGTACCGTGTGTGTGTGTACCGTGTGTGTGTGTGTACAGTGTGTGTGTGTGTGTGTACACAGTGTGTGTGTGTACAGTGTGTATACTGGGAACTATACTAGCTATACTGGGGCACTACCTACCTATACTGGGCACTATACTAGCTATCCTGCAGCACTACCTACCTATACTAGGCACTATACTAGCTATACTGCATCACTACCTACCTATACTGGGCACTATACTAGCTATACTGGGGCTCTACCTACCTATACTGGGCACTATACTAGCTATACTGCAGCGCTACCTACCTATACTGGGCACTATACTAGCGATACTGGGGCACTACCTACCTATACTGGGCACTATACTAGCTATACTGCAGCGCTACCTACCTATACTAGGCACTATACTAGCTATACTGCATCACTACCTACCTATACTGGGCACTATACTAGCTATACTGCAGCGCTACCTACCTATACTGGGCACTATACTAGTTATACTGGGGCACTACCTACCTATATTGGGCACTATACTAGCTATACTGCATCACTACCTACCTATACTGGGCACTATACTAGCTATACTGGGGCACTACCTACCTATACTGGGCACTATACTAGCTATACTGCAGCGCTACCTACCTATACTGGGCACTATACTAGCTATACTGGGGCACTACCTACCTATACTGGGCACTATACTAGCTATACTGCAGCGCTACCTACCTATACTGGGCACTATACTAGCTATACTGGGGCACTACCTACCTATACTGGGCGCTATACTAGCTATACTGCATCACTACCTACCTATACTGGGCACTATACTAGCTATACTGCAGCGCTACCTACCTATACTGTGCACTATACTAGCTATACTGCAGCGCTACCTACCTATACTGGGCACTATACTAGCTATACTGGGGCACTACCTACCTATACTGGGCACTATACTAGCTATACTGGGGCTCTACCTACCTATACTGGGCACTATACTAGCTATACTGCATCACTACCTACCTATACTGGGCACTATACTAGCTATACTGGGGCACTACCTACCTATACTGGGCACTATACTAGCTATACTGGGGCACTACCTACCTATACTGGGCACTATACTAGCTATACTGGGGCTCTACCTACCTATACTGGGCACTATACTAGCTATACTGCATCACTACCTACCTATACTGGGCACTATACTAGCTATACTGGGGCACTACCTACCTATACTGGGCACTATACTAGCTATACTGCAGCGCTACCTACCTATACTGGGCACTATACTAGCTATACTGGGGCACTACCTACCTATACTGGGCACTATACTAGCTATACTGCAGCGCTACCTACCTATACTGGGCACTACCTACCTATCGGAATCGCTACTGTGGAACTTGTTACATTTACTTACATTGCCAGAGCGTTTAGGGAAATCGCTAGCGATTTAAAGCTCACCCTAAACGTTCAAAAACGCGCTCTAGTGCTTTCCAGCCCTTACTCCCCACAGGAGTTCCCCTTCAACAACGATCCCTCACCCTCCACAGCCCACAAAATGGCCGCCGTTATGTGGCATAGAAATACTGCTATTTGGGGCAGAAATTTTATGAGTTTAAAAGGTTTCCTTTTTTTTTTCTTTTTGATTATCATTTGTTTTATGCTGCTGTTCCTCCTGGAAAACAAGCGTCTCGCATACCGCCAAGCCAAAAACGCATTTGCGCTGCCAGTCTCAGCATTGTTGATGAAAGAGAAAAAAATTGCTAATAATTCAATAATGGGTACCCACTTTGTCCTGCCCAGCGGCAGGTACGCGTACGCCGCTCTCACTGTGCCATGTGCGGCGGGTTTCAGAGGAGGCGTGTGGGGACCAGAGCCGGCTAATCTCTTTTTAATTGGTGTGCTTGGAAACGGCTGGCTAGCAAATGACACACACAAAAAAACACCACCCTTTCGACAAGAAGGCTCCTGCCTCTGCAGCACCATCCATCTTGGGTTTGTGCGGCGAGCATGAGGGGGGAGAGACAGGCACCTTCTGCAAACGTACAGCTAATCCCCGGCTCAGCATTCGCAGGGCGCTCTGTGTGCGCGCGCGTGACAAGCCCTGCTATTTATTCTCCGGCCCTCAGAGGACGGCGAGACGCGCTGCTGCATTGATCTGCGTCCCCGGCGAGAGAACCCGCAGGTTCTCAGATTTATCTCTCTACGTAAACAAGCGCGGAATGGGAAGGAGATAGACTGCATCGCTACGCACGGGGCAGATTGCATAGATGAGGAAAAAACGATAGATTAAATAATAATTTCTCGATATTGTCATCTGGCACAGCTCCGCCCTATTGCACCAACAATAACCGGTGTTATGGATCACCAGACTATTGTCAGCCTTCAGGGGAAAGGCTCCTCACTCAGTGAAAATGGAGGATCTTCTGCGCTACACGTCATCAGCCAATCAGATTTCAGCTCTCTCTAGGTTCTGGTGGTCAGCAGACTGAGGGCTCTTTTGCACTTCCTGTTTTTGCAAGTGCTGTTTCCCCCCCCCCCCCCTTATTTATAACCATGAATAGGGGAAAAACACGGGAGAAAACGCAACGCAAACATGTCCGCAATGCTATAGTATGAGAGAACCCTAATGCCTGTTACACACCATGCAATTTTCTTGTAATTCAATCATTTCCAGCATGTCCGATCTCCTTCCAACCCAAAAAAGTTTTTTTGTCTGGTAACAGTCGCAAAACCGTTTTGCTTCTCAATCGGAAGCAGATCGGACATGCTGGAAATGATCGAATGACAGGTAATTGCCCATCTGATTGGAAATTGGTGTGTACCCAGCCTTAAAGGATACCCAATGTGACATGATGAGATAGACGTATATGTACAGCGCCAAGCACACAAATAGCTAGGCTGTGTTCCTTTTTTTCTTTTTCTGTGTGAAAGAGTTAAACCTCAGGTATGCAAGTGACAGTTTCTGTCCGAGTCAGACTATAGGGTAACCCTCACTGATAAGGAATTACAGCCATAAAACACTTTCATGGCAGAAAATTGCTTCTGAAAGCAGGAAAGAGATAAAAAGGGTCAAAAATTCATAGATTTTAGCTCTAGCATACTTCAATGCATGTGCCATTGAGCAGAGACCGTGAACTATTGAAACCATTTATATTGGATATCTAAAAAAAAAGTCATTTTTTGGAGATGAAGGATAGATACTATTGTTTTTCTCATCTGATTATTTTCACCTCAGATGTCCTTACCATGCAGTATCGGATATTGATTCTTTACCTGGATATCGCTGTGCCCGATTGAATCTTTTGTCAGATTTAAGCAGCATTCTTTGGTCCGTTTTCATTGTTTTCATTGAATTGGCGTAAAATCATATCTTTTGATTGTAACGTGTGTGAGCACCTTCAGGCTGTGTTAGCGCCTAGCAGGGCAGAGGTGGGGGGAACAGACATGTCTGTGCATACCAGGAATGCAGGGCTGTGCAGTTGGTACAAAAATCATCCGACTCCTCGGTTATCGAAACCACCAACTTCGACTCCGACTCCTTAATCTAATACTAGAACTAAGGATTTGGTACAAAAATCATTTGAGTCCCGACTCCGACTCCTCAGTTTATGAAACCACCGACTCCGACTCCAGGTACCCAAAATGGCTCAGACTCCACAGCCCTGCAGGAATGTAGACAAGGTTTTGTGCTGCAGTATGTAAACAAGGAGTACAGCTGTCTTCTCATATCTCATCCCTTGTGGCAGAATTATTATGCAGGAGAACAGAGGTGCCAAAAGGATAAAAGGAAGCTAAATAAGCACAAATTCTTGGTAAATAGAGGAGGTAGTGGTGGACTTACCTCCTCCAAGTAGACACACAACGACTGTAGTAAAGACAGTCAATATATTTTATTTATGAACTCCAAATATGCAACTCGTTTCGCAGGTTTGATCCCGCTTCATCAGGCAATAACAACGGAGCAATAGCAAATGTGGTCAGTAGAAGAACCAGGCACCACTGTGGCAGAATGAATCAGACTCCGTATTTGCATTATTGATCAGGGGCTGCTCAGGAAGCTTTCTGGGAACGTGTGAGACGATGGAATGTAGATAAGGCTTTGTGCTGCAGCTGTATGTAAACAAGGGGAACATGGCTGTCTTCTCATACCTCATCCTAGCGGCAGAATCTGCCAGACCCCATATGTGCATTATTGATCAGGGGCTTCTCAGGAAGCTGTCTGGGAACGTGTGAGACGATGAAATGTAGACAAGGCTGTGCACTGCTGCTGCATGTAGACAAGTAGCACCCGGCTGTCTTCTCATATCTCATCCTAGCTGCATAATCAGACCCCGTATGTGCCTTATTGATCAGGGGCTGCACAGGAAGCTTTCTGGGAACATTTGAGACGATGCTTCCTGACTACATGCCGGACCATCTCCCAGAATGCACTGGGGCGCCAGTAATGTCTGCAGGTGAATCCCAAGAAACGGCTTTCAGATAAATCACGTTATTCCAGTCCGCTCTGGCACTTCAGCACGTCAGAGAGTAAAAATCCTTTAAATATTTGATAAAGTAGCAGCACATTCATGTGTGCGGTGTGAGGCGGCCCCTGCTGTCGCTTTATGGGGAACCCCAGGGGGCAGGGCGAGGGGGGCAGAATGTGGCGTGAGAATCTGACAGGCGGGGAGGTCAGGGGTAAGGTGGCCTATATAGAGGACAGCGGACAATGGAAGCCTGCAGCTGTACCTCTCCAATGCTCTGTCCATTTCCCCGGCCAGCTGCAGGCCCTCCTTACCCCAACTGCTCCTTTCTTGTCTGCTCTTTTATTTATTTTTGGGGTTGAAACAATAAAGGGCAGGTTTGGTTTTGACCATTTCACTGCCATCTGCTGATGCTTTTTGTGCTTATCCTCCTCCCCTACAAGGCAAACGATGATAAACTTGTTCAGGGGCGATGGCTAATAGTATTAGAGGCAGAGGATCAGCAGGGCTGCCAGGCAACTGGTATTGTGTAACAGGAAATAAATATGGCAGCCTCCATATACCTCTCACTTCAGGTGTCCTTCAAAGTAAAAAAAAAAAAACCTTACAATGAACTGTATGTGTAGTACAGATAATGAATAGGACATTCGTAACAAAGAAAAGAGTCTCATAATTGTATTTTCAGGTATATAGATTTTTTGCATAATTCTCTAATATTTGCAGTTTACACACTACCCTCTGTATTTTAAACTATGAAGCAGATCAGAGCTAATGACCCTTTCCTGCAGTAAAAAGAAACGGTGAGACACAGGTTGAGATAAGCGCTTCAGAAAACAGCACTGTAGCCACCAAAGTCGGGTCAGAGAGCTCAGAGGAGCTCTTCTGCATAGATAACAACTGGAGTTTCTTAACTCTTCCTGTACTGGAAACAATATGAGACTCATGTCTGTGCTGCTAATGTTCTGTTTCTAAGCTGTACTATTGATAAAATTAATTTGATATTAAATTAATCTCATAAGTCTATTTTCACTTCAGATTTATCAGCCCCCTGTAGCTGTCGTTTCCCACGCCGTCCTCCTCCGATCCGCCCTTCCCCGCCACTGGGCTATTATTCGTCTAACACAGACAAATAATGCGCGCTCCCGCCCGCGTCATCGGGAGCTTACTGTGCAGGGGCAGTGCGAAGTTTTCTTGTACTGCGCCTGCGCAGTAAGCTTCCGATGACGCGGGAGCGAGCAGGCCCGTGGCTAAGGCTGCACAGCCGCAGTTGTTTGCATGACGCACTAGACCGGCGGCGGGGAACGGTGGATTGGAGGACGACAGCCCCAGGTAAGTGTCTGTTTTTATCTGCAGCAGCACCCACAGAACCCCTTTAAAGGACAACTGAACTGAAAGGGAATCGGAGGCTGCCATATTTGTTTCCTTTTAAGCAATACCAGTTGCCTGGCTGTCCTGCTGATCCTCTGCCTCTAATACTTTTAGCCATAGCCCCTGAACAAGCATGCAGCAGATCAGGTGTTTCTGATATTATTGTCTGATCTGACAAGATTAGCTTCAGGCATATCACTCACTACAAATCTCAAATCGTTATCGCAATCACTAGCATTTTAATTAGCGTTTTATAAGCAAATTCATGAGCCATTTTCGGCGATTTTGGTAGAGATTTTAAAAAGTGTGAGCTTTTTGCCAGGAATTGTGATAGCGATTTGTAATTAGTGATTTTAATTCTGATGGGTCCTTTCAAATTATTATATATTTTTTTACAGTTTGCAGTAATTTAAAATCACACACAAATCGATATGTTTACATTGAAGCGCAAACGCTCCCAAAATACTGCATGTCCTGCAATGGTGATTTTGCTAATCGCAATCGCTACTGTGGAATTTTTTTTACACTTATTTACATTGGCAGAGCGTTTAGGGAAATCGCTAGCGATTTTAAGCACTCCCTAAATGGTCAAAAAAAAACGCTCTATTGGTTTTCAGGCCTCATGCTTGTTTCAGGTGTTTGATTCAGACACTACTGCAGCCCAAAGAGATCAGCAGGACAGCCAGGCAACTGGTATTGTGTAACAGGAAATAAATATGGCAACCTTTATAGCCCTCTATCTTCAGGTGTCCTTTATATGGTCATGGAACTCCTCTGGTGTGGTCTGCCCTACCCCCACCTCACTGGACGCTGTCACGATCGGATCTGCTTGTATCTGTTCCCTGTCTGTCTTTTCATCCGTTCAGATTTTTTTTTCTCCTTACCTCTCAGTAGCGAATGCATCAACTTCACTTCCTGCTAATGAGCCTGCAAGTGGCCCTGTGGGAAATGTACCTTTTCTCCAGACTGGATGCCCCCTCCCCTGCTTGCCCGCTCTGGCGCTGAGGGGAGGGGCTGCGCGCAGCTGACGGCGCTCTACATTCAGATGATAGTGCCACTCTCTACACAATGCAGCTGAGAAGGTGGCGGATTCGGAAGCCTGCCGAGATTTGCATTCTGATGCCATTAGCATTATTGTTGTGGAGAAGAGATTTCCTCTTATCGAGATAGCGGCGCGGCGCATCTCTTCATCACGCAGCGGCTGTGGGAGGGATGAGGCGTCCTTCCTGCTGAAAGAACGCTACAGATTCCTGTCGTTTATTTTACATTTTAAGCCCATCTCTGAAAGGAAATAAAAAATTACCTGTGGAAAGAAGAGGTGGTTCTCCCGTCCCTCTGGTTCTCTTAGTTTTCCATGTCATCCATCTCCCGGTTCAGTGGTGAAATCTGCCGCAAGCTCCTCCCTCCAGTGGAGACCACCCCTCCGATCACCTATCTTCCCGGGTCAGTGGTGAAATCCGCCGCAAGCTCCTCCCTCCAGTGGTGACTGCCTCTCTGGTCACCTATCTCCCGGTCCCGGATCATCGGTGAAATCAGCCACAAGCTCTTCCCTTTCCCTGACAGAGAGGCGCTCATGCTTGCTACACAGCCATAGCAGTTAAGGCGCCTGTTTTTTCACTGACCTGAGGAAGCAAGCAAAGACCCACAAAACGCATTGGCAATTTTATGTGCTGAATGAGAGACCTTTTTTCAATAAACTGGTCCAAATTCTTCAAGAGAGGTAAGATTACCTCTCTGTTTATAAGATTAACATCTTATTAGCCTATCGTTAATGCATTGGGAGCCTCCACTCCTGTTTTAAAGAAGAACTCCAGTGAAAATAATGTAATAAAAAAAGTGCTTCATTTTTACAATAATTATGTATAAATGATTTAGTCAGTGTTTGCCCGTTGTAAAATCTTTTAAACCCCTGATTTACATTCTGACATTTATTACATGGTGACATTTTTACTGCTGGTAGGTGATGTAGCTGCTGCTTGCTTTTATTGGCAGTTGGAAACAGCTGTAAACAGCTATTTCCCACAATGCAACAAGGTTCCCAGACAGGAAACTGCCAGGAGTACCTCGGTACTCAGAGTTTCTTGTGGGAAGGGTTTCACCACAATATCAGCCATACAGCGCCCCCTGATGGTCTGTTTGTGAAAAGGAATAGATTTCTCATGTAAAAGAGGTATCCGCCACTGATTGGGATAAAGTTCCATTCTTGGTCGAAGTTTCTCTTTAAGTGTCTTCCCTTGAGTGGTGACTAACCCTCTGGTCATCAGGTCACCCATCACCTGGTTCAACGGTGAAATCTGCCACATGCTCCTCCCTCCACTGCTGACCGCCTCTCCGGTCACCCATCACCCGGTTCAGCAGTAAAATCCGCTGCAAACTCCTCCCTCCAGTGGTGACCGGACGTCTCCGGTTACCCATCACCTGGTTCAGTAGTAAAAATCTGCCGCAAGCTCCTCCCTCTAGTGGGGACCACCTCTCCGGTCACCCGGTTCAGTGGTTAAATCCACTACAAGCTCCTCCCTCCAGTGGTGACCGCCTTTCCAGTCACCCATCAAACGCTTTGGCCCAATACGCTGCCTGTCACTTGACAGGCAGCTGATTGGGCCAATCAACGTGCGGGGATCACGTCCTATCCGACAGGCCCTGGACTAGTCCATCTCCTCATCGGGAATTCTCAGGTATTTCATTAACTGAATGACAGTTGCTCAGTCCAACTACCCAAATAGTGTGCAAGCGATTAGATAGGCTGGCCAACCGCCATATTTGTAAAGATTCTTTCCAGGGAGCGCTTTGTCAAGAATAAAGGAGACACTTACGGTCCCTCATGACGAGATGGAAAAGTCCAAAACCTGTCAGAGTTTTACTACCTACTGCAAGTGACAGCAACATAGGAAAAAAGTCATTTATACTGTATTTTACTTGGGAAGAAATCTACATTTATATGTGTGTATTTTAACCAGTTCCGGATCCTTGCTATGTATATATACACGCCCCTGTATACTTAACTTGTAAAATAAAAAAAAATTACATAGTCACCTTAGGGACTTTTTTTTTTTAAATATGTATGCCATAAGGGTATATTACTGTTATTTTTGTATATCATGACTTGTATTTTTTGTTATAGTATATTAAAAAAAAACTCTAAATGGAAAAAAATACACTTGTATTATCGCCATACATTGTATTAGGGACACAATTGAAATCTTGTAATAACCAGGACAAATGGGCAAATCAAATGTGAGGGTTTTATCTACCATAGCACATTTTATTTTTAACCAGTTCAGGACTGTAGACTTACACCTCCCTAGTGACAAGGCTATTTTTTACAATTCAGGCCCCTGCAGCTTTAAGAGCTCGCTGCAGGGCTGTACAACTCAGCACACAAGTGATTTCCCCCCCCCCCCCCTTTTCTGCCCACCAACAGTTCTTTCTGTTGGTGGGCTCTGATCGCTGCGCCTGTGTTAATTTTTTTGTTATTTGTTTGTTTTTTTCAATACATCTCCCTATTTTTTTTTATTATTTTTGTTTTCCCCCCGCCAGCCTGCCATAGGCATCAGTCTATGACAGCCGATCGCTCCTGAGCCTCCCAGCGCTGTACAATGTAAATATACGGCGATCGCCGCTCGGAGACTGATGGCGAAGCAGAGCTCTGTCATTCAAGTGGAGATGCGCGATCTCCTGCAAAACACGCCCCAAGACTTCATGCCAATTGGCGTGGAGCGGTCGGCAAAAGGTTAAGCTGTAATGGCTAAAAACTGTGAAATTATAGATTTTTTTTCTATTGTTTTCTTTTTCTTCCCTGTAAAATGCATATAAAATAAAATTATTCTTAGCAAAAAGTACTGCTCAAAGAAAGCCTAGTTTGTCCCACAATATAGATAATTTCAGTGTGATAAGTAGCGATAAAGTTATCGGTGAATGAATGGGAAGAGTGTGATGTGAAAATTTCTCTGGCTTTGAAGGGGAAAAAAACTGTGGTTTGAAAGTGGGTAAACTGCAAGACAAGGACACCCAGGCGGTGGGAGAAGAATTTTAGGGTCTGCACTCTGAGTTTAGCGATTTTGGGAGACTTGGCGTATTTAACCCCTGTCGCCGGTCTGATAGGACCTCAGAAGCTGTCTGCAGCCTTTCACTCCAGGGACGGCCAGATGGCTGCTGCGTGGGCCCTTTTGTGGCGGTCTGAGCCGGGCGCAGGTTCGGTCATTAGCCGGTTGCCTGGCATTCAGCCTGGGCAGGTGCGCTGTGAATGCTTTATGAGAAGATGCTATTATCCTCCAGTCATCTCCTTTCTGCTGCAGCCGCTTCCTCCTCTAATGAGGTGCATCAGCGCTTAATGAGTGCAAGCGGGCGGATTTAATTGCACCTGTGTGGTGTGAGGTGGGGGGACGGGGAAAGGGGGGGGCTAGGCTTTGCGCTGGGCTGTCATTACACACAACCTCATGATTAGACCGGCCGGATCGGGGCAGGCCAGGTGCATCCTGGGTGTCGCATGCTGCTAATCAGATCACAGCGTCGGGCGCAGGCGAGGGAGCAGGAGCGTGACGTGCGCCGAGCAGCGCTGATCATAGTCCGTCGCCCTGACATTCACTGAGGGGTCCTGTTATCACGCCGCTCACAGCCTCACAGATCAGAGCAGACCTAAACTCACAACTTCCTCTCTGCTCTAAAAGATACGCAACAGATTAATAACCTTTACAGAAAAACATTTCTTTGTTACAGCTGATACAAATCCTGCAATACATCTGCAGTGTGACTACTTCCTGCTTTCATGGAAGCAGACATAGGGTTAACATCCTGTGTTTCCAAATTAGCTGATCTGCCAACTCAGCCAGCTGAGAGATCAAATTACAACTTGTGATTACTTGAAGATGAGGGGGAATTAAACAGGCTAAACTCACTAAATACATACAGGGTGCATTTATCTGTGTTTTCTTTCTGTCCTGTGCAAGAGTTCAGCTCCACTTTAAATAGAAAGTCACATTTATGTCCCAGAGATATAAACGAAACCTTGATGCTTGCCTGGGCTTGTCAGATCTATCCCAAATTACCAGTGTTTTCCCATATGTAGATGGCCATACACGTTACAATCAAATCGATCAGTGGTCCCATTTTTTTTCAATAAAAATGATTGATTGTAAAATGAATTCAATCCGAAGACATAACAATAAACGTTGTTTAGGTGATAAACTGAAAATACTTTTTTTTCCCCTCAATCATGAAAAAACTATCAATTATTCAGTTGTTTTTTTTTCCCCGTCGATAAAAATCTAATCTGATGTGTTGGGAAAATCAGATAGAAAAATGTAAATTTAAAATTATTTTATTTGATTGTTTCTTAAAAAAAAATCAATCATCGGTTTGAGGTTTTTAGCAAACCGCAAACGTCCCTCCTGCTGCACATTTGCGGTTTGCTTAAAACCTCAAACCGCCGGTGTGTACCATCCCATTCAGTTACATTAGCCAAGCGGATGCTCAGGCGGATGCGGCCGGCGGATCACATCCAAATCTGCTCAGTGTGCACTGGCCCAAATCTGTCATCCGCACCCAAAACCGCTAGCGTTTTGTGGATCTGCTAGCGGTTTTGGTGTGCACTGGGCCTAAGTATATGGTATATTGGTCCCATTTTCCTGATTATTCAATAAAGTAGACAAAATCGATCAGATTTCTCTGGTCGGGAATTTTTTATTTTTTTTATAAACAATTGAATTGTGTATGGCCTTTAGGGAGGCCCAGTGAGTGTCTGATGAGCCCAGGATCCTTCACTCTTATTCCTGCAATTTTTGTAAATTTTTTCAATGTTTGCATCTAAAAGTTTTGCAGTTTTTTGAATCTGAAGTTTTATGTGAATTTTCGGAATGCAATTTTTTTTTGTGTGTGCATACCAGTGAAGTTAATTTAAATGAAATTGTATGTCATTAACTTCAGATTTGCATGCAATTTTCGCATTGGGAATACAAAATTTTGCAATTCCCATTAACTTGTATCCCATGCGGATTGCATGTCCGTGGCAAAAAGAAAAAAAAAAAAAAGCATACATGCCGACCAATTTTCTTCTACAGAAAACTTGCATCCAAAAGTTCTCACAAAAATGTGGCTCAAATGCGTTTTCCAAAAATACAATTCGCACGCAAATTCTGTAATGTGGGAAAGTGGCCTAAAGGAATTTTAACCACCCTGGCGTTCTATTAAGATCGCCAGGGCGGCTGCGGGAGGGTTTTTTTAAATAAAAAAAAAACTATTTCATGCAGCCAACTGAAAGTTGGCTGCATGAAAGCCCACTAGAGGGCGCTCCGGAGGCGATCTTCCGATCGCCTCCGGCGCCCAGAATAAACAAGGAAGGCCGCAATGAGCGGCCTTCCTTGTTTTGCTTACATCGTCGCCATAGCGACGAGCGGAGTGACGTCATCGACGTCAGCCGACGTCCTGACGTCAGCCGCCTCCGATCCAGCCCTTAGCGCTGGCCGGAACTTTTTGTTCCGGCTACGCTGGGCTCAGGCGGCTGGGGGGACCCTCTTTCGCCGCTGCTTGCGGCAGATCGGCGATCAGGCAGCACACGCGGCTGGCAAAGTGCCGGCTGCGTGTGCTGCTTTTTATTTGATGAAAATCGGCCCAGCAGAGCCTGAGCGGCAGCCTCCGGCGGTGATGGACGAGCTGAGCTCGTCCATACCGCCCGGCTGGTTAAACACTTTGGAAATTGGAAACCTGTTGTATTTGTATTTTTTTTTTTTTTTAACTAGCTGATGCTTCAGCGTTGCCCTGGTATGCATGGTTGTTTTTGGCTCCGCCCACTTTTTCTAACCTGGACACCCAGTCACTCGATGACCACGTTTGTGAACTTTAGGGTTCTTGACATCAATAATGTGAGAGTGGAAGCAAATCTGATTGGCTGTTTGTGGCTCTGCCCACCTTTTCTGAATTTGAACCCCAGTCACCCAGTGACTTACTGTAGCTTTTTTGAGGCCTCTGAGTCTGATATTAAATATTTCCCTTGAAAATCAATAGGTGAATTTTGATTGGCTGTTGTGGGCTCCACCCACTTTCCTGAATATTAATCCCAGTCACCCAGTGACCAGCTGTGCAAAGTTTGGCTTTATTACTGTGAGAATGACAGCTTTCTAAACGGCAGCCTGCCCATACATTGCTTGATTTTTCCATGGAGGTGATTGATCAGTCAACTTTTTTGGGCGATCGAAAACAGTGTGGTCGATTGGAAGTGAATTGACTAGTGGCCCACACGATACAAGCGAGATCCTGGTGATTGTCCTTCAGGGCCCGTTTCCACTGTTGCGACGCGATTTCGCCGGCATCCCGACGCTTGTAAAAACGCATGCGGATACGTTTCCGCATGCGTTTTTACCCGCGATTTCGCATGGCAGGGTGCCATGCGAAATTAACCATGACTCTGCCAGGGCAAAATAACATTGAAAAAGGTGCGAAATCGCACGCGAATCGTGGGTAAAAACGCATGTAAAAAACGCATGCGTTTTTCCTATTAAATACATTAGCGGCGATTCGCATGGATTCCCGACGCAGGCGATTTCTGTGGGTCCCGTCGTGCAGATTTGGCCCGCCGCCAAATCGCTCCCGCACGCCGCACATATTGAAACAGCCCCGGCCACTTCAATGTACCAAGCGAATCCGCATGTCGGCGCCGCATGCGGATTCGCTATGGTGGAAACGAGCCCTCAGTAATCCAGCTGAACGATGTTGTGTCTCCATGCTCTGAAACAGAAATTGATTCTGTGTCCATCCTGCCCGATCAAGTAAATTTGTCAATTTTAGCAGATACGGTCCGATTTTCATCAATTGAGCAAAACAGAACATAATTGTGTAATGTATGGACACCTTTATTACAAAAGCTGAGATTGGCAATCTCTGATTACTTCTCTCTGTGATCTGTTTCTTCCCTAGTCTGTCTGGTCAGACCTGATCTGCAGATAGCAGAAATGTAAGCTGTGTACACAGGGGGCAGCATACCTGTGATCATAGATTAGATAGTCAGCTCTCTGCCCGTCAGCCCGCTCTGTTCTATGGAGGAGGGGAGCAGTGTAATGCTGGGCATACACAGTGCGTTTTTTTAATCAATCGAACCGCTGATGGCTCGATTGATAACTTCCGACGTGTCCGATACCCCGCCGGATCGATTCCGCGCTCGATACCGGCGGGCAGGACAATAGAAGAAACGAGCGGAAGATATTGATCTGGCCGCGAGCGGGGACGCTCCACAATCTATCGTGCGGCTCGATACACGGTACAAAACGTACCGTGTATCCCCAGCATAAGGTGTCCTCCCTGGATTCCCGGTGCCAGTCTGCCCAGTGTTGAAGTGTTGTAGGATCGCTGAAGGGCGGGGCCTCTGACCGGAGACCTGTACTCACGCTAGCGTTTTATCACAAATAATACAATTTATTTGGGGGGATAAAACCTCACATTTTTATAGTAAAACACAGCAGATGGGGCTGTATTGAGGTCGGCTAGAAGCCTGTTAGACTGGCTGTCTGCTCAATGCAGCCCTTTCAGTGCTGATTGGGTAGTAAAGCTGCCTGTTATGCAGCCTTAAAGAGAACCTGAACTGAAAATGAAGAGTCAAAATAACCATACACAGGTCATACTTACCTCCTGTGTAGTCTACTCCTCAATCTCTCTCTCCTCTCCTGTGACCTGTTTGTGCACTGGGATCAATGGAATTCTCCGTCCTCCATTTTAAAAATGGCCATTACCCTATAACAGCTTCCTGGTCAGCACACTGTTCCAACTGTCATATCGCCCACTTGAGCCATAGGAAAACATGGACATTACCTTGCACATTGTTGTATCTGACTGATTGTAACATTTCAAAAATTTGACCAATGTACCACACACATACTGTATGTTCGATTTTTCCCCAATCATGATAATTGGAAACTCAGAGAAAATTGCTAGGGTGTGTATACTAATAATCTGACAATCCAACACAAACCATACAATCGTTAGAAGAATTTCCAGCATTGCAGATCGATAAAGTTCGAAAAATTGTGAAATCCGATTGGAGTTTTCAGTCGAATGAAAAAAAAAACTCTTTTGATTTCCGATCATATTTATCGAATTGCTTTAAAATTGGATTATTTTATTGTATCGTGTGAAGTCAACTTTAGAGCCGGTGCACACCAAGAGCGCTTCTGAGCGCTTTTAAAACCGCCATCGATTTGAGAAGCGCTTGGCTGATGTATATGAATGGGATGGAGCTCACCAGAGCGATGTGATTTCCTCCCAAACGCGGGTCCTGCAGCATTTCTGCCGATTTCTGAGGCGATTCAGCCTCAATGTTAAGTATAGGAAAGTGGAAAATCGATCTGAAAAGCGCTAGATCGGAACGATTTTCCAAGCGTTTTTGTTACAGAAACTGTTCAGTTCTAGAAAATATAAAAAACGCTACAGAAAAATGCTCCAAAAATCACTAGGCATGATTATAAAATCGCTAAGCACATGCCTAGAATCGCCTAGGAAAATCACTTCAAAAAGCGCCGAGCGTTTGCGACTACACTAGCGCTTTTTGGTATGCACTGGTCCTTA